>NC_134103.1:89859113-90169708 GCF_000715075.1 Nicotiana tabacum
TCTCCAAACTTCCAGCCTCTCGTTAACACCGTCGCGCGTCACGTCAATTAGTACAATGTCATCCGCGAATAACATACACCATGGCACCTCCCCTTGAATATGGCGTGTCAATGCGTCCATCGGTAAGGCAAATAAGAACGGGCTAAGATCTGAGCCCTAGTGCAACCCCATCACAATAGGAAAATATTCTGATTCTCCTCCCACAGACCTCACCCGAGTGTTAGCTCCATCGTACATGTCCTTAATCACCCTAATGTATGCTACAGGAACATCTTTAGTCTCTAAACATCTTCATAGAACCTCCCTAAGGATTTTGTTGTATGTTTTCTCTAGGTCAATGAACAACATATGCAAATATATATTCCTCTCCCTATATTATTCCACTAACCCCCTAATTAATAGCTTTTATAGTCGAACGACCTGGCGTGAATCCTAACTGGTTCTCAAAAATAGATATTGTCCTCGTAACCCTCACTTCAATCACTCTCTCCTAAAACTTCATAGTATGACTAAGCAGTTTGATGTCCCTATAGTTATTGCAATTTTGGACATCACATTTGTTCTTAAACAACGAATCGAACTCTACCTCCATTCTTCAGGCATTTTTTTCGTCCTAAAAATAATGTTAAACAATCCAGTGATCCACTTTAATCCTGCCCTACCCGCGTGCTTTCAAAATTCTACCGGGATTTCGTCTGGTCCAATCGCTCTACCCTTTTTCATCTTACGCATAGCCCCCTCGACCTCCTCAACTTTAATACGCCTACAATACCCAAAATCTCGCCGACTCTTGGATGGCTCCAGATCACCCAGCACAATATCCATATTTCCTTCTTCATTCAAAAGTTTAGGGAAGTATGTCTGCCATTCTCGTTTAATATGTGCCTCTTCCATCAGAACTTTGCCTTCCTCGTCTTTGATGTACTTCACCTGCTCCAGATCACGGGTTTTTCTTTTTCTCACCTTGGCTAGCCTGTACAATCTCTTGTGACCTCCTTTGACCCCAAGTTCTTCGTACAAATGACCAAATATTGTTGTCTTAGCCTCTGATACTCCTACCTTTGCTTCCTTTCTAGCCTTCTTATACAACTCCTTGTTCGTCTGCTTCTTCTCCTCGTATGCACTCTCCACTAACTTCAAATACGCTGCTTTCTTGACTTTCACTTTACCTCGAACCTCTACATTCCACCATCAGTCCCTTTGTGACTACCAGAGTAACCCTTTGAAACCCCTAACACCTCTCTCGCGGCCTCCCTAATGTTGTTAGCTGTCATGGTACACATACCACTCGCGTCCTCACTACTCCTCCAGGCCCCCATATCCAGCAACTTCTCCCCCAACTCTTGAGCTTTGTCCTTAGTGACTATGCGCGGGGTATAATAATATTGACAAGTCGAAGTGTTTTGATGAATTGTTGGAGGATTAAAAGCTATTATAATGGGTAAATTTTAGTTTGTAGTAATTAATATATAAAGTTAAAAGGTAAGATAGTTATAAGAAAAATAACTTTTACTCATAAATAAAAAAAGAATATTTTCCCTTTTAATAAAAATAAATAATCAAACACTAGAAATTAAATTATTTTCGTGAAAAGTACTTTCTCCTTTTTGAAAAATAACCTTCATTATATCACACACACCAAGATTGCCTTCACTTAACATCACATATACCAAGATTCCAAAACAATTTCAATTTTCAAACTTTTTTTTCAACTTTTTTTCAAATATTACTTTTTTAAATACCATATTTTTTATGTCCAAACACCCACTATTAATTATGCATGTGTGTATTTTGGTAACACTTATGGGTGTCGGTTTTTTCGATTTCTTCGGGGTTTTTTAGATTTTTTTTGTTACATGAATATTATTTCAATCTTACTTTATTAGTGTTATAAATAAATTTTTGATAAATTAGTATATGTTTAGTAAGAACTGAATAAATTGACAATCACATGATCAATTAAAAATATTATTATGGGAGAATTCTTATGGTAACACATAGGGCTGCTTAACGGGCGGATCGGGCGGTTATTTACTCTTAACGGTTTGGCTTATCGGTTATCGATTTTTAAATGTATTAATCCGCTAGCCACCCAATAAGATATCGGACGGATTAGTATCGGTTTAGCTATTATCGGGCGGTTATCAGGCGGTTATCAGTTTAGTTTCAGTTGATTAAAATGATGACATTCTTCAGTACCTTATAATGATGACAAACATTATAAATGCCTTTTTTGTAACAGATGAATTGTGTTTTCAACTATTATGCTTAGCTTATAGCAATGGTTGATATTAGAAGTATTAACCTGAGAGCTGTTACTGCTGATTGTGGTTGAAGCTATTGTTGCTCTGTAAATTTCGTTGTAACTGGCTTGTGTCCTTTCTTCTGCTATTCTTTCGGATTTTGCTAAGAAACGTTGACATGAAACTAGTTAGAAATTGCAGTGTCTCTTGGCTTTGCTTTGGCTATATAGTAAATTATTTAAAGCTAATGTTTTGTAACAAAATATGAATGATTCTTGAAGATGGTAATCTTTCTGGAAAAAAAAATATATTATTCTTTGTTTAATTAATATATATATATATATATATATATATATATATATATATATATATATATATATATTCTTAACGGGTTAACGGATTATCCGTTAAGAAAATTGAATAATCCGCCCCCAAATCGATAAGCCGTTAATAAAAAAAATTCAATCCATTCTCCGTCCGTTAAATCGTTAACCCGATACCAATAAGCCATTAAGCTTCAGTTTCGATTCGGTTTTCGGTTTCGATTCGGTTTTGAACACCCCTAGTAACACATGATAGCTTTTCTTTATCTAACAATAATTTTTTATTGATGTACGCTTTCAAGCTTAATCGAATTTTAATAATTAAAAAATAAATCAATATGAAACCTAAAATCTGATATGTTCTATTTAATTTTAAAAATTACCAATAAAATATCATTTTAAATTCGAAAAAAATATAAGAGTTTAATAGATCTTAACATATAAATATGGAAAAACAAAGAGATTGACACATTTCAATCATACTTAATAAGAAAGTGATGATACACATTAGGATAAAGCATTATTTAAAGTAAATAAAATTGATGCACTTATAGTTTTATTAAATATTACATCCTATGAGAAGATCACAAATATTTCAAGATCTCATATTATATAACGTTTTAAAAGTATATATAAATATTATATATTTATATGCCGATTTAATTCAGATTTCTCTACTCCATACGAAACCAAACCTAGTCAGAGTTTTTAATCAGTTTGGTTTGACTTTTCGTTCGTGCGATTATTCGATTTGATTTGAACGACCTTGATCGTGACATAAGCATAACTTTATCTTTTCCTTTTCCTATTTCTACTCATGACCTAATTTCTTAAAAATAATTTTATCAACTCAACCATTAGAATCATGAATACGGATCTACCTTTGGATTTTGATCATGATCGGCTTCTTTTTATTTTAATTTCATTTATCTAATTTCTATCATCTCATGAAAGTCAACTATGCACGTCCTCGCATTTACTATTAGTTTGGCTTTTTCTTAATAAATATGATTATCATGGAAAAATGCATTGTATTGAGGCAATGAACTTTCATGGAAAGGGGCTGGTATGTCATATTTTACGCAATTGAGAGCCAAAAACAACGTTTGACTATATACTTATTTACGTAAATTCACTAAATTAATCAACATTGGCTTGAGAGTGAAGTTGATTTAACTTAGGGTGTGTTTGGTGTATTCATGGAAAATGGATGATTTTATCACTTATTCTCCCTTGTTTAGTTGGTAAGTGAAAAAATTTTTCCGAAAAATATTTTCTAGTGTTTGGTTAGAGAGTAAAAAATATTTTTTAGAAAAATAATTTTTTATGCTACTTTCCTCACCCCCCCGTCCCCCCAAGTCCCCATGTTTCTTGTGCTTCTTCCCCCCCCCCCTACCTCAAATACCCAACGTTTTTAGGACTTTATTTTCTTCAAAAAATTAATTATTCTTCTAAAAACTCACACAACCCAAAAGAACTAATGTGTTGTTTTACGTTTTTTACGCAAAAACAACGTTGAAATTTGTGCTACATAACTAAAAAGAAAATGCTATTTTTTTGGTTGAAAAAGAAAGTACTCTTTCTATAACATGAAAATAAAGTATTCATTTTGTTGACATAAAAGAAAATACATTTTCTACTTCATGAAAAGAAAATACTTTTTTTGTTGAAATAAAAGAATATTTTTTACTACATCATTTTGTTGAAGTGAAAAAAAATACTTTTTACTATACTATTTTGTTGAAATAAAAGAAAATATTTTTTCTACATCATGAAAAGAAAGTACTTAAAATAATAAAAAGTATTATGAAAAGAATATACTCATTTGTTGAAATAAAAAAAAAATATTTTATCTACAACATGAAAAGAAACTACTATTAATAATGTTTCTATTTAGGGTGGGTTGGGGTTGGGAGGGGGGTTGGGGATGGGGAATAGGGTGGAGAAGGTTGAAAAAGAGTTATGAAAAATATTTTTCCTTCTCTTAATAGGAACATTATTTTCCTCAAATTGGAGGAAAATATTTTCCAAAATATTTAATCCAACCAAATATGAAAAAATTAGAAAAATATTTTTCTTCACACTAAACACACCCTAAATTTTATAAACAACAAAATTTTGAAATCTCGCCATCGATAGAATAATATTTTTGAAATGAGTAATCTAAAGATGCCTAAAACCTAAATGGATTTAGATATACTATGAATTATGATTGTGTAAAGAAGCTTTACACATCTAGTGTAATTTAATTTGTTGTAGAACGTTGCTCACCTTATCTTTCAGGTTACTAATTTTGTTTACTATGGCGCGTACTAATATTGTTACTGATCTTTAGATGATTAAAAAGTGTAAGTTAGTTTAAATATTTTTATATTATCAAAGTATAAAAATTGTATAAACTCAAACACAATAATGTCTTGTTAGATGCCATGGTTAATTAGAAGCCATCGTATACTGTAGTGTTGCATTTATTTGCTATGCACCTAGAATAATTTAAGAATTCAATTATCTATCACTCAAAACACAATAATTTTTCTGACGTCTAATTAAACAACAAATGATAATCTCTTATATTTTATCTTATATCACTTGGTTCGTTATGTACTTACACTTAAATTGTACATGTATCGCCCTAGATTCAATGGAGAAGTTAATACTAGCAATTAAGAGCATTTTATTCCACCCAACTCTCAAATTAAAGCAAGAAAAGGAACAAAAATAAAAAGACGCAAAAATTAAATAAAAGGAGAATTAGGTAAAGGTAAATTAAATTGTTAATATGGGCATCTAATATTCTATTTATGGAAACTATCGATCCAGGTGGCAAACAACAGTTGACTATGACATTAATAACGGGATTTTGCATACTATATTGAGACAGTTCTTCACCATTATTATCATCATCTTCTTCTTTCAATTTTATCACCATTTTTCAAGATCCCCCAACTTTGGAATTTTTTTTTTTTTTTTAAGTGAGAAAAAATCAACATTCTTATTGATAATTGTAAAAATAAAATTAAAAAAAAAAAAAGGAATGGATGACCAGTTTTATGTGTCTATCTTCTTCTTCTTTTGGGATAATCTTAGGAGAAGTAAGTTACAGAAATTCAATATCACTTGCAAAGCAATTATATAAAATAGTAAAAATATGTCTAAAGCATTAGTACAAGTTGCATTTCAAAGTCTAATAAAGTTACAACAGTGTTTTAAAAGGCGAGGCGTTTTACATGCCTCAGCGAGGCTTAAGCCCCGAGTCACGAGAGTAAGCCTCATGGGAATTTAATTTTAATATTTTATGAACTATATAATTACAGTAAATATTTTTAAATATGTAAAATTATATAAAATTGAAGAAAATTATAAATAAGTAAAAATATATATATATATTGTCAAGATGATAAGAGCTCAAGGTGAGTAACAATGGAGATCTCTGATGATCTCCATGAAAACAGATGAGAGAGAGAGTTACAGATATTTGAGAGATGAAAATGTACTGTATATTCTCATTATTAGAAGAAGGTTCCAGATATGTACATGTATATATAGACACACGTGTGTCTCACCTCATGCCACAGCTACTTCTAACTAACTAGTGTATTAGTTACAACTAATCACTACTAATACATAAATACATATAGTTCAATACTCAAGTTGGAGCTGGAGGTGAGAACCGCACTGACAACTTGCTGAGAACCCCACAATGTTTAACTCCAGTCAAGGCTTTGGTGAGGATGTCTGCCAATTGAGCATGGGTAAGAACATGAGTCAAATTAATCAACCCTTCTTGAAGTTTGGTTCGTACAAAATGGTAATCCACCTCAGTGCGCTTGGTCTGTTCATCGAAAATAGAATTTCTAGCTATATGGAGAGCTGACTGGCTATCACAAAAGACAGTGACAGGCTTTGAAAATTGAACAGCTAGCTCCTCGAGTAATCTGCACAACCAAGTGAGTTCACCAACAACTTTTCGGAGAGATCTATACTCTGCATCGGCTGAGGAAATGGAGACAGTTTCTTATTTCTTGGACTTCCAACTTATGGGACTATCTCCCAAGAGAACTATATAGCCACTGACTGACCTTCTGGAGTCTGGACAAGCAGCCCAGTCGGAGTCACAGTAGGCCTGTATAGTGTAGTCTAGATCATTAGAGAAGAAGATCCCCCAGTGTAGGATCACTTCTTAGATATTGTAACAAGTGAAAAGCATCCTTAAGATGAGGTTCCCTGGGTGCTGCATAAATTGGCTAAGGTGTTGGACTCCATAAGAAATGTCCAACCTAGTATTAGTAAGGAAGTTCAGCTTTCCAACAAGCTTCCTATAATATGTAGGGTCATTCAAGACAGCACCAACCTTAGCCTGCAACTTAACAGAAGGATCAAGGGGGGAGGACAGTCCATTGTAGGATATACAGTCATATTCTTTGAGGAGATCAAGAGAAAATTTCCTTGTGAGATGAGAACCCCATCAGTTTTGTAAAGAACCTTTAAGTCCAGAAAGTAGTGTAATCTGCCTAGATCTTTGATTTTAAAAGTGCTATGTAGGAATCTTTTCAACTAATTGACCTCATTCATGTTTGTTCCTGTGATAAGCACATCATCAACACAGACAGTTATGTACATAGTGGAGGAGTCTGTCCTTTTGCAAAACAAGGAATAATCATGGAGGGAATGCACATAGCCTCTGGTGTATAATGCCTCAGCTAGCTTGGCATACCATTGCCTACTAGCTTGCTTCAACCCATAGAGAGATTTGTTCAGTCTACAAACAACACCTGGAGTGTGTACCTCAAGACCTGGAGGAATTTTCATGTAGACTTCCTCATGCAAGTCCCCATGGAGGAAAGCGTTACTGACATCAAGTTGAGAAATGATCCACTTCCTCTTTACTGCAATGGCAATGAGAGCCCTAACTGTAGTCAATTTTACAACAGGTGAGAAAGTTTCAGTATAGTCTACACCTGCCTGTTGTGTGTATTCCTTGACTACTAGTGTTGCTTTGAACCTTTTAATTCTCCCATCTGCTTTGTGTTTCACCTTGTAAACCTGCCTATAACCAATGGCCTTCTTTCCTAGAGGTAATGGAATCAAATCCCATGTATGATTGACATGCAGGGCCTCAAACTCTTGAGAGTTGAGACATAGCAGCCTGCCAAGCTAGGTTAAGTGTTGCCTCCTCGTATGAGCATGGTTCATTAATATTGCAAATATTCATCACAAATGAATGACTATCATGAACTAGGGATTCAGGTGGAATATGATAATTCAAAGAAAACAAAGCAGCAAGAGAGGAGGATGAGGTAGCAGGAATGTCTAAGCTTAACTTGGGAATTGAGCAAACATAGTCTTGTAGGTGAGAATGCAGGTGATGTTCTCTTTGAGATCTCCTAAGTGTAGGTGCATGCTCAGGTGGTGGAGATACAGATGGAGAAGCATGGAAAGATTGTAATTCAGGAGAGTGAGAAGGAAAGGAATCGGGAAAGTGAGAAGGAAAGGAGGCAGGATGAGCAACAAGTGGATTATTGGTAATGTCAAAAGAATCAAGGAAAGGAGCAGAGGATGGAGAGGGGCACCATGTGACTGTGGACTAGCAAATGGGAAGAAGGTTTCATAGAAAACAATATCTCTGGAAACATGAATTTTATGAGTGGTGAGATTCAATACTTTATATCCTTTGCTATCAAAAGGGTAACCAACAAAAATATGGGGAACACTCCTGGGTTCAAGTTTATCTCTATGTACTTTAGGCACAGCGGAAAAGCATAAGCAGTCAAAGGATATTAGATATGAATAGGATGGTTTCTTATTGTATAAAAGTTCAAAAGGACACTTGTTTTTTAGCAGCACAATGTGGCAACTATTGGAATCACAAAGCAGCAGTATGGTCAATTAGTAAACCTGCTTCAGCACCTTCAAGGTACCAATAGAGAGGACTGCTGACACTCACCTGAGCAGTGGAGCAGTCAATTTTGCAGGTATTATGGCATGCTCCTCTTCTGTTAGTCATGGTAATTCTCATTGTAAATGTTTCAGAACTATGTCTGACACATGAATAGTGGATTCTAGTGCCTCACGCCACATAACATATAATAAATCTATTTTCATTGAAACTAGACCTTTGTACTATCCTCTGTTAGTTGTACTTCCAAACGGTTATAAGGTCAAGCTGAACTTCCTTACTAATACCAGGTTGGACATTACTTATGGAGTCCAACACCTTAACCAATTTATGCAGGACCCCGGGGAACCTCATCTTAAGGTTAATTTTCATTTGTTATGATATCTAAGAAGTGATCCTACACTGGGGATCTTCTTCTCTAATGATCCAGACTGCACTATCCAGGCCTACTGTGACTCCGACTGGGCTGTTTGTCCTATGAGCTTGAACCATCTTCCTTAACAGGCAACTCCTTAGTAGGTGCGGCATGTGTATTAGCCATGATACGTTTCCCTTTTGTATTAATTCTAGGACCTAGAATGTAGTTCTGGGGATAGCCGTACAGTTTGTAACATCTATCTCTAGTGTGTCCTATGGTTTTGCAATAACCGCAAAAAGGACACGAAGTTCTACCTCCAATGGATTGGTTATCTGCACGATAGTTTGTTCTAAAGTTAGCATTCCCTTGAGTGTTAGAATTGGTATTTCCCTGTGCATTCACGTGAAGAGAAGTCGACTCAAAAACCAGTTGATTGGAGGGTCGCATCTCTCTCTGTTTCTCATCTTGAATGAGTAGAGAAAAGGCTTGTGCTAATGAAGGGAGAGTATTCATCATTAAAATTCTTCCACGCACTATTGTATACATCTCGTTCAGTCCCATAAGAAATTGGATCAAGTGCCTATCCTGCTCTGCCTTCTATAATTTTTCCTTGGCACCACAATTACATTGGCAATTGCATTGTGCTTGCATACTCAGATTGCTCATTTCTTCCCAAAGTTTCTTCATTTTTGTGTAGTAGTTCGTGATATCGAGAGCTCCATGAGTTAGATCATTTATTTATTTCTGGATCTGATACAGTCTAGCATCATTAGTTTGCTCGTAACGATCTTCTAATTATGTCCATAATTCAACATCATCATTTGTATACTCAACACTATCTCTGATGTCCTTCGAAAGGGAAATAAGTATATATGAGGTGACCATATCATCACATCGCACCCACTGGCGATAATCGGCAGACTGAGAATTCGGTCATTTGCACTCCCCACTAATAAAACTAAGCTTGTTCTTAACGGATAAGGCTTGCATAACACTACGCCACCATGAGCGATATCGAATTACATTGAAAGGGGCAGAAACCAGCATAGCCCCAGGGTTATTAGATGGATAAAGGTAAAGAGGGTTGTTAATGTCAACTCCAGCGTTAGCAACTCCACCGGCCGCCACAACTGCACTTGTTGTGTTGACATCAATCGGGTCATTTTGATTGAGAATAGCCATCCAAAAGCAAGGAAATGAAATTGATAAAGAGAATGTAAAACAAAGGTGAAATGGAACTAGAGAATGTGAACAATTGAGGGCAAATCACTGACTTGTGCGATTTTTGTTCGAAATTAGGGCAAATCGAAATTATCGAAGAAATTAGGGCAAAGACGAAAAAAAGTAAATATGAAAATCGGGAATTTCAGGGATTACGAGCTCTCATACTCCGATACCGTGTCAAGATGATAAGAGCTCAAGGTGAGCAACAATGGAAATCTGTGATGATCTCCATGAAAACAGATGAGAGAGAGAGTTATAGATACCATGTCAAGATGATAAGACCTCAAGGTGAGCAACAATGGAGATCTATGATGATCTCCATGAAAAAAGATGAGAGAGAGAGAGAGAGAGAGTTTTACAGATATTTGAGAGATGAAAATGTACTATATATTCTCATTATTAAAAGAAGGTTCAAGATATGTACATGTATATATAGACACACGTGTGTCTCGCCCCATGCCACAATTACTTCTAACTAACTAGTGTATTAGTTACAACTAATCACTACTAATACATATAGTTCAATATATATATATATATATATATATATATATATATATATATATATATATATATGAGAGAGAGAGAGAGAGAGAGAGAGAGAGAGAGAGAGAGAAAGAGAAGGAGGATACACACTACTTACAAGCACAAGTAACTTGAGTTAAAAAGAATAATATTTTCTACATAGAGGAATAAAAAGGATGATTAACCTGCAATTTAAATTTTGAACTTGCTGCTATGGAGGAGAATAGAGTTTTTTTTTTTTGTATTTGAAAAAAAAAATTGACTATTCGTTTTTTCGGAGATAATAACAGACTAGAGGACAAGATAAAGAATTGGGGAAGATCATAAATTAGGGCTTCTAGCAATAAAAAAAAGGTCTTGACTTTCAAATTTGATATTTCAATTCCTTTTTAAAACTTTTGAGTAATTACAAGCTGACTTTTGAGAATTTGGATATTATATTAAGGACTCATTCAGCAAATTTTGTTTTAAATTTAAAAATGTCTCTTGGGCTTACGCCTCATTGCAAAAATGCGCCTCATTGCAAAAACGCGCCTCATGCTGGGCGTACGCCTCTTGAGACTTTCTCCCCCACTATCGCCTCAGGACATTTTTGGTGCACCTCACCCCAGGGCTCGCCATTTAAAACATTGAGTTACAATAAGTTACAGTAATGATACATCAACATTATCAAACTATGTACTAAGAAGCTGTAATTCAAATTTCTCTTGCTACCTAATGACCATATATTTGAATGGTTTAAATTCAGTCAAGCCATTTGAAAATAGTAGTTGACCACTAAGCCAAAAACAATGTTCAGATGACTTAAATGAATCTAACTAAAAAATTTGAATTCAGGCTTATTCTAGCAGACGAAAAAGCTAAATCAGCTAACAATTTAAGTGCTAGTTGTTGCTTGATCAAGGTCTCTTCAATGTTAGAAAAAACATATATGAAAAAAACCCAAAGGATATGAGATGACAGAATAAATTCTTAATTATTGAAGAAAATCTCACAACTACTGCTCAAGAAATTAGGTAAATCATCTCAAATTACTAAAACTTACTATGCAATATAATTTTAGGTAAAGGTCACTATGGCAAGAAATGCACGGATTTGAGCAAGCTAGTTTGGTATTAAGCAATTATATGTAACATAATGATGAATTCAATGTTAACCTAATTGTTGTTCGATTGATGATATGTGGCTATAATTTCATAGTTTTGTACATTATTTGTCTTGCATTTTATATGCTTTAATGATAAATTACACTTTATTTGTGCATAATGGAGTCTATTTTATGTGTAGGTAAATTGGAGATGAAAGTGGAGCAAAAGGGATAATTAAACGTTGAAAGCGTGCTCGTGAACAGTGAAAAGTAGAAAGCTGGCGAAGCCAGGCCTATAGAAGGATTTATACCTGGCGAAGCCAGGCCTATAACAGGCTTTATACCTGGCGACGCCAGGCCTTTAGCTCGCGTAGGAGCTAGCGAGGCGAGGCAGAGGCGAGCTCAAGCAGGCTGTATACTTGGCGACGCCAGGTCTGGGGCGAGGTCCACCAAGCGTTATGCCTCGTGAGGCCAGGTCTGGGCGTGCACATTCCGAGTTTTGAAGACTTATTCTGTCTCCTGGTTTGACTAGGACTTGACATACACATTTAGATCTTTTCCTACACATATAAATAGACCTAAAAATTCCACTTTTGATGGGAATTGGACAGAGGAGGCCGGGGATTCGACCTAAGGAGGCAAGAATACACTAGGAGTAAGGCGGAGAATTCTTCTACGAGTTTTTCACTTTCTTCTTCCTATTTTCATTATTGGTTATGAATTCTAGTATTGTAGTTATGCATACTATTATGAATAGCTAATTTGTTATCTAGGGTTTTGATGGAACCTATTGGAGGATGATTTTCCTGTTACGTTAATATATATTTGCCGTAGTATTTTCTCTATTTGTTCAACTACGTTATTATTGTGGTTGGTTGAAGAGTTCTCAATCGACTGTGCCTATTTAGTGTGTATTACTCGGGAGAGAGTGTATATTTAGGTATTTGTTGAACAATATCACTCCTAACATATATGAGCGATAAATACGGAGAGTTTAAAGGTGGGATTAGGGATAACGAAATCTTGGTGCGATCTGAGTGAGCCATACTTAATGCCAGCTAGCGTAATTCGAGAGAATATGTCTAGTAAATTATGGTTGTTACTCAGGAGAGAATTACGACACTCAGAGCGCTCATGATCGGTAGAGAATAACAAAATGAGATTTTCGACCGACTTCGGTCGGTTTTCTGGGTAAAATCCAAGCAAAATATACCTGCTTTTATGCTACACCACGAGCCAATTACAATACTTAGGCGAAATTATAGAAGACGTAGTGGGAAGGATTCCGACAATTGGAGAAATCATAACTCTAGACCTCCTTAATCTTGTCTCCAATTCTTATCCTGGTTAATTGATAGTTTTACTTCTTTCTAGTATTTGTTAGTTTATTGGATAAAAATAAATATTATAATCTTTATAATTAGGAAATTGTTTGGACTTGTGTTTCTTAGCGATATTGAACAATTGTAGCTAAGCCTTAGTTCTCTGTGGGATTCGACTCCGGACTTGTAAACCGGATTATATTTGCAACGATCGCTTAGTCCTTTTTATAAGGCATAGTTGGGCGTGATAAAATTTTGGCGTCGTTGCCGGGGAACTAACGGTGTAGCTGTAGGTGTACGTATTACTAGGTTTCAAGTTTGAACTTTTATTTTTATTTTTTGTATTTGATTTTTTTTATTTTTGTTTTACTTGTTGATTTTAAAAACATGATATCTTGGAATTATGAGAATTTTGATGTTGGTAATTCTACTTTTATTCCTCCTTATGCATATTGTGGAGGAAATCACCCATGGCAAATTTATCAAAATATTTCCGAGAGCGAGTTATGTGCACCAACTCAATCTTATGTATGGAATGTGGGTGATATGTGTGGTGGTCAAGATGGTCACTTTCATGGTTGTGCTTATATTTTTTATCTTCCCCCAACCCCTTACTTTAATGGTTCTTCTTTTTCTTGTGAAGTTAATAGGAATAAAGAACCTAGGGATGATGACTTAAAAGAGATCAAGGATATGTTAAAGTGCCTTGTGGGACAAAATAGTAAAAGACAGTTGCAGATAGAAAGGCAAGAGGCAACTATTCGCAACTTAGAGGCTCAAGTGAGTCAAGTGGTTGAAGTTTTTAATGCTCAGCAAGCAAATTTTGGGGATAGTAGCCAAGAAGAGTATGAATTAGATGCTGAAATTGAGGTGTAAATGGAGGAGGTCAGAGTAGAAAACCAACAATCTAACCAAATAGAATTTGAAGATGTCGATGTTGAAAAAGTAATACTAGAGTCAACCAGGAGCGTGGAGGGTACATATTTAGTTGACTTTAGTGTCATTGGTGTCGAGGATGTTGACAGTCCCAAAGTTTATGTAGTTGAGCGCATTGGTCCATACTCCAAGTATTTTTCCACATTGTGTTTGGATGATGATATAGAGATAGAGTCATCCGAGCCACTTGAGGAGTCAAGGAATGAGGAACAAGGTGCCTACATTCTGGAATTCTTCTTGCCAGAAAGTCGGGATTACACACCTCATCTAAAGGCCAAGAAGTGCAGAATACTACATTGTTTAATTGGGCCAGTCAGATTCGTTTCATCACCCCAGGAGCATGATCATAGAGCAGAATCAAAACTTGGGGTCCAATTCATAAGTTCAAAGTGGAGGCAGAAAGTGATTCGCGTCGTGCCGCGACGTTAAATCAAGCGCTTGTTGGGAGGCAACCCAACTTTACTGCTTTCTTTTATTTTTTTTTATTTTTTTAATTGTATTATGTTTGTAGTGTCGTTTTTTGATTTTCTAGGAGCATGGAAAGTAAAGCTATTGGAAGGATGCAACAGCAAACCAGATGGTTGGAACTAAGTGTAAGGTACCCGCACGAAAGACCAGGCTTGGGAGAAGTCTGAGTACCCCATGAGCTGCTAGTGTTTCGGCCTTTGGCCTACCAGGGAGTTTCTTTTAACCTCTTATTAATATGGTGTGCATTGCGGACAAGGCACAATTTTAAGTGTGGGGTGAGGAGATTGTCTAGGTGACTTTCTACGCTATTTTAGCGGTGTTAGTTTAATTGGATAATATTTTTTTTTTAGAAAAATGAAAAAAAAAAAGTGGACTTTTTCCGACGATGGATATCCTAGACAATTTTCTTGAGGGATTAAAGTCTAAACAAAAATCCAAAAATATGTCTTTTAGTTTTCTTTAGGTAGTAATAACCCCCCGTGGTTTTTCTTTGTGCCTCAATTCTTTGCCATGGGATGTAGTTTGAATCGGGTCATAGTTTTTTTATTTTTAGAGTAGAATAGGATTGAGAGAATAAAAGAAGGAAGATGAAATTTCTAGTCGCTTTTTGACTTGTTTGATAGTAGCATATTTAGACTCTAGCATATGTATTATCTTCCCTATAGTTTGAAATTGCTTATGATGCCTTATTGAGTCAGATAGCATGTCTATTGACGCCTATGTCTCATTTTCTTGGCTCGTGTTCACTTTGTGCTTAATGCTTAATATTTTGTGGCTCCGTGAATACTTGAAACTATTTGAGAATCGGAATGGAACCGTCCTTAGTGAGTCATGTGCCATGTGTGGTGAGAAATTATGTAGTCCGTGTTTTTGTGATTGAGTCTAGAACTTGTCCCGGTATGTGAGTTGAAGCGAAATTTTAGGTGATGCTCGATTTGAAAAATAATTTTAGGCTTTCTTTGATCTTGTTGAACTTATTATTTACCATAAATAAAATTTATCCCTAGTTAACCCTTTTGAACCTATAGACTTTTATTTGGCACCCACATTACAAGCCTATACCCTTTTTGTTCTTAATTGATATTGTTTTGATCCTTTTATCTCGTAAAGCACTTTAATTATGAAATAAGAGCTAGAAGAAGTAAGGATTAAGTGTGGGGTGGCTTTTGAGTGGAACCAATGAAAGGAAGAAAGGTGCACTTATTTTATAAAGTAATACACCACTAGCGGAAACTGCAAAGGGAAAATCCATAGTAGAAAAAACAAATAAGAAAAAATAGAGATGAATAAATTATTATATTGTCCTTGCTAGTAGGTATGAATTAAAGTAGTGCTTAAAGAAGAAGGGAATATTTTTTTGGGTGCTATTGTTTGTAAAATTAAAGTGGTATTGAAGAAAATACGCTTAAAGTAATTGTGTGATGTGTTAAAGTGCTTAGGAGGGTGAGTCACTATTCCTAAAATATATCCTACCCGTCCCTTAGCCCACATTACAACCATGAAAAAGTCCTAATTGATTTTAGATCGAGCGAGCTTACAGTAGTAGATATTTACATTAAGGGCAAGCCTATGGTGCCAA
Source organism: Nicotiana tabacum (assembly GCF_000715075.1). Classification (NCBI taxonomy): domain Eukaryota; kingdom Viridiplantae; phylum Streptophyta; class Magnoliopsida; order Solanales; family Solanaceae; genus Nicotiana; species Nicotiana tabacum. The sequence continues at coordinate 89,875,075 of NC_134103.1, forward strand.
TTGCATGCATGTGACTTCTGTTGTGAGAGTGGGATATTTTCTTTGATATATATATGAGTCCTTAAAGTATATTTGAGCATTTGATTTAAGTGTGTGGATTCAACTTACTCTTTTGTTCTTGTTGTGAGGGCACATGATTTCATGAGGGATAGGTAACGTTATTAGACTTCTCTAGGATGTTGGTGTTCAATCCATGAGTGCATTGTAAATTTTTGAGTCGGTTTTTGAGGCTACGATTGTTACGAGCATGTTGTAGTTGTTGTGAATGTTTTGAAGCATAGCATCAGAAAAGGGAAGTGTATGAGATTTCATATGCTAAAGTTCAATTGCTGCTATCAACCATAGTAATTGGTGTAGTGTGCTTCAAAAGTGTTAAATATGTTAAATGCTCAAAGATAGTGTAAAGTGTTGGTTGACTCGAGGACAAGCAACGTTTAAATGTGGGGTATTGATGTGTGGCTATAATTCCATAGTTTCGTATATTATTTGCCTTGCATTTTATATATTTTAATGATAAATTACACTTTATTTGCGCGTAATGGAGTCTATTTTATGTGTAGGTGAATTGGAGATGAAAGTAGAGCAAAATGGATAATTAAACATTGAAAGCGTGCTCGAGAACAGTGAAAAGGAGAAAGTTGGCAAAGCCAGGCCTATAGCAGGATTTATACCTGGCGAAGCCAGGCTTTATACTTGGCGATGCCAGGCCTTTAGCTCGCGTAGGAGCTGGCGAGGCGAGGCAGAGGCAAGCTCAAGCATGTTGTATACTTGGCGACGCCAGGCCTGGGGCGAGGTCCACCAAGCGTTATGCCTCGTGAGGCCAGGTCTGGGCGTGCACATTCCGAGTTTTGAAGACTTATTCCATCTCCTGGTTTGACTAGGACTTGGCATACACGTTTAGGTATTTTCCTACACATATAAATAGACCTAAAAATGCCACTTTTGAGGGGGGTTGGACAGAGGAGACCGGGGATTCGACCTAAGGATCCAAGAACACACTAGGAGCAATGCGGAGAATTCTTCTACGAGTTTTTCACTTTCTTCTTCCTATTTCTATTATTGGTTATGAATTCTAGTATTGTAGTTATGCATACTATTATGAATAGCTAATTTGTTATCTAGGGTTTTGATGGAACCTATTGGAGGATGATTTTCCTGTTACGTTAATATAGATTTGCCGTAGTATTTTCTCTACTTGTTCAACTACGTTATTATTGTGGTTGGTTGAAAAGCTCTCAATCGACTGTGCTTATTTAGTGTATATTACTCGGGAGATAGTGCATATTTAGGTAATTGTTGAACAACATCACTCCTAACGTATATGAGGGATCAATACGGAGGGTTTAAAGGTGGGATTAGGGATAACGAAACCTTGGTGCGATCCGAGTGAGCCGTACTTAATGCCAACTAGCGTAATTCAGGAAAATATGTCTAGTAAATTGTGGTAGTTATTCGGGAAAGAATTACGCCACTCAGAGCGCTCATGATCGGTAGAGAATACTTAGGCGAAATTATAGAAGGCGTAGCGGGAAGGATTCCGACAATTGGAGAAATCATAACTCTAGACCTCCTTAATCTTGTCTCCAATCTTTATCCTTGTTAATTGATAGTTTTACTGCTTTCTAGTATTTGTTAGTTAATTAGATAAAAATAAATATTATAATCTTTACAATTAGGAAATTGTTTGGACTTGTGTTTCTTAGCGATATTGAACAACTGTAGTTAAGCCTTAGTTCTCTGTGGGATTCGACTCCAGACTTGTAAACCGGATTATATTTGCAACGACCGCTTAGTCCTTTTTATGAGGCATAGTTGGGCGTGATCAATTGACTTCGTTTAGTCATTAGCACCGAAATTTAATTCAGTAGCAATATATATGCATGTGATACATTGAATTATAAATATATGCAATTATCCATCAAGGTGCTGTTTAATTTCCCATATTCAGAATTATTAGAGCAAAGTACTAATGTATTTCTTGTTGTATTTCACTTTTTGAATGTACAATTCGTTGAAGTTTGATGAATTATATACATTTAGTACATCTAAAAATAAATTAATCGTTAGATACAATTAGAATTCTGAATTTCCTTAGAGAATTTAAGCAGGTAACAGTGCCATGAATGAGTTATCTGACACTAGAAAGTAGTATTTTAAACTCTGAATCTGGGAGTGACTTGTTTTCATAGTTTCAGATACCATTGATTATCCATTAATTTCACCTTCGTATTTTAGTTTTTTTATATATATAAATATAATTTCCTATAAGAAACTATAACGTAATTATGACTCTGCCTCTATGATTTATTATTTCTTGATTTGGCTTCTGCACCCACTTTTAATTACAAAGTTAATGTTCTGCGATTAGTAATTAAATGTTGAGGTGTCAATGTACAACAACAGGTCTTTAATTAACAATAAATAAATATCGGTCACTGGACCTCCCCCTCCTTTTAATAGCGAACAGATATGTCTTGTAATTGATAAGTTGCGTACTTTCATGAATAAACTTTGACTTTTATTTACAATAAATGAAATATGATGCTGAATTTCTGCGAAAGATACACGAAAGGTTTACGTGTTCTCTCTTTGATCAAGACCAGAAAAATCAATTGTTTACGTTCATATTAATTTAAAAATGGATAATAAGTTTATACATAATGCTTCCTTTCATTTCTTTTTATTTTTCATTTAAAATTGGCACCTTCATTAAAATGATACTAATTTAATAGCACTATGAAAGGGGTTTGACCAAAATGACTCTTTTATCTTTTCCTAAAAGAGCGTTAGTAAAGGGGTGTAAATGAATATTTGAAAACTGACTAAATTGATCGAACCGTATCGCACCGAACTGATTTTTAGATTTCTTTTAAAGAAACCGTAGGTTTTTTTATAAATCTATAACTGCACCGATAATTAGGGTAGGTTTTTTATTTTATGAAAATAAACCGAAAAAATACTGAACCGTACCGAATAAATTTTACATGTGAAAAATATATTTATATAGTAAGTTTAAAAATAATAATGCATTGAATTTTTCTTTCGGCCTTAGAATTATGAAAACTGTTACAAGCGAACAAGTAATTAAACTCAAAATACTAATTCCTAAAACTTATTATGCTACTTGTACTTAAACTAAGTTATTTCAAGTATCTTCATTAGTAAGACACAAAGTATTCTAGCAATTATGAGTAGGAAACTACTACTACTACAACAACAACAACAACAACAACCCAGTATAATTTCACTAGTGGGGTCTGGGGAGGGTAGTGTGTACACAGACCTTACCCCTACCATGAGGTAGAGAGGTTGTTTCCAATAGACCCTCGGCATCCTTCCCTCCAAGAACTCCCCACCTTGATCTTCAGGTGACTCGAACTCACAACATCTTGGTTGAAAGTGGAGGTTGTTTACCATCAGAGCAACGCCTCTTGTAGCAAACTACAATGTATTGAATATGTTTCCTTTCATATAATTTAGATTTATCTTTTTGAATATTTAATCTTCTATAGACTTTATTCTTGAGTCTCAGTTTGGTTAATATCTTTCCACTCGTGTGATTTATATTTTTTTTTTTTGCCTTTGCTTGATTTCTTTTATGGTGTTGTAAAATAGTTGATAGATCTATACTCTATCCATCTTTCATTTTTTTTTTATTCATCACCCTTTAAACAATAAAAATGTATAGAGTTTTGCTAAGTAATATAAAAGAACATATGTTATTACATTCTACATCTACTGGTGAATTTTACATGATATTTAAGAAAATACCGAAAATTAACCGAACCGTACCGATACCGAAGAGAAACCGACATAATTGGGACGGTTTCGAAAAGTCTAATTTTGGTAATACATAATAGAATAACCGAAAAATTAATATGATACAAATTTAATAAAATAACCGGCCGAACCGAACCATTGACACCCCTGATTAACCTATCGGAAATAAACATGTATTTTATCCAACCAACCAACTTTGAATTAGTGAAGGAAACATAAGATTGTAATGCAAATATTGTCCAAACAAATAAAAGAAGCCAGAACCAGCAATATTAAAATATATCAAAATTGCAATGCCACATAATGCTCAAACAATCTATAAAAATTGCAAAATAAGGGAGCCCGCGATCTTATTTTGAAATGTTTGCGTTTGCAGTTCACAATTATATGGAATCATTATATGATACAAATTTTGGATAAGAATCTACAAATGCTCTAGAACATTCATGTTCATCCTTTGAGCGGGCGAATTCAGTAATCATTGCACCGTGCCATCCCATTGAGCATCGAACAAAAAGTTGTATCAGTTTTGCACTGAGAAGTTTGTGAAGCAGATGGTATCACTCAGAAGAGGAGATCCAGATTTAGATGTTCCCTGCACCTTCTGAATCTGCACCAATAAAATAAAATGCACCTCAGATGAAAGATTGTGAATACAAACATCCTGATGACCAGATACAATGAGTTTCACAAATTCTCTTCAAACACAAGAAAATGATTCTGTTTTCATTGCACTGTCGAGAATTTATGATGAGAAACAGAAACACACAAGACAATGCGTGTGAAGTCAAATTACTTGCATTTCCTAACAGAGCAATCCGAGCAGCAAACATATAAATAATTCTCTACCTGTATTTGTATTCCATGCAAGAGTCATTCCAATTCAAGCTCTTCCTTGTCATATACTATCTCAATCTGCATTAAGAACCAATGAATTAAGACATTTGTCGAGAAAGGATCCATGAGATTATTGTGATGGTACAGCGAGAATGGCAAAAGGATATATATACTCAATGAAGATGCTACATTGGAACACCAAAAGGAAAGTCCGCAGGCAGTTCAAATGAAAATGCCATAGAAAGATTTGAAAAAACAGAACAAAAGAATAAAAGTCGAGCATCAAAATTGATTTCTAAATGCAGCATACAAAATGAGAACGTTTGCATCAATTTTCTAAGTGATATTCTCATGATACTTCTGTAAGAGTTTTGGGACTGGCCTACAGCTGAAACTGAAAGGATGCAAGTGAATTCTCTTATAGGTCACCATTGCTGCCAAGCTAAAACAACCAATTTTCTAATTAACACCATAAGGGGGAGGGTGTGGTGCCAACGACAGAGGTTAGGTTTCCAGTGCTCACAACTAAAAAAATTGTTTCTGTATCCATATGACAAACAAGATTCTTAGTAACTATCCCTAAAACATCACCAACACACCCACCAGAAGAAGCTAAAAGGGCACATACTCCACTTTACTCATGCCCCACCAGTCAGACAAGTGATGTGTATCGCTGCTCACAGATACGCCATGAAAGAGAGATCTATCTTGTGTACATGAACATTGAAAAATCAATTTGTCTTTCCTGAATGTCTCACTAAGTGACAATATCTAATCATGAGCTAGCGAGCAAACACTAATATGGAATTATGGCTGTTTTATAGTGCCACACCAAGTAAAACGAAAGAAGGATTCTCTACATGTGTGTGATATATAGCACTGAATTCCAAATGAAATTAGTAAGGAAAAACATGCCATCATCATGCACGCTATTTATCTCCACTTTCTGCACAACTAAATGATTTTGCTTTTTATTCTCTTTGAGTTATCTAAATAGTTAAACCATCTGTTCTAGATAAACGAATCTAGAAAAGTAAAGCCGCAGACAGTAAATAACACATCTTTGAGTCAAGTAAGACAGTAACACATAATGCACAAATGAACAATCAACTCCACTACAGGACATGGCAAAAAAATGAGAAACAAAAAAAGCAATCAATGTAATGTTGCCACCTAGATTAAATTCTAAATATTGCATATCAGATACTGGAAAGAACTCAAGAAACTGGCTAATTGAAATATAAGATATGTGAAAAATGCAAAGAATTGACATATCAGAGAAGTGCAAAATGCAATAAACTACTATCCAGTTTACCCTCTTTCCCTTGACCCCTTGCTATGCCTAGGAGGAGGCCCCTCCTGCTTCTCTTCCTCCCACTGTACAGAAGCCGGTGGTGGAGATGGCTCGTACCTTGAAGGCCTTCTTTTGAAGTGCCGATCATCGTCACTACTCTCATAATCCATACTTGCAGCAGCACTCTTCCTTGATCCAGTAGCTGCTTTGTACTCTTCGTGATACCCATTTGATGTAGTACCCCGGTGGCTCGCCGAGGAACTCACTGGCACTTCACTGGAGGATGACACCTTTCGCTTCTTTGAAGCTGCTGGTGCATCTTCAGCTGGGAAACTGATGCGAGAAAAAACACTGGCCTTCTTCTTATCCATGGATTTGAGTGGCGCCACCACTGGTGGCTCGGATGGGCCAGTGGAGGATGGTTTGACGCTAGCTGAAGATTCTGAACGGTGGTGGCTACTGCTACTGCGATGGGCATACTCACGGTGGTGGCGGTCCTCATGGTGGTCGCGGCGATGGCGGTCCTCATGATGGTGATCATCATAATCTTCATACTTTCTCTTGGACAAAGGGCGAGGAAGTTCAGGATCTCGCGATCGACGGTCTGGAGATGGCCTCTCAGGCCGACGGTGATAGTCAAGGTCAGGTGAGGGCCTCTCAGGTCGGCGGCGGTGGTCAAGCTCCGGCGAAGGCCTCTCAGGTCGGCGGTGGTGGTCAAGGTCTGGCGATGGCCTCTCAGGTCGGCGGTGGTGGTCAAGGTCCGGTGATGGCCTCTCAGGTCGGCGGGGACGGCCGGAGCTCGATTGAGGAGGAATAGCTTTCTGTGCAATCATCAATGAATATATTAATATCAAAAAATTGCAAAGAAGAAAAAATGTTCTAAAATATCAAAATGCAGATCTAAAGCCGTAAAAAACATCATGCACTACAAAAGGAGAGGATTTTACACCTCTTTAAAATAGACTCTTTTTTCCTACTGGCCTAGCAAATACTCAAAATAAATACACCATAGTACATTCCAGGAAAAATGATTTAACCTCACCCAATCCCCCACTACACTTCAATGATTCTACAACAGAAGATTAGTCTAGAACACTTTTGGAGTCCTATCCACTTCCATCATTTTTCCATGTTCTTAATAGCTTACTGTAAAAATTTTCGTCAAAATAGGCAAACAGTTTCGTCACAAAAGGAGTAGAACTCCAGGCTTGTTTCCATTAGGAAAAGGTTTAAAAAATTGGGGAAAAAAACAGAAAAGAAAATGAGGGAACAAAATCACTTAATGGCCATTGTCCAACACATCCAACATACAGGAACCGGAACAGACTAATAACTAGCAAAAGAAATGTAAATCAACATCTTAATGCGCACTGTCCTGATTGAGCTCCAGTCAACTGCCCATTTTACTGAGGGCAACCAAAAACTGTGACGATATTTTTCGCCATCAGGCAACATCATCATTCAAAAGGAGCACCAACTAGGGTTAGGAAGTCGTATATACCCTTCCAGCAGAATGGGCAAACTTTAATCTTAATTCTCCAGAACCCCATATTAAGGTAGTCCAGACTCCAGTGTGTCCTGTACTTAATATTAGAAAAAAATGCTAGAAATTCAGTCTCTGAGACTCTTTTTTTTTTTTTTGGTGGTGGTTTGGGGGGGGGGGGAGGGACTGCAGAAGCGGGCTGTTTCTGAAGTATGAAAGATGAAACTGGAAATAAACTGCTTCTTGGCTAAACAGGTTGTTAGCCAAATTTTCTCGTAACGCATACCCATCTACTAAAATATAGGGATAAAATAGACTGGAATATTTGGCAAGCAAGATACATACAGATTTGGATTTCACTGGAGGACCATCAGCACCGCTCCCAACTTCCCTTGCATGTTCCCTGTCTTTAGGAAACTCCCTGCTGGATATAACACGAGACATTGCCAATATCAAAAATCCATTGAAAGTGCGTTAAAAAGCAGAAGCATAATAGAAAATGACTCTTGACAATAAAAACAAACCAAAGAGGACAAAATATGAGGATATAATTAATCGTGCTTGAATTCAGCATGCCTTCAAGTAGAGAAAACTAAGTTGTACGGAGGCACTTATAGCACACGCATACTGCAAAAACCTCAAGATTCAATACTCAAGCATTTAAGAAATTCTTGATATCACACCAAAATAGCACCATAATGTGATGCCGTGAAATTACGGAATGAGCATTCTTTGGAAAACCTCAACACGCAGTGCTCAGATCATTTAATGTGATTTTAACATCACCAACGGAAATAGCACCATATTGTGCAATGAATTAACAGGAACAGAAAACCAGGTAGGTTAAATTACCTCTCTCCCCGTATCTCGATCTCACGCTTCCTTTTCAGATCAGCCTTTCTAGCCTCGAACTCTTCTCTGCTCATGATTGGTGGGCCAGCATTAAATCCCATCCCAAACTCTGCTGCAAGATCCCTAAAATTTGGTGGTCATTTTTAAACCAGTCAGGTGATCCAAATCTCGCAGGAGCTGACACATATAGATACATGAACATGAAAGTAATTAAACTACAACATCAGAACCAGACTGAATATCCATTTCCAAAAACTGCGAGAAGGGGTTAGGACCCCCAAAACATGTGTAAACGCTTGATCAGAGATTAAGAGAGAAATTCAGGATAAAAGGCAACACAAATTATACCTCTGCATTGGAGGACCAAAAGGCAACATAAAACCTTGTCCGCCAAATGGATCTTGTGGTAATACAGGAGGGACAAATGGAACATCTAGAGGACCAAACCCATAAGGATTGTACGGCATGGCACCATGATAAGGGGCTGCAAACCCATCTAGTCCAGGTTGCATGCCTGTCCAATAAGGATTATACGCAGAAGGACCCATGGACATCATATAATTCTCAGCAGCAAGATGATCTTGAGCAGCTCTCCACTGCATCTCCGCAGCAGCAGCTGCAAGGGCATCAAGTAAATCAGGAAACAGATCCATCAAGATTGCAGACATAATAATCGAAGCTCTATTCCAAAAAATAACTAACAGATTTATCAACTCGTGCACAAGAGGAAGGGAAATGTGCATACGGTTCAATGGCAGGCGTGCTTTCTTCTTCTTCTTTTTCTTTGCTGAAAAAATAAAAAATAGAAATAGATGAGAACTAATCCAAGGGATATAAGAAACCAAGAATCTCCTCTAAGCTGCTCGGTAAGATACAACCAAAGACTTACGAAGCCAAAAATGTGAACAACAGAGCATCATTACCTGCCTCCGCAGCTACATGCTTTTGTTGAACTTCTTCATCAGCCAATGGAGCACTTCCCTGGGATGCAGGTTCTTTAACACTAACTGACTCATGTGTGGCTTCAGAAACATCTGCAACCTTAGAAATCCTGCCTCTCTCCACCATTTGCTGTGGTGCACTGCCATTTTTACCCTCCTCAGCAATCTCCTGGACTTTAGAAGAAGTTTCCTCCTTATGAGGAGGAGGTGGTGGTAACAGCTCTCCCCTTGAAGCTGCAGATTGTGAAGGAGATGGAATCTTAGGTGGGAGATTGCGTGCTGACTCCATATCTGGAACATGTGATAACAAAGACAAGACGTAAGCCATTTAAAAATCAAAATGATAATGGACTTGAGCGAGAGAACAGTTCAGAGAGTTAAAACCAGTACCAACCTTGAACTTGAAGAGCACTACCCCCATGCTCTGCACTGCTATTATTTGATTCCAGTATTCTATTTATTGTATCCCGCAAAGTCTTGTTAGGCAACAGGTCATCAGCAAGTATACTTGTGGCCCCACAGATGCACATTGACTTTGAGATGATATAATCCCTTATGCCTGAGGATAACCCTTGAGATCAATTCAAAATTCAAGAATATAGGGCACACTAAATTGAACAGAGAACTCCTTTAATTCATCGTAGAAGCAACAACACTAGCTTCATATTAAACAGCAAGCTGACATTTATAGCAAAAACTCTTTAAACAACACTATGCTCAAATTAAACAGCAAGCTCCTTACATTTATCGCAGAAACTCGTAAAACAACACTTGCTTGTTAGCACCGCATCTTTCATTACTTCTTTACACAAGGGACAATGAAGTTCTGGTGGAAGATCACCGACGGAACGTATAGAAGGCATCCCTTCAACTTCTCTATCAAAAGCAGCCCTACAACAAGTGGCCAGTCATACGCATTCTTGTTACAAGCAAGCATTCAACAATACCAACATGACAGGAAATCTTACTCATTGGGCTTTAAAACTGCAACAGCACCACTTGGTAAAGCATATGAACCATCTGGGGTTGCCATTAACATGGACTTTGGAATGCCAGTTGGAGGTTTCACTTTCTTGATGTCATAATTTGGGTCACCATTTGTTGGGCAGTGCTGGATGAAATGCCCTGAAACAATTTGTCATAATCGGTTCACACCGAGTCAACTAACACATTGACTATGCTAATCACAGACTTCTAAGACAACGACCAGAAGATGGATGAAACATAAGAAACATACCCGGCACCTTACAACGATGGCATACATAGCCCGGTGGTGGTGTTTTCCGTTCCAATCCACCCCAACCTGAAAAATTGGAAGAGTAGCATCCAGTTTGAGAGCTCAAACATGAAAATATGACAGCCAACAAATTCAATCACAATCAGTAATTCATCTTAGCAGTAGCAACATGAAAATTCAATACTCCTACATACTTATGACAATTATTCAACCAGGATGGCAAGTCATAAGAACTTAACCACAAGGTTTTTAAAAAATTTCAACCTACAATTTCACAATTGACTTGATGAGTTTTTTTGTCATTAAATTTCAGAAAAGAACGAAATGAAGGCAGGTGTACTGAGATGGACTTAAATGGACCAACTTGGATGGTGAGGATTCATATAGCCGCCCCCAATTAGCTTGAGATTGAGATCGTAGTAGTTCTTATAAAATAACAGCATGAAAAGACCGATATTTCAAGTGAGCATACGCAAAAATAGACAAAGCTCTTCAACCCGATAAAGATGGGAAGATTCATAGTAGATCAACAGGACAAGAAAAAAGGCGTATTACCAAAGCCTCGTCCACCACGTCCACCCATCATTCTTCCACCTGGACCTCGTCCATAACCTCTACCAGCACCAAAGCCATCAGAGGGTTGACTGCATCAACTTAAAGATCATCAGAACCTTTTTATTTTATTTTTTTGGATAATGGTAACAATTTTATATATAAGGGGAGAACTACACAAGTTGTGAAGTCTCCATTTCAAACCAGTGTCATTCCAAATTAGAGAAAAAGGAACAGGTAATGCAATAATCACACTCTCCAGAGTGCATTTACATTTTTTTTTTTTTTTAAAAGGAGGCTTTCCCACCTCTGCCAATCCAAAGCTGGAGTGTCAATTAAAGCTTTGATCTTACTCTCCTCATCAGCTTTGCTTGGAGGAGGAGCATCCTGCACTTGGTTGCTTGACTGAACTGGCATTGCTTCAGGAATAGCATACAAATCATTCCCAAATTCATCCCAATCTAGATCTTCAGGCTACACAATGAACATGAATATATCAATATGCTTAAGACTACAAGTTGTCATTACTAAAAACACCAAGATTCTCCTACAGCATAGTGCTATGGACGCTTACATATTTGGTGGCAGATGACACCCCTCCCAGATAACTACTTTTTACTGTTTGAGCCTCCTCAGATTGGTATTCTACTTGGGGCCTGCAGAAAGGACATTTCGGTCATATTAAAATAGCTATTATGGCAATGCCCAAAAGACTGAAAGCAGTATAAGGACCTATGATTAACACCACTTCCACCTTGTGCAGAAGAGGGGAGGGACAAACTATGAACACCATATTCGACACAATGCAAATGACAGCATCAGCATTCTCATCGATTCTCCCCTATACCCCATCCCCTTTCAACCACCTTCCACACATTGCAAAGGTCTATACCCACCACCTTTCAACAACCTTCCAAGGGAAGGAAAACAACAACAACAACAACTATGCCTCAGTCCCAAAGAAGTTGGGGTCGGTCTTCCCTGGGAAAGGAAAAAACCATGAAAAAGGATCTTGAGATTTAGTAAACTACCCATAACACCCCATCACCAGCTCCAACAAAAGAGATACCTGCGCAATTCTTAGGTACCAACCCAGGTCAACTGTCTTTCTTCCACAGATTTTGAAGTTTTAAAGATAAAGCAATCTAAATAACAGATGAGAATCAAAAGGATCAAGACAATACTCGTCTGGTTCTGCTACAGGTGCAGTTACTATGGGCATGCGAGGTCGTCCAGGAACACGACGAATCAAAACACTAGTATTTTTGGGGATCAAGGTGTCCTCATCAAGATATTCTGAAATTGCAAAAAGAAAAACACAAAGCACATAAAGCCCTGTAGAGTCCACAATACATATGAATGGAAATACAAGTTATGCATTCAATTCCAAATGGCATGATCCGCCATTAAAGCCCCTTAGTCTAAACAAACTATTTGTCAAGCACTGCAGTTCCTCACGGAGGATCAACTTGACCCTGAGTTTTGCAATGTGACATAAACCTTGAGTGAAATAGGCTCCTTACATAATTTCTTTTGTCTCAGGTAGCACAATACATAGTTGTATCGTTTAAAGCTACTCAAAGACTATTATGGAAAAACCAAATCTCAAGGTAAATGCTATACTGGACAGTGTGCCACCAGCTTATTGTTATGAGCCCTAACATTAGAACAAGTTATTTATTATAGAAATTAATGTTATTGATAAATAGCAGTACAAAGGGAGAACTGAAAAAGTACAAAAAAGAAGCTGGACTTGTACAAAAATTATACAAAGGAAAACTCAAACAAGTCCAGAAACTCAGCAGTGCTGAATACAGGATTTCCTCTATGCAAACTTTAAAAAGACCACTCTCCCTTTAAATCAAAATAGAGATTGCCCTATAATTATGTAAAACAAATCCACTAAGATAAGATGACTGAAATTGTATATCCCCCCTAGAGAATGAAAAATTGAAATCAGACATTTTTACAATGTATATGTTCTTGAAAGAGTTTATGCTGTCATCTTTCCGAAAATTAAATTAAAATCACTGTAATCATTTTTTACTTAATAAAAGCCACTTTTTTCTTTTGAAAAAATGTTTGAATATAAGCAGCACATTCCAAATGCTAGAGAAACTAAATATATTGATAGACCCCAAATCAATGTCACACAATAGCTTGGGCAATATGACTAGGAATGCAACTAGGGAATGCACGAAAATGACGACTCAATTGGAAGCTAACGAACCTTCGTTAGTCTGGGCGTTGGTGACAACGAGGTCAAAATCTGTACCCCTGCCTAGATGCTTGGATTCAAATATTTTTTCTTTCAAGTTCCCAACAGTAATAAAGTGACCGTCAATTGCTATTGAATCGTAATCTTTTGCACTTTTAAACTTAAAATAAACTGCCATGACTCTCTTTTTTCCTTAAAATTCCTTTTTTTCCTCAAACAAATCAATAACAACAACAACAAAAAGGCCAAAATCAAAAAAATTATAATAGGCCTGATATTGAACTCAAATAAAACTGATATATAAAGTACAAAAAAACTAAAACAGCTCTTTTTTTTCTCTCACAACTTCTCTTCAATAACTCAAGATAAAATCAGTCAAACCAAATTCCTTCAACAGATCAGTTGAACATCCTGACCGTGACGAAATTAATCCTCAAAGCTTCACTCAGCAGCAATAGTTTAGGGCTTGTTAACAAAAATTTAATAAAACGCTGCTACGCTACTCCTTCGACTGCGACGATCTCGATCGGATCTATCAATTAGCACAAAAATCGGCTTCTCTTGCACCCTGGACGTCTCTCTTAGCTGATGCTGAGCTGTAAACCGCCGGCTTATTTCGGATCGACTGAATTTTATCCAATCGGCGAAAAGCGACCGCAAATTCTTCGACGGAAGAAAACTGGAGTGAGATTTTCTCTATTTCTCTACCGGAAAACATCAATTCATCTTCGCGCACGATGCGAATCGAATAGTCCGTTAGATTTCGAAGCGAATCGAATGGAAATCTGAAGAGAATGGCCAAGGGAATAAGCTATATGGCGTCGGAACTAGGGTTTCCAAGGATGAGAATTTGGTTGATTGATTTGCGAGGGTGAATTGGGGAAGAATTCTGGATTTTATACAATTTCGTAAAGACCTATCTACAGATTGGTCCTTTTAGTTTTAGTATTTTACATGCAGCCCCCTAGTTTTGTTTCTAATGTTTGGAAAGCAGCCTAAAAATTAAGGTGTGTTTGGTAGAAGCTTTCTAATTTTCTTGGTTGGTTTAAATATTTTTGGTTGGTTCAAAAGAAGAGAAAATATTTTTCAAAATACTTTTTCAACTATCTCCACCGTATTCTCCATCCCACCAACTCTTACCACCCAATCCTACCCACCCCAACCCACCTTAACACCACTACCCTACCCCTGACCCCCACCCCGATTCTAAATACAAATGTTATTTAGAATATTTTCTTTTCATATTATAGATAAAGTACTTTATTTTTCATCTCAACAAAATTGGTACTTTCTTTTCATGATGTAGAAAAAATATTTTCTTTCGTTCCACCAAAATGAGTACTTTCTTTTCATGATATAGAAAAAATATTTTCTTTCATTTCAACAAGATGAGTATTTTCTTTTCATATTGTAGAAAGAATACTTTTGTTTTGGTTCAACAAGAAAAATAGTATTTTCTTTTTAGTTATGGTGCTCAAATTTGAACGTTGTTCTTGTGTGAAAAAGTAAAGCAACACATTAGTTCCTTTGAGTTTGTGTGAATTTTTAAAAAAATAATTAAATATTGGGTATTTGGGAGGGGAGAGGATAGAGGATAAAAAGCACACGGATTTTGGGGAAGGGGGTGAGGAGAGTAGCATAGAAAATTATTTTTCTAAAAAATATTTTCTTCTCTCTAACCAAATACTAAAAAAAAAATTCGCTCACCAACCAAACATAGGAAAATAAGTGATAAAACAACTCATTTTCCAGGAAAATATTTTTTTTCGGACCAAACACACCCCTATATGTGGGTGTAATTGCGAAATTGAATGTAATCGAGGGGAATTATTTTTATTGCAAACTAATATAACTTTTCTAATTCTCCTTTATTTTTTCAAATATATTAAGTACTATTTTTTCACATTACTTCTCTTTGATTTCCCCAAATTTCATTTTATAACCTTCTAAGATGTTGTTGTATACAACAACAATAACAACAAACTCAGTGAATTCCACGAGGGATGTTTGGGAAGGGTACGATTTATGCAGCCTTACCCTACCTTGGAAAGGTAGAGAGGTTGTTTCCGATAGACCCTCGGCTAAAATAGATGAAAGAAAGTAAAGGCAATAAGTAGTAATAACAACAAGATAAAAGGAGAAGACCGAAGCCAAGGTAACAATTATACGCTAGATAGTAATAACAATATAAGAATAAAAGATAATATATTAATATTATTGCTATAGAACTAAGAATACAAGGCGAAACGCTCGACTACCTACTAGCCCACTACCCTAATTCTCGACCTCCACACACTCCTATCAAGATTTATGTCCTCAGTCACCTATAGATACATCATGTCCCACCTAATCATCTCTCATCAAGACTTCTTTGGCCTACATGTACCCCTCCTCATACCCCCAATGCTAACCTTTTACACCGCCTATGTTTCTCCTATTAACATGCATTAATTATCTCAACCTCGCTTCTCGCACTTTATCCTCCACCGGGGCCACATCCATCTTATCCCGAATGACTTCATTACTAATCTTATCTAACCTAATTTGCCCATACATCCATCTCAACATCTGCATCTCAGCCACTTTCATCTTCTGACATGAGATTTCTTTACCGCCCAACACTTTGTCCCATACAACATGGTTAGTTTAACCACTACTTTGTAGAACTTACCTTTATGTTTCAGTGGTACGTTCTTATCACACAACACACCGGAAAACGAGCCTCTACTTTATACACCCTGCTTCTATATGATGTGTAACAACCTCACCAATCTCTCTATCACCTTGTATTATTGGTGCAAGGTACTTGAAACTCCCTCTCCTCGGAATGACTTATGTATAAGCCTCACATGCATGCGTGCTTCCTGTACAACGCCGTTTAATGTGCACTCCAAGTACTTTGTCTTAGTCTTGCTCAGCTTGAAACCTTTAGACTCAAGAGTATGTCTTCAAACCTCCAGTATCTCGTTAACACCACCTCGTGTCTCGTCAATGAGAACTGCATTATCTGCAAATAACATACACCATGGCACCTCCCATGTCGTGCCAATACATCCATCTCCAAGGAAAATAAAAATGGGCTAAGGGTTGATCTCTGATGCAACCCCATATCAACCGGGAAGTGTTATGAGTCACCTCTAGTTGTCCTTACCCGTGTCTTAGCTCCATCATATATGTCCTTAACCACCATAATGTACGTTACAAGCACACTTTTAGCCTCCAAATACCTCCATATTACCTATATCGGGACTTTGTCGTATGTTTTTTTTAGGTCATGAATGAACACCATATGCAAGTCCTTATTTATTGTCTTATACTGCTCTACCAATCTTCTCACCGTATGAGTGAATTTTGTAGTCGAACGACCCGGCATAAAACCGAACTGGTTCTCGAAAATATACACACTTCTCCTCGCCCTCCCTTCTACCACATTCTCATAAACTTTCATCGTATGGCTTAGAAACTTCATACCCCTATAGTTAGGGGTGCTTATCGGGCGGATAATTATGCTTAACGGTTTAACTTAATGGTTATCGGATTATAAATGTAGTAATCTGCTAGCCATCCAATAAGACACCAGGCGGATTGATATCGGATTAACAATTATCGGGCGGCTTATCAGCTAAACCAAATAGAATTTTTTTGAACAATCATTCAATCAACACCAAACAGCTTCAAATCAATACCAATTTTTTAATACCATCTAAGACCTAACCAAACGATACTTTTTAATTGAAGAGTCTTCAAGACTACTTATACTATCATACATGTATTAACCAGATTTTTAACACCATCAAGACTACTCATAAAGACATGCACGTATTAATCATTGAGATTTCGATTTTTTGACTTCTCAATTCTTATTTCAAGAGAGAGACGAGACTGAGTACTTCTCTGCCTCTGGTGGTGCAGACAATTGAGAATTAGAAAATAGAAATTAGGGATTTAGCCATTTAGGGTTTCAATAGTACTTTATATACATAGAGGTAAAAGAGTAAATATAAAAAATTATAAAGGGTTAACGGTTTACCCGATAAGAAAATTGAGTAATATGCCCCCAAACCGTTAAGCCGTTAATTATAAAATCTCAATCCGTTCACCATCCATTACACCGATAATCCGATACCAATAAGCCAATAAGCCATCGGTTCGGTTTGGATAACTGTTTTGGTTCGATCTTGAACAACCTTACCTATAGTTGTAATTTTGGATATCACCCTTATTCTTATACAACAAAATCACCGTACTTCACATCAAATCTTCAGGCATCTTCTTCGTCCTAAAAATAAAGTAAAACAGCCCAGAGTGTAATTCCAAGCCTACCTTACTTACACTTTTCTAAAACTCTACAGGAATTTTGTCTGGCCCGATTGCTCTATCCTGGCTCATCCTACACATTACCCCCTCGATCTCCCATACTCTTATGCGCCTACAGTATCTAAAATCTTGATGACTCTCGGAGTGCTCCAAATCACCCATCAGAATGTTGCTATCTTCCCCTTCATTCAAGAGTTTATGAAAGTATGACAGCCATCTTCGCCTAATCTTTGCCTCATCCATTAAAACTTTGCCCTCATCATATCTTATACACATCACCTAATCCAGGTCACGGGCCTTTCTTTCTCATTTTGGCCCTGCCTGTACAACTTCGTATCCCCGCATTTATCCCCAATCTCTTCATACAAACATTCGAACGTCGCGATTTTAGCCGTGGTAACTGCTCACTTTGCCTCCTTGTACGGTCTCTTCTCCACCTCATCTATGCTTTCTACTAGCTTCATATATGCCATTTTCTTAGATTTTACTTTTTCTTGGACATCTTCATTCCACCACCAGTCTCCTTTGCATCCACCAGAGAAAACCTTCTAGGCCCTTAACACCTCTCTCATAGCTTCTGTAATATAGTTTGTTGTCCTGGTCCACATGCAACCTACGTCCCTACTACTTCTCCAGGCCCCCATTAGCCAATAGCTTTTCCCCCAACTCCTCAGCTTAGTCCTTAGTCAAGGCATCCCACTTGATCCTAGTTAGACCAGACATAACCCTTTTTTTCCTTGTCCGCATGATCGCCAAATCCATAACCAATAACATATGTTGCATCGTTAGATTTTCAATTGGGATGACTTTGCAATCCATGCACACACCTCTATCACACCTCCTAAGTAGGATGGTAAGCAATTGGATTTTGGCCATTGTACTTTGGAAGGTGACCAAGTGCTCCTATTTATATGGAAAACACAAGTTAGCAATCACCAAATCAAAGGTTTTATCACACTTCAATAACGAAGTTCTTTCTCCGTTTTTGTTTCCAAAACCAAAGCCATCATGCACACCATCTGTAATGACCCGACCAATCATTTTAAGTATTACAACCCAGTTTCCACATTTACTGCTCAATGTATGCTTTACAGTTGTTTTATGACTTATTGGGTTAATTGGTTCGGGTTCGATGAGGTTTTGGAATGAATTGGAATACTTAGTTCTAAGGCTTAAAACTTAAGTTGGAAAAGTCGATCGGATGTTGACTTATGTGTAAACGACCTCGAATTTGAATTATGATGATTCTAATAGCTTTGTATGGTAGTTTTGGACTTAAGAGCGTGTCCAAAAAATTATTTGAAGGTCCGTAGTGGAATTAGGCTTGAAATGATGAAAGTTGAATTTTTGGGAAGTTTGACCGGGGGTTGACTTTTTGATATCGGGGTCGAAATCCAGTCTTGAAAATTTTCATAGCTCCGTTATATCATTTATGGCTTGTGTACAAAATTTGAGGTCAATCGGACGTGATTTGATAGGTTCCGGCGTCGTTTGTAGAAATTAGAAGTTTCAAAGTTCACTAGGCTTGAATCTATGTGTGATTTATGTTTTTAGTGTTGTTGGATGTGATTTGAAGACTCGACTAAGTTCGTATAATATTTTAGGAATTGTTGGTATATTTGGTTGAGGTCCCGAGGGCCTTGGTGAGTTTTGGATGGTTAACGGATCAAATTCGGACTTAAAACCACTGCTGGAATTTTTTATTCTGGTATTTTTCGCACATGCGGAGGTTTGATCGCAGGTGCCAGCATGTGCACACCAGCCATCGCAAAAGCGAGCTTTTCGCAGAATCGGCTCCTAACTCGTAGAAGCGGCTCCAGTTGAGGCTTGGCGAAACCGCAAAAGTGGTTGAATTCTCGCATCTGCGAGACCGCAGAAGCGGCTAAGTAAGTCGCACGTGCGGAACCCCTGAACAGTATACATTTCGAAGGGGTTCTGAGTTTTGCCATTTTTGGACCTTCAAGCACGGTTTTTGGGGCGATTTTGAGAGAGAATTCAAGGGAAGGTTGAGGTAAGTCACTTGTGATTATTTCTACTCCATAATATTGAATTATTATCGAATAATCCGACTAGATTACATGTTTTTGAGGTGTAAATCAAAGATTTGAACTTAGGAATTCAGAAATAAGATTTGATGATTTGGAGGTCGAGTTGAGGTTGGATTTTGGTAAAATTAGTATGGTTAGACTCGTAGTTGAATGGGCTTTCAGATTTTATAATTTTGGTCGGGTTCCGAGACGTGGGCCCCACGGGCGATTTTTGAGCTAAATTTCGAATTTTGTTGAAAAATTAGTATTTTCTTAAGGGATTAATTCCAATAAATTTTATTGACCAAATCGAATTAATTGTGGCTAGATTCGAGGTATTTGGAGGCCAATTCACAAGGCAAAGGCATAGCGGAGTAAAAAGTTACACGATTTGAGGTAAGTAACACTTCTAAACTTAGTTGTGAGGGTATGAATCCCCGAATTTGGTATGATATAAATTGTTTAGAGGTGAAACACCCGATAGGTGACGAGCATGTGGACGTGCACCATAGAAATTATGTTTTGAATAAATCCCATGCAGTTGTAAAATTAACGAATCATGTTATTATCTAAACATGTTCCACGTGTTAGAGAAATTGAGCTGAGACTCTTATTAAATGTCATGTTTAAGCTACATGCCAATATTTTGGGACCCATGGGGTCGTGTTGCTGTTGAATTAATTATTTCAAAAATATATATTTCACACTCAGTCATATTCGTCCATTGTGAGGATATTTAGGGGATCGAGCTGCGCACCGCAGCATGCCATATTGGCTTTATATATTCTATCATTAAAGGGAGCGGGGTTGCCCGCCTGCAACAGACCAGAATGACTTTATACATTATTATTATATGGATCGGGGATGCCCACCTGTAGCAAGCTTTATAGGCTTTACTATTTTATGGATCGGAGCTGCCCGCCTGCAGCATGCCTTATAGGATTTATATCACGCTTGGGCTGAATGAGCCCCTCCGGAGTCTGTACACACCCTCTAGTGAGCGTAGATTATCATATATATTCGTGATGGATTTCCCAGGGCATGGACCTGTCTTACTGATTTTTATTGTACTGAATTTACATAGATATGGATCTTGTCTGTATCATTTACATTTGGGGACAAATTACCTAGGACTAGATTGGCCTTATCGGTACTGATTGACTGATTGTCAGTCAATGTATATTTATATACGGATTGGAACACCCCTGGGCTGGATTGGCCAAAAACTATACCGAGTGACCGAATAATTTGTGACCAGTATTTACATGAGGTCTTTCTACTGGGATGTCACATTCCTCATATCATTCAATATTGATCTATTTCAATTGTACTAAGTTTAACTGTTGAACTTGAAAGCATGCCTACATTTTGTACCATTATTTATACTGGATTGTACCTGCGGAGCTCGTCACTACTTTTAACCAGAGGTTAGTATTGTTACTTATTGAGTTGGTTGTACTCATACTATACTATGTACCTCGTGTGCAGATACAGATACTTTCGGACACGGCGACTGTTAGAACTCAGTGTGTTACCAGTTGGAGACTATCAGGGTAACTGCCTAGCGTCCGCTAACCTTGTCTCTCTTTCCTTCAATTATTGTACTGTTCTATACTTTCAGACAGTATTTTTTATCAGTCAGACATTGTATTCATATTAGATGCTCACGTACTTAGTGATACCGGGTTTTGGGAGTGTTATATTTGTATTTGTGAGATTTTTTCCGCTAAATTTAATATATTTTTTTCAAATTTAAAAGATATGGTGATTTATTGGGATTTTCGGCTTGCCTAGTATTGAGATAGGCGCCATCACGACAGGTGAGATTTTGGATCGTGACACCATCATAACCCCCATGCGATGTCTCAATGTGGCCATTAACATCACCTCCTATGATAAGCTTCTCGATTTCGGAATTCCCCGCAGCAACCCATTTAAGTCCTCCCAAAAACGCCTTTTAACCTTCTCGTCTAAACCCCATATTAGGTGCATAAACACTAATATTGTTCAAAGTAAGCACTCCCACAACTATTTTAATAGTTATTGGCCTATCGTTCATCCTCATAACCTCTACCACTAGCTCTCTACGTTCCTTATCAACTAGGACGCCAACCCCATTCTTCGCCCTCACCCCTCACCCCTCCCCGAGCACTACAACTTAAACTCGTCTGCCTACTGAGCTTTAATCCCCACCCTTCAAGTTTCCTGGACATAAACTATGTTGACCTTCATCTTTTGGGGTGACTCTATAGACTTTCCCGTCAAAGTCCCTATGTTCCACAATCTAATTCTCAACCTAGATATTCCCTTACCCCTGTTACTACCCTTGCCCCCACCCCCCGCTCCACCCGAAGATACTACATTACTCTATCATTACTCAATACAACCACTATAGCCCAAATATCAAGTCCATAATTAATGCAATACTCCTAATTTCAATAAAAGATGAGATATAGAAGTACCAAAATAAAAGGGCATAACAAGAAATGGGGAATAAAGTCAATGCAATGTAATTCATAATACTCAGTAGAAATGATTAATAACATGGAAAGAATTCTACTAAGCCTCAAAAACAGAAAAATACGAATAGTAAAGTAACTAAGTAAGAATATAACCACATAAAAGCTTCCTAAAAATAATAAACAGCAGAAGGATTAACGCAACCTATGATTAACAATGTTGATCAATATCCAAAACTAGAAACAAATTGGAAAAAGAGACTATAGAAACTGGTTGGCCGGGGGCACTATAATACGTCGATCCCGCCTTGACAGATTACGCACGGTCTGATTTATGTCTAGGTTGCCAAAAATCTGCTGCCTTTTCCACACCCACACACCAGAAAGAGAGAGCGAGAGAAGGGGAGGAGACAAAGAGAGAAGTAGACGGGAAAGGGGAAGAGGGAAAACAGAGGCGGACCGCAGCGGCGCAGACAAAAAAATTTTGTCGCCGGACTTCCACCAGCAAGGGGAAAACAGAGGCGGGAGAGAAATATAAGGAGATAAGAGAGGGCGGAAAAAATAGAGAAAGGAAAAAGGGGAGAGAAAGAGATAGAAAACAACCGAGATAGGGGGAACAAAGGAGAAGAGAGAAACTCTACCTGTGGTCGTCGGCGTGATAGAGAGATGCGTCGGGTCGGGCTCTTCGCTAACGGTAAGTTCAAAGAGAGAGAGAAAGTAAGTTCTCTAGAATCACGTTATGTAAATCATGTTGCTTATGGTATGCTTTTATATAATTTTGCGAGTTCTCATGTTTTGTTTCTTACATTTTTATTTTTATTTGTTATTCTTAGTTGTTAAATACAATTTTATATTTCATTAGAAGCTTTATTTTATTTTCATTAGTATGCATATTTATTAAAAAGAAATACCTCATAAACTCATATATATCTTTTTGTTATTGAAAAAGCGTAAAAAATTATAAATTTCATCTTACATACATATGAGTTGGAAAAAAAATTAAATTCATAATTAAAAGTTTTATTAATTATTTTAAGTTAATATATTATTTAGTTAAAAGATAGTTAAGATATCGATTATTCTTTATGATATTAGTTATTTATTTATAATTATCATTTTAGTAACATGATTTTTTTACATACACAATTATAAATAATATATAATATTTTTAATGTATACAAAAATATTGTTATAGCTTATTTAGTTACTTTGTATTTTACTAGCTTTATTTTCTAATAAATATTTAATATAAAATTATTTTTTAAGCTCATATCTAACTTTCTTTTATTCACATGAGGTGGTAAGCAACTAATTTTGCTATTAAAATTTTTATTAATTAATTTAAATTATAATATTTGCTTGGAAGATAGAGTGTTATTTTTGATATTATTTACTAATTTATAATTATTAAATATATTTTTACAAAAAAAAATATTTACTTTAAATACCTCATAATAAATTAATATTTTACATTTATAACGTACATATATGTTCGTTACACAGTAAATTTATCTACATGTTAATCTAAAAATATTTATCTAACTTTGTAATTATACTTGTCCAACTAAATATAATTGTAGTAATTATATTATAATTACGTTATGACAAATAAATATATTATTTTAATTATTATAATATGTAATTACTAGACTATGTAATTACTGTCCTTATAATTACACTGTTAAATAATTACACATGACTTTTCAAACATACCCTAAAGATTTTACGAGTCATGTAAGCAAGCGAGTTGTCGGCTTTAGCCTTTTGTGAAGGTTAGGCAAATTTACCACTTCCTTTACGGCTTGTTTGGAAGGTTGCCATATATCGTTTCATAATGTATCGTATAATATTATATTGTATTATACTTTATTATTTTGATATATACAATGTTTGGATAGATTGTATTATTTGTCGTCATTTCATGATGTCATGCATCAATCATACGAAAAATAAACTTGTAATACTATAAAGAAAAAGTAAGGTACGAGGCAAAATTATTATATTAGAAGGTAGGATAGATGATAAAATATGATTATTTAATAATATTTAACAATAAGGAAGGGCAAGATAATAGAAAAAAATAAGGCAATGACGTGACACACACCAAATCGGACGTTCCATAAAGTGACACTTTTCGTCGTTACGTAACGATGTATTTAACGATACGATACAATAAAATTTAAGCAACAATCAAAATAATTATAGTATTTAAAGTAACAATACGATATAATACAATGGGTAACAACCATCCAAACAAGTTGTTATCCATCTCTCTTTGATCAGATTCTCCCTTATTTATATATTTATACTAAATCATATTAATTATTTGTCACGCCCCGAGCCTGGGGGCGAGACCGGCACCCAGTGCCTCACCTATCCTTGCGTACCACTTGCGACTAAGAGACTCTGAACATGTAATGTCATACTTTGGCCATGGGCCACATTACAAGATAATGTGCGATGCAAATTATAAAACTGAATAAAGACTAATGCTGACTAAATATCAACATAAAGCTGGTCCGGCAAGACTGTCATAATTACTATAACTGACAAGCCAACAAAATATATGTACAGGGCCTACAAGCCCAACATACTGCACTAACTGGCAGGATATGTCTACAAGCCTCTACTGATAGATGTACTGTGATCGGAATAGGGGCCTGACCTACCCATAACCTATCTACATATATATACAAGATGTACGCAAAACTTCTAGACCCAGCAACTCCGAAGGACGGGGAGCTTACCGATAAAGCTGAACTCGGGCAACACCTACTGAGGAGGTCTACCCGTCTGTCTGTCTGAACCTGCACGCATGAAATGCATCCCCTCCCCCCCTCAGAAAGGGACGTCAGTACGAAATAATGTACCGAGTATGTAAGGCAATATATAGAAAGTTAAAACTGAACTGATAATCTGAATATATGTTTACTTGCTGATACTGACTCAACTCTCTCAATATAGTGAGTAAAATAGATGTCCGGCCCTATAAGGCTCGGTAGGCTCTGTATCTCGACCAACTGGGCTTGCTCATAGGCGCTCGGCCACCGTAGGCTCGGTATATAACTTACCATCTGATCAGAGGTTGCCCAATAGGGGCATGTCCATCGATTATAGCTCGATGGTAATGAAATTATTATAATGTATATATAGACTCTCTGCTCTCTTGACTAGAAAAAGGAAATACTCAAATGAATATGAAGTCCCGATAAAGAAAATATTGTAACTTACAAAACTAGAAAAATATACGTAAATTCCGGGATATGATTTTTTCTTTATGCTTCGTTATCAAACTCATGTAATTACGAGATCATGCCAAAATGAAAGAAGGGCTTAACCTTAACATACCTGGAGTAGGGGAAAACCCCGTATGATATTCTTGGAAAAGGTTGCACCGTACTCCCTTAAAATCGCAAAATCTCACGTTGCTAATGCTAATAATTCTTGTTGGAATTTCTAACGTTCTGATATGAAGTGTTGTATTCGGGTATTATAGCTCGGACCGTATTTTATCCCAAATCGACAACCTTCAACGAAACTCATTTTCGTTAATTCGTGTACCCTTTCCTTTATGGCACTTACTTATTACTTGTTATAAATAGCATAAATATGCTAACCTCAAGATAATCTCATCCCCGACTCTATGTCAATTAACTGAAGACAAAACTTTAACGTACGAGAAACGCGAGATGTAACATTCTTCCCCCCATAGAAACATTCGTCCTCGAATGTTTACTCTTAGATACCTTTAGTAAAGAGTATACATGCGAATATATGCGTCATGTATTCATTGGATAGTATAGACATGAGTAGGAATAAATTTCTACCCAAGAATCTACTTCAACCGATATGTCCTTAGGCACGACCATACATAACATATAAATCACACTTGGAAATGGTGGACAATTAGCTAGAGCAGCGGGTGCTACAACGAAACTGATTGCAAAAGAGGAAAAATCGATCACATTAAAGTTACCTTCTAGGGAGGTTCATTTGATATCCAAAAACTGCTCAACAACAGTCGGACACATGGAGAATGTTGAGGTGAACCATAAAAGTTTGGCTAGAGCCGGATCTAAGCGTTGAGTAGGCAACGTCCTGTAGTAAAAGGAGTCATATCCTTAGTTTTTCTTTAATTTTGTTAGTACCAAGTTGCTTTTTTTATTTTATGTTATTTCATTAGCTTATAGTTAGGTAACACCAACGTGAGACCTTGAGAGAAAAGAGAGATAAGGAGCTCACAAATAAAAGTTTGATTTTCAATTTAGGAAAATTAAACTTGCGTATGAAAAAATATTATGACTAGTATTTTACCTAAAAAACTATCAAAAAATTTCGAAAACATTAAAGAAGAACAAATCTGACCCTTTTTAACATTTCAAAAATTTGAGACCAAGGGTTTTGCACACAATTATATTCTTCGAGTTACATGTAATACTATAGGTGTCAAGGGGCTGGGCCAGGCCAGTTAGGGGTTGGAAAATGTCATGACTCATAATCCGTTTAAGGTCTTGATGGTGCCGGACACCACTATCAGCAAGCCAACACTAAATGGTTAATTAAATTCTCGTTTTAATATTTTTGAAATCGTAAATTTATTTCAATTTATCTAGTAAAAGATGAATTTACAGAATAAATAACAATGTTTTCAATTCCAATATTGAACATCCCATAATCATCCCAGAACCCGGTGTCACAAGTGTATGAGCCTTTTCTAGAAATTTAAAATAAAATACAATAACTGTCCGGAATACAAATTTGGACAAGAAAGAAAAAAAATACTCTGAAGGAGACTCTGTTGGCTGCGATGCATCGTATAGAATGCAGCTCACCTAAGTCCCCACCATAATCGCGCCTCTGCGCCCACAAGGCTGCTAAACATATGTGCGCTTGCACAAAAATATGCAGCAAGTGTAATATGAGTACGTAAATCAATGCGTACCCAGTAAGTATCCCGCCTAACCCCGAAGAAGTAGCGATGAGGGGTCGACTTCGACACTTACTATGGGCTATAAATAGGATAATAAAGATATAATTAAGTATGGATTTTATGAACGGTTGCAAGCTCAATATTTTGAAGTAAGTAAGCAGTTCTTTCATAATTAAGAAATCTCCAAATTCATCTCCCATTATTTAACAATCTAACTGAGGCCGAGGAGGCAATATCATTATTTATAAATTTCAAGGCAAGCAATACAAGCATGCACAAATCATACCTAGGTCGTACGACCCGATCCAATAAATATTTAAATTGTGCACTGCTAGAGGATCGAATGGCGCGAACCATAGATGCATCTATTTACTACCGAGGCGCTCGGCCCGATCCACAAATAACAGTTATTTTTAAGAAAACACAAGTTTCTCATTTACAATCAATTATCTCGTACAAACCTTCAAGTAGGTGAATTTAACCTTATATAATTCTTTTATCAATTTTTATCATGACTAAGTGATTATATTAGCAAGTAATGGCACGGACATTCCAAGTATTTTATCCCAAACCATCAAGCTTAATCTTTTAACTCCCTCTCTTTTCTTTAATTATCAAAGAAATGGCGAAGACTTCAATATCTGTTCCCAAAAAGAAACTCCCTCTACCTCGCGAACGGCTGTAGAGGAAAACATTTCGAGTGCTGCTACCGAGAAACCGAAAACGCCTCTGGAAATATTCATCCCCGGGGGGTGCCTAACCGGTGCTAATTTCAAGACCGAGAAGCTCTCCTCGGTATCGGGTCGGTGTGAGCCAGTCTCGAGATATATTTGTTCGATCATCAAGGACGTCCTTTCCGAGGTTAATAAATATTGCAACTAGGCTAGTAAGATATTCTGCCTAGCCTGGGTCCGCCCTTCTTCGCGATCGCGGGAGTGCCTTCGCGATCGCAAAGGCAAAGCACAATGCCTCCGCATTTTCCTCTACGCGACCGCACACAAGCCCATGCGAACGCGACGTTCTGTAACCCAACACTTCGCGATCGCACTCCTCCTCACGCAATCCCGATGAGAAAACACGTAGCATTAGGCCATCCCTCATTCCTTCTTCGCGAATGCATTACCACAACCGCGTTCGCGTAGCACAACTACCCACCGCACCGCGATCGCATATCCATCATCGCGACCGCATAGCACATTTCACAGTCGCCCCTAAACAACTCTACGCGATCGCGGACTTCCACTCGCGATCGCATATAAGGAAACCAGCAACAGTCACGACAACAACTTTAGCAGATCCCTCAAGTCGAATTTCAATCCGTTAATCATCCAAATTCTACCTAAGGACCTCGGGACCTCCACCAATCATACCAACACATCCCAAAGCACATTACGAACTTACCCGAGCCTTCAAATCACATCAAACAACGCTAAAACCATGAATCGCACTCCAATTCAAGCTTAATGAACTTTAGAACTTCAAACTTTTATATTCGATGCCGAAACCTACCAAATCACGTCCGATTGACCTTAAATTTTGCACACAAACCACGTTCGATATTACGGACCTACTCCAACTTTCGGAATCGAAATCCAACCCTGATTTCAAAAGTCCACTTTCGAGTCAAACTTCTCAAAATCATCCAAATTTCCAACTTTCATCAATTGACGCTGAAATGACATACGAATCTCTAAATCCATATCCAGATGCGCTGCTAATACCAGAATCACCATACGGAGCTATTCCCAAACTCGGAATCCCAAATGAACGTCGATATCATTGAAATGCACTTCAACCCAAATTTATGAAATTCTTCCAAAATGCCAACTTCCACAATAGGCGCCGAAACGCTCCTGGGTCATCCAAAACCCGATCCGGACATACGCCCAAGTCCGAATTCATTATACAAACTTGTTGGAACCTTCAAATCCTGATTCCGAGATCGTTTACTCAAAAATCCAACCTTAGTCAATTCTTCCAACTTAAAGCTTTCGAAATGAGAATTTTCTTTCCAATTCAACTCCAAACTTCCCGAAATTCAATCTCGACCACGCGTACAAGTCATAATACCTGAAGTGAAGCTGCTCATAGCCTCAAACTGCCGAACGACGCGCTAGAGCTCAAAACGACCGCTCAGCTCGTTACATTCTCTCCTACTTAAATATACGTCCGTCCTCGAACGTGCTAAGAATTGCTCTGGGGTTGTCCGAAATCACTGTTTAATACCTCGTGCACTTACCCGCGCTGCCACAACTCAGTTGAGCACACTAGCTCGAGCCAATCTGAAGATTCTCCATTTTTACTTAGCCAAATGAGCCTTAGAGTCCAATTCCAACATCTGGAATTCTCTGCCAGGCATGTTCCCATCATACGAACACCGTGTCAATCACTACACGATGCACTGATACATGATTGCATACCTTTGCTGAATTCACACTATGCACTGCATAACTCACATGACCATAATAACATCCTCTGATAATAATAGCCGAAATTCCACAAATTTGATGCTCACAATGCACCTCATGACATATATAAGTCTTGTTCCAACTCTTGCAATACCGCCACGATGGAAGAGATGTATAGAAATTCATAACCAACTACAGAGTCAACAAATCATTGAACCTCTCCCTTTGACTATAATCATCACCCTATTATGAACCAAATAATGATATTTTCTCTTTAATATACTTCATATAATTTGATCACACTGATCCCAGATCCAAAAATCTCATCTCACCCAGTATAAGCTGCTCAGGCAACAAGCTACCCCAGACATGACCAAAAGTCTCATATGATGCCGCAATGTGCCAATAAGCTACAAACTCAAACGTGATACATAAGAAAAATGAACTCTAGAAAGGATTACTCAACCCGCGTAACTAATTAAACAACCAAAGGCTTTATGAACCTTCCTCAGGAAATGAGAAACAAAACACACAATAATAGATATAGGGAACTATACTCGACATCACACTGTTGTGGTACGTAACCCGATCCAAACAGCATGTATGTGGCGGTGTGCCACCCGATCCACACATAAAATCTATATAAGGAGATACTTACCGAGCTAGAATGTTCATTATTACAAAAATACCTGAATATCGGCCACGAGAACGCTAAGTGCATAATACCATCCCTGGGGAGACAGATAGTACTATACGCTGCAAAAGTCAAGCACAACTAAGGTGCGTTATATGATCTGAATCTCGAGAGCCATCCTGCTCACATAACATCATCGCTACGCGGAACCTCAACACATAGGAAATTTATCAAGTCGTTTCACAACTCTCACGGCACAATATTGTATTACATGAAATAGCCGACGATGAAATAATATCCAACGTCCGAATACTCCTCCATAAGGAGCGCTAAGCTGAAATGAACACGCCCGATATAAATCCAACATTCATATCTAGATCCATCCACGGACCTCATGCCGATTCGGATCGCACCGTACTAGTCTAATAATCTTTCAAGGGTTCATAATAACCCCTTTTCCTTATAACACACAAGAACAACCATCATATTCGGAACAAACCTCCACAATCCACAATTAAATGAACGAGCGCCCTCCAAGCTTAAATTCTCACATGAATAATAGTACAGTAATCTCCATACCTGGTTCCAATATTCGATCAATCAAGTTACTACATGTCACGCTTATATAATCTTCCCGTGGAACGTGCTCCCACGACCTTCCGCACCAGATAACAAGTCTGCACATTCATACCATTGGCCGCACAAACGATGTAAAGCAAATCAAAAATCCGAAATCACTACTCAAAGCCTCTTGTACAGGACACCGATCTCAGGTGACGCTAAAGACAATACCAGCTTACTCTAACCATCTGAATTCTTTCCCGCTCATCCGAGCTCTTGACATTCTTGTCGACACCAAACTGCAACCTTGATCCTCAACTTCCGAATCCCATGTCGATCATTGCACTTAATCATGCCAGTGCACAAGAGTGCAAGAATTTCATCTTAACTTCTGAACTATTAATAGGGTAAACACTTCACCACGTAGAAACCTTTTACTTAACTCATTCCAAGAGAACCATCGCAACACGCGACTGAATCCTTATATTAACAGAAAATACCAACCTCAAATAGTGGTCTAAACCACCATAACCCCTCCGGGATCCATCTGCATATAACATGCCATAATACTCGAAAGCCTCCAAATAAGATCGGTTACGGCGACTGTCAAACCTCGCACGTACCGTCACAAATCACATGAATAACCCAACACACTGAAGGAGCTGATCATTGCCATCATTATGCCAATTCAACCATTGCTAACCAAACCGACTTCTCCTAATTTACTCTGGATCTTCCTTAGAAATAACAACAACTCCTTTTATCAATATAACGAACTCAATCTGTACTCATCCCGAGTGACCCCATTTCACGATACCACATTGTCCCCAAAACCCACGAACCATTTCATACCCTCATTATGCGCATAATCGCGTCTTCAACTGATACACCAATTCTGATGATTCTTCTATAAATCCAAAGTTACATGCTCCCCTTCCTCTCATGATACCTCGTAGACCAAAGATAACATAGAACACTCCAAGCTCCTTTATTATAATCCGCTGTAGAAGCTCGTTATTCAACCATACTATGGACTCGAAATCCTTAGGCACCACGCCTTAACTTTTGAATCCACTAGGACCGTTATTGAGAGTCACCCGCTCTAACTTGGTCCCGAATATAATCAACTCCAAGGCGCTGCTAGCACAAAAGCACCCTCTCAAGGAAGCACCTGGCCGAATCATCTTCCTTGTAACTCGCCTATACACGAAGCATAAATCCTGAATCTTCCCAAAGCCTGAGCATGAATCGATAAGGCCAACTATAGCACACATTCCTCAAATCACTTACTCAGATTACCACTGATGTTCTCTTTCCTTAGTCGTAATAACCCATCAATATGCCGATAACCTGAAATCTCACAATTAGACGACCATGCAATCCAACAGTAGGCGGTGGAACTTTCCCACTTAGCTTGAAGCTACCATTGCATAACTCTAAAACCCGTCAAGATTCTTTCTTCTTCGTTGAACTGATCTTGCACAACCAACTCGCCAAATTTCTCGAAATCCTTCCATTTGACCTTTCATGAACACTCTGAATCACTAACCACATTCACATATTCGACCTCTTGTCGGATAACCAGTAGAATTCTTTCGTGACAGCCCCATCAACACCACGCAACCGCTAACCTGCTCACAGGAGATAACCCACCTGTGGAAATTTCATGCCAACATCATCCAATGCCGCTGCACTAGGTACAATAACTACGAAATCAGTAACCCATATTGAGCCCGTGCTCATTCACCAGTTGTACATGTCCGTTCACTCCTCATGGGTATCAACTAAAGGTGCGACAATACATTCCAATCCAAAGTTATGCTATATCCTTCTTCATATCAAGCAACTCCCTCCTGTCACACCCAATCTTCCTCAATATAGCAGGCAATATTCCAAATTAAGCTTGTAGACCCAATCACCATCCACAATCATTCCCTAATCACTCTAAACTTTCCTCAAGGCGTGTATCTATCCTATCACAGAACCCACATGCTACTCTGCACTCTCCCACTTCGGTCAAACTCACTCCTTTAAGTAATTACCCGACTCATATTTCTGACGCTTGGCCTTCTATAAATTTATCCACCACAATGCACCTCCCACACGCCCTTCCTTATTCTTCGCTGCCCAGATATTGCCTTAAATCAAAATCTACCTCTGTAGCACTTTGAACCGATAGATTGCTACCAACTTTAAACCTTTTCCGAAAATCATCTTTCTCGAGCCATCAATACTAGGAATGCCGATTTGACCTTGAACCCCTGCACACTGCAACCTCTGACAACCACTTTCTCGGTAGCATTTATAATACTCTGCCCCGAGGCGAATTGAAGGAAACCATAACCCCGGCGAACTTAACACATTATAGCCAATCAAGGACGATGACGCCACATCACATGCGAAGATTCCACCACGCTCGAAAATATCGAGTCCTGATACCTCCATCAACCCAAGTCTAAACATTCTTGGTTCGATTGCCTTTCCTCCATCGGAAATAAAATACTGAATCTCTGAATCATACATTGAGTAAACCTTATTTCAAGCCATTCACTGCCCCGATACATAGGCAAACATCCTACCATCACATCAATATTGTGCGATAACAACTCATGAGCATCATATCAACCTGTGCATAGCCTCAAAGCTCTCAGAAGTATAACTTCTGAGCTGAAATGACAGAACATCCTTCCACAAGGCGACGATAATAGCCCAATCAACTACACAGGGAGAAACATCCCGCACCACATCTGTAGTATTTCTTAATTTCCGATTTATAACCAGCGCTTCACGTCGCATAAGATTGAATGGGAAAGAAATGAAGGCATAAGCCCCAAAGGAATCAAATCGCACGGTGAGGAATCAAGAAGGGAAGTGCTCCTAACAGTCTTGTGGCCTCTCGAAGATAAGTACATGCATCTTCGTGCTCGTGAGACCTACATGAACCTAGCGCTCTGATACCATGCTGTCACGACCCAAAATCCGTTAAAGGTCGTGATGCCGCCGGACACCAGTGTCAGGCAAGCCAACACTAAATAGTTAATTAAATTCTCGTTTTAATATTTTTGAAATCATAAATTTACTTCAATTTATCTAGTAAAAGATGAATTTATAGAATAAATAACAATGTTTCCAATTCCAATATTGAACATCCCATAATCATCCAAGAACCCAGTGTCACAAGTGCATGAGCCTTTTCTAAAAATCTAAAATAAAATATAATAACTGTCCGGAATACAAATTTGGACATGAAAGAAAAAAATACAATACTCTGAAGGAGACTCTGTTGGCTGCGGTGCGTCGTATAGAATGCAACTCACCTAAGTCCCTGCCATAATCACATCTCTGCGCCCATAAGGCTGCTAAACATATGTGTGCCTGCACAAAAATATGCAATAAGTGTAGTGTGAGTACGTAAATCAACGCGTACCCAGTAAGTATCCCGCCTAACCCCGAAGAAGTAGTGACGAGGGGTCGATTTCGACACTTACTATGGGCTATAAATAGGATATCAATGATATAATTAAGTATTGATTATATGAATGATTGCAAGCTCAATATTTTGAAGTAAGTAAGCAGTTCTTTCATAATTAAGAAATCTCCAAATTCATCTCCCATTATTTAACAATCTAACTCGGGCCGAGGAGGAAATATCATTATTTATAAATTTCAAGGCAAGCAATACAAGCATGCGCAAATCATGCCGAGGTCGTACGACCCAATCCAACAAATATTTAAACTGTGCACTGCTAGAGGGTCGAATGATGCGAACTATAGATGCATTTATTTACTACCGAGGCGCTCGGCCCGATCCACAAATAAGCAAGAAAACACAAGTTTCTCATTTATACTAAAGTATCTCGTACAAACCTTCAAGTAAGTGAATTTAACCTTATACAATTCTTTTATCAATTTCTATCATGACTAAGTGATTATATTAGCAAGTAAGGGCACGAACATTCCAAGTATAGCATGATACGGGTCCTAAACTACCCGGACAATAGCATAATAGTAGTTACGTACGGACTCTCGTCACCTCGTACGTACGTAGTCCCCACAATTAGGTACAAACATTTATTTAATTTACCTATGGGGTTAATTCCCTCTTACAAGGTTAGAAAGGAGACTTACCTCGCTCCGAAGTTCCATAACCGACTCCCAAGCCATTCAATCAACTCAAATCGATGCCCAACGCTCCAAAACTAGTCAATAAATGAGGAAATCCATAAATATATACTCTAATACTCATTATAATCCAATTTACAACAATTCCCAACTCCGTTCGAAAAGTCGATAAAAACCACCCTCTGGCCCACGTGCCCGAATTCCGAATATTTTCGAAGATAAACTTTACCCATAAACCCACGAACTCAAATATATAATTTATTCTCAATTCTATACCCAATTTCGTGGTCAAAATCTAAAATATTAAATTTTAGGTCTTCTACCAAAACCCCCACAATTCATACTAATTTTCATGTTCTAATCCATGTATAATTCATGTATTTAACTCACAAATGAGAAGAGACCACTTACCTAGAATTGCTTGATGAAAATTCCCTCTTCAAAAGTTCCAAAAATCGCCCAAGCCGTGTGAAAATGGGTGAAATGAACTCAAACCCTGCTTTTAAAATATTTTGCCTAGCCCGGATCCGCCCTTCTTCGCGATCGCGGGAGTGCCTTCGGGATCGCGAAGGCTAAGCACACTGCCTCCGCATTTTCCTCTACGCGACCACACACAAGCCCACGCGAACGCGATGTTCTATAACCCAACACTTCGCGATCGCACTCCTCCTCATGCGATCGCGATGAGCAAACGTGTAGCATCATGCCATCCCTCATTCCTTCTTCGCGAATGCATTACCACATCCGCGTTCGCGTAGCACAACTACCCACCGCACCGCAATCGCAGGTCCATCATCGCGACCGCATAGCATATTTCACAGTCTCCCCCAAACAACTCTATATGATCGCGGACTTCCACTCGCGATCGCGTATAAGGAAACCAGCAACAGTCATGACAACAACTTCAGCAGATCCCTCAAGTCGAATTTCAATCCGTTAACCATGGCCCTCGGGACCTCCACCAATCATACCAACATGTCCCAAAACACATTACGAACTTAGTCGAGCCTTCAAATCACATCAAACAACGC
This sequence comes from Nicotiana tabacum, assembly GCF_000715075.1. Taxonomy (NCBI): domain Eukaryota; kingdom Viridiplantae; phylum Streptophyta; class Magnoliopsida; order Solanales; family Solanaceae; genus Nicotiana; species Nicotiana tabacum. Next base: position 89,910,758 of record NC_134103.1, read on the forward strand.
TAAAACTATGAATCGCACTCCAATTCAAGCTTAATGAGCTTTAGAACTTCAGACTTCTATATTCGATGCCGAAACCTATCAAATCACGTCCGATTGACCTCAAATTTTGCACACAAGTCACGTTCGACATTACGGACCTACTCCAACTTCTGTAATCGGAATCCAAACCCGATATCAAAAAGTTCACTTTCGGGTCAAACTTCTCAAAATCGTCCAAATTTCCAATTTTTGCCAATTGACGCCGAAATGACCTACGGACCTCCAAATCCACATCCGGATGCGCTCCCAATACCAGAATCACCATACGGAGCTATTCCCAAACTCAAAATCCCAAACGGACGTCGATAACATTGAAATGCACTTCGACCCAAATTTATAAAATTCTTCCAAAATGCCAACTTCCACAATAGGCGCCGAAATGCTCCCGGATCATCCAAAACCCGATCCGGATACACGCCCAAGTCCGAATTCATCATATGAACCTGTTGGATCCTTCAAATCCCGATTTCGAGATAGTTTACTCAAAAATTCAACCTTAGTCAATTCTTCCAACTTAAAGCTTTCGAAATGAGAATTTTCTTTCCAATTCAACTCTGAACTCCCCAAAATTCAATCGCGATCACGTGTACAAGTCATAATACCTGAAGTGAAGCTGTTCATGGCCTCAAACTGCCGAACGACGCGCTAGAGCTCAATACAACCGGTCGGGGCATTACAAGGAATAGTGAACCATCCAGTTTCATTACCGGGCCGATTCCGATTATTCTTTACTGGGTTAATCGGTTCCGGGCTTCCCCAATGCAAAATTTAACCGGAATAGTTCTGGGTCTAATGTGCTGGGCCGGGCCGAAATTATTTAATATTTTTTTATAACAATCGTCAACTTTATAAAATTAAAAAATTAAAAAAATAGCCATTGAACCGGTCCGGGCCGGTCCGGTTAATCAGTTCCCATGTGACTTGACCATAACGGGTCGTTTCGGTCCACTTAACCGGTACCAAAAAACTATCCGGCACAGTTCGGTCCCCGTCCCAACCCAACCCTACCCGGCCCCTTACTACCGGTCCGATCCGGGCTAAAATAGGTCTGGGCCGGACCGAGCCCATTTGACAGCTTTATGTAATACTAGTTTTAGTGGTTAATTTATTTTTACTTTATTTTTTAAAAATGTGATTAGTGCCAAACTATAATAGGTCACATGGCACAATAGCAAAAACACTGCATTATTATTATTACACATACCGCCAAAATAAAGCAAAAGCAAAGAAAAAGAAGAGAAAATGACCCTCTATAGCCCCTCAAAATTTTAATAGTCCATATTTTTCTTCATTGACATGAAATGTCCCTCCGCCCCAAACATATTACATCTAATAGCCCGAAATGTCTATTTTGTATATTTTTTGTATAGTGACAGTTTATTTTGTATATTTTTTGTATAGTGACAGCCTATTTTGTAAATATTTTGTATAGTAACAGTCTATTGTATATAAATTGTATAGTGACAATCTATTTTGTATACTTTTTGTATAGTGACAGTGTATTTTGTATATATTTTGTACAGTGACAGCCTATTGTATATAAATTGTATAGTGACAGTCTATTTAGTATATTTTTTGTATAGTGACAGTCTATTGCGTATATATTTTATATAGTGACAGTTTATTTTATATAAATTGCATAGTGACAGTCTATTTTGTATATTTTTTGCATAGTGACAATCTATTTTTGTATATATTTTGTACAGTGACCGTCTATTGTATATAAATTGTATAATGACAGTCTATTTAGTATATTTTTATATAGTAATAGTCTATTTTGTATATATTTTATATAGTGACAATCTATTTTATATAAATTATATAGTGACAGCCTATTTTGTATATTTTTTGCATAGTGATAATTTATTTTTGTATATATTTTATATATTTTGTATAGAAGAATTTGGCAAGGTAAGATGATTTTTTTTTATAAAATAAGAATGGAAGTGGCAGAATAAAAAAAAGTTTTGGCCTGAAAAGAAGTGTTGAGAGTTTGTATTGTTGATTTTTACTACAATTTCTTTTTCTCTTTGGTGAATGATTTATTTTCCAGAAGAAGATACGAGAACGAAGATTGGTAGAGATGTAGTAAACGAGATAAATTGGAAGAAGAGGAAAGAATGCAAGAAAATTTTGGACTTTGGTGACTAGGGAGGACAAGATGGCACGAGAAATTTTATCATGTGTGAGATATGATACGTAATACTTGTGTGAGAATAAATTTTTTGTGTGAGAAAAAAAAAGTTTGCTGACGAAGTTGACGGAGTAGTGATAATTTTTTGTAGTGGAAGATGAAATGGTTTGAACTTTGAAGTACAAGGAAGAAAGAAGGTGTTTAAATTTTTTTCAAAGAAGAAAGAATGTTTATTTTTTTAAGAACGAAGTTAGGAAAGAGATTGCAAAAAGTTAATAAAGTGACACCATAGGACCCATTTTTCCATTTGTCAAAATTTAAGAGGAGCCTCACATATAGAACCAACGTAAAATTTTTCGGGAAGCACAAATATGTTGGTTAACATATTTTAATTTTTGGGTATAAGTTTTAATATGGAATTATAGGCTAGGCGGCTGTTTATAGTTTCTGCCGAGTGGCTAACTTTGTCAAAAGCTCGAAAAAGAAACTTCAATTATGGCTCATAGAGTGTATGTGTGTGGTGAAATTAAACAAGCATCCTTTTAGATTTCATATTTCTTTTTTGTTGTTATTTTGGTAACTGTTTTTATTAAAATTTGCATAAAATTATTGGAACTATTAATAAATCTTTAATTATTCTTTAAAAATTTATATTTTACAAGAAATTAGTATTTTTTCCAGATAAATAGCCTGTTTGGCCGAGCTTTTCCTAGTTGAAAAAAGTGTTTTTCTTTTAAAGTTAAAGTATTTGGCCAAGCTTTTAGGAGAAAAAATGCTTTTGAGTAGAAACAGAAATAATTTTGGAGAAGCAGAAAAAAATAGCACTTTTGAAAACTTTTTTTGAAAAGCATTTTTGAGAAAAATAAAGTTAGAAATACTTTTTAAAAGTTTGGCCAAAAACTAATTAATATTTAGAAGTTAGCCAAATGTAAATTCATTACTTTTGTAAAAAGCCCTTTCGAGTTTGGAGCTTGTCTAAAACGGAATCTTTACACAAATAGCTGGCCATATTAATTTTTTTTTAGTTATATACATAAATTATACATTGATTATATATAATTATGCATATGTAATATATAAATTATGTATATATTATACATTCGTTGGCTATTTTTAGCTTAAGTGATGGAGTGAGCGACTATTTGAGTTAATTCTTCTAAAGCATTTCCATTTGTAGCGCACACACTTTTGTCCTGAGCCGATCTGATTTGGGCCGCTAACTTTTGCTAGTTCCCCTTGAAATATCTGCAAACGGTTACTTGCTGCCACGTTTATTACAGGAAACAGCTTGAAGTGAAGAGGAGAGTATCAATAGAGTAGTAAAACGCTAAGAGTTGAGGAGAGCAGAGCAGAAAATGGGCAACTCTCAATCTTCTTCCAGGAATCCGCGATTTGCTTTAGCAAAGAGGTGGCAATTTCTGTTTAACACTACAACTGGTTACCCACTTTGAATATGTTTGATCAGTTTAAACTCAAAACGGATTTGATAATCTTTTGTAGAGCATTCACCGAGAAGAAACTAGAAGACCTGAAATCGATGTTCGATTCTCTAGCTGCACAATCTCAAAGCAATGGAAATTACATTTCTCCTCCTGTTTTCAAGGTGCTTCCTCTCAATTTTATGTCTCGTCTGTTAAATTTTCAGATTTTTTACAATTAAATCATGAATTGGGTATTTATGCATGTATAGGGTTATATTGGAGTTGAAGGGCCGTTGGGTGATAGAATGTTCGATTTGGTCACTCAGAAACGTAAGGATCAGAAACTTACATTTGAAGACCTTGTGATTGCTAAAGTGAGTATTTTTCATCTTATTCCTTTATTGTTATTGCTTTTATGTGACACAAGTTCTTTTTTAGGTTGTCCCGATTTTACCCTTAATGACATGACTTATTTGTACCTACTTGGTATAAAAGTTCATTCTTTACTAAAGGCACCATCACTCATTTAAGAGACAATTGCTTGGACATGTGACCTAAAATATATAATGAAAAGAACACATTTTCCTTCACATATCCATGACTTTGCTCGAGCTTAAGTGTATGATATGATCCATTTCATTATTGTAACATGTCATAGTTGTTATAATAATAGGACGAACAACTTTCATAATTTGCCCCTCACTCTGAAAGAATTATAACATGTTGAACATTATTAACTAATAATAACCTCAATATTGTTACATCGTAATGGAAAAGGTACATCTACAATATGAAAACTACATACGAATTTTTTCACATATGCTCCCAGAGTATATCTAGTTCCAAGCCTGGATGAAAAAGAGGGTTGTGTTAGGTTGATGATCAGTGTAAAAAATTATCAATTGCGTTGAATCCTTTATCCTCATGGTAATGTTCTCTCCTTAGCACGCACTACATTGGCATTAAGGAGTACAAGCAAGGATTCTCATATCATGCACGGGTGTGAGTAAAGAAATTAGTTCCATCAGAGTGTGTGGATATGATGCTAGATAAGAAGGATTCCCCATCATACTGGATGAATAGATTAAATATGTTATTCCAAGATAGTGAATTTCAAATCGGTAGTGGTATATAGGTTGATTGACATGGATGTCAAAGATTCTTTTTAGTTAGGTACGGAGAAGTTAATGAAATTAATGTCTACCTTAAAGAGGAGAAGAACCAATATTGCGTGTCTATAAGAGACTTGGCCCGCATGAAGGAAGGTTAGAGAGATTGACCAACAAGCTAAATAAGCTGTGGTATTATGGCTTGTGGGATCGATAAAAGTAAGCGCAGGATGGAAATAATGTTGAGCTGGGACCTATAGATAAAGTTTTAGAAGTAAAGAGAATTGGTGATTGGTTTATCTTGTTATGATTAGTGAGGGAAAGAAAACAAAAGATATCATTAGTGCATAGGCTTCACAAATAGAATTGTGTGAGAAAAATAAAACTAAATTTTGAGAAGATATGGATCCGTTGGTATGAGGAATTCTAGGTGACTGACAAATGTTTATAGGAGTAGACGAGAATGGATATGTGGATAGATATGTGATAGCGCTTGCCGAGTACATAACAAGTATTATCATACAAGAAATGGAGAAGGGAAGGTTTTAGAGTTTTGCGTTAGCTTATTATCTAGTTTTAGGCTTTTAGCTGAAACCTAATATAAGGAAAGAGAAGAACAATTGGTATTTAAGAGAGGAGGCAACCATAGCCAAATAAACTTCATTCTTACTAAAAGAAGCGACAATTCCATGTTTAAGCATGGCAAGGTTATCCTATAAATAAATAGAAAAGGACAGCAAGGTTATGCAAGGAGAACACCTAACCATCCAAAATAGTCCGGTGGTCTTGCATGTAAAACAAAAGAATGGAGCAAAAAAGGAGAAGAGTAATATGGAACCAGATTTTAATGATGAGCACTAGAAGACTCAACTCACAAAATATTCATGAACAAGCTATTGGAGGATGGAGAATGGGACTTAAAAGTTGAAGCAATATCTACAGAAGGAAATGCAAGTTACATGTTTACTGCATTTGAGCGCAAATTCCACTTTTATAAGATTGCATTCCGCGCTAGCTCGGATAGAAGCCCCAAAAGAATGCAATGATAAATAGGGAAGAGATGTAGAGACTGTCTCCATGAATTATGAGCCATAGGCAGCTCCAACGCAGTCCCTATACTCAGGGTAGTAATTACTGAAGCATGATCCACCTACGTTGGTAGGATTCACTGGATAAGCTTAATGGCTGAGCTAATTTAGGGCTGAGCTAAAAGGGATGAAGAGATGTTTTAGCACAAGACTTGAGACTTAATCAACTGCTAGTGTTTCTACTTTCTTGTGTCCGTCATACCCCTAAAACGACCAGAATAAACCTCTACAGTGTTATCTTTTACTTCTGAAATTTGAGGTCTCTCTGGAAATTCTTGCCTTCTCCTTGTGTGCCATTTCAAGTTTCTATCAGCATATTGATGTTCTCCTCGTGGACATCCAGAGTGAAAAACATAGTTGTAGAGAACGGTGTTATATTTGCAAACTGTAATTCATTCAGATAACCATTACCCTTTAATCCTTTACTGCATAAATATGGACATGTATCTGTCTATCGGTGAAGTGAGGATCATTCTGTCTCTACCTGTGAAGCTTCTATTGCAAGCAACAAATGAAAAAATATGAACTCATGATGTATGCATCCACTTTTCATATTGCAGGGAACCTATGAAAAAGGGACAAACAATGATATTGAAGAGTTTATCTATCAGTTGTTAGATGTCTTTGATGATGGAATTGCTGGAAGGTAGAGCAATAAGCGTTGATATATTTAAGGGCTATATATAGTTTGGTCCCTCCAGATAGTTTTTTACATGTAACTATGCTCCACTTTCTAAATGTATTAATTACCTCTCAATTCATGGGTTAAAATAAAAGTCCAAACTAACTTTATAATGGAACAGACAACTCTACCAGCTCAAACTTCATATTTACGAAAACCAAGGGCAAAGGTTCTCACTGTAGGTTGGTTGACGGCATAGAGTGCTGTCAAGTGTGGTGTGGGGATCAGGTTTTGGGTAAAAGGGCGGGCTAGAGATCTTTGAAGATTTATGTGCTAAACTACAGTTATTTTTAGTGTGAATGCTCTCCTAAAAGTACTAGGACTAAGGTGGTACACTTACCATTAATTTGGATTAAAAATCAACTTTTGCTTTGCCCCATAGGACTAAGGTGGTACTCTATTTTAAATGCAATTTTTTTTGTTTTCCAATTTAAGTTTAACCACCCTTTTCTACAGAAAAATAACTGCTTCGTGCAGTTGAGATAATTTGTGCGTTTTGGCTCATTTGAGGCAGTTCTTTTTCCTTCCACCACTCGGAGGTTCTGGGATTATACATTCATTTTAATTTGGCCTTCTTTATGTTGAATTGAGATTTGGTATTCTCTCTATTAATATTATGCTTTGTTTTATCTTATATTAATATTTTTTTTTCAATTAAGGTGTTTTAGTTTTAACATTGATTCGAAAGCTGCAATTTGACATCTCACTATCTCTTGGACTACTTTTGAAATGATAATTATGAGAAGATGATCATTATCAAGATGCTAAAGTTAAAGAGAGGAGAGGTCTTAGTAAAGAATGATTGATCAGAATTTCTAAATATGCTGTCAATGAAGACCGGGCAAATGTTAAATAGAACTGGCAAGCAAAATGAAAATCTCGAAAAAGATTGTGATGTAAGCCTCTTGAGGAAATAGGGATTTCAGGCTTGTATTTCATTATTAAAAACTAATGGGGAAGTTGGTATTGTCACAATCATTTGTATGTATGTACATATTTTACTTGACCCAACATATCTTTGTCTCACTCATCTTATTCTATACACGACTTCTTTTTTTACCATTATCTTGATTTATGCAAAATTCTCCATAATCAACAGATTATCAGACTTTGTAAAAATGTTTCTTCTAGTCATCCTCGGCCATCCTGTTTCTTTCCTGCAGTAATCATAGTATTATCACTCTTTTTCTAAGTTGCTCGGACTCTTCACTTTCGGTGCCACACCCGGTCGACATAACACGATGTGGGTGTGGGCCTGGGATACGTACTTGATTTAATCAACCGATTTTGGGTACTTTTAACCAAAATCGGCGGAGAAATTTTGGAAAAGATACAATGATTTCTAAAATCAAAACAAAAGCTAAGTGAAATTGAAGAAAATGGAGTACCTTTTATATAGAAATTTCTATGTCAGCCCTTTTCCTTTTATCTCCTTCTTGGATTCTCCTCTTTATCAATAGGTTTTCCTTGCTGAAATATCTTGTAACTTGTAAGTTTTCTAATGTCTCATAATTTAGACATATTTTTTTAACTCTATTTTCAGATATTTGAATTAATTTTAGCTGAACCCTGCACCCGTATCCATACCTGGATCCGTATTCCCGAATTTTAAAATTTAGATTGTGAAGGATCCGACCTCTAGATCCGCACCCGTATTGGACACCCGCACCGAGCAACTTAGCTCTTTTTAATACGTGCGTATCTCCTGTGCATCCCCCTGGGTATTCCTCTTCTGTAAGCTTCACATTGATTGATCCTCCCAACCCCTTTCTTGGGTTGTCTTTCGCAGGTAGTTCTCCCTAAAATGATGCCAGCAAAGAATTACAACTAAATTTGTTTTGCAAACTTTAACTATTTTACCTTGAAATCCTTGTGAAGCACTTGATACAAGCTTAACCATCAGGTTAGTTGCGGAGTCAAGTGATGCTGGTTGTCCTTGATATTGCTACCTTTCCTCTGTAATAGTCAAGTAAAATAATTACAAGAAGAGAGGACGGGCAGAGCATTACACTCCATGAGATGCTAATATTTAAGTTCAGAATGAGGCAACCATGCTGCACCTGCTTTTGGCTGGATAGGGTCGTGATGTTTGTTCACCAGACTTGAAATATCTGGGATTGGACCCTTTTCGTTAAAAATTATACCTACTTTTTGAGGTGGAAGTGACATAAATTTTATTTCTGAAGAATGGATCTCCATTGAGGAGAAGGAGGAGGTTCCAGCATTATTCTTCAAGATAGATAACATAAACTTGCGGTGCTTATTGATAAACTTTAAGTAGCATGTACATACAGTTGTTGAATCAAAGGGGTTGACCATAACTTTGGCCCTTTGGGGAATTTCCAATAGCCTCTTTCTGCAAAATAATATTCTATGATGGAAGAGAAATGGTTTCTTCTTCGATTGCTTTCTATGGCCTAGAAGCCCTCCTTGTAATTGGAAAGAGCATACCATCTGGCATTAGATGATGTATTTGTTTCCTTTATTTCAATAGTTGTTGTCAGATGAAAGGTTCATTTTTTTTCCAGAATCTCTTTTATCCTTATATGGAACAGATATATGTCGAATGAGAAGTTTTTTCTTCAGTTTGTGAGCTTGACTACTTAAACTTGGATGTCAAATAGATTCATTGAGGCTCTCCTAAAATAACCCCTGCCTAGTCCGGTTTTAAACATTTAACTTTTAATTATCATTAAAAATAATTCTAGATCCTCTTCTTTTTCTTTTTTTCTTTATATAGATATCCGTACTATTGAACACCGAAAAGAGAATGATAAAAGAAAACCCAGCAGTATTGTTTCTCCTTTATGGTGGTAAATACATCTCTGGGATCAATTTGCAGATCTGATCTTGAAGCTGTCTTGACTGCAGTACTCAGAAATATATCTTCTCATGAGAGCCATCAATCTGAACCTAGTTCAGAGAGGGAAGTTCTTGACATTTTCCTGAATGCTGCAAATTTAACAACGGATGATAAACAATGTGCTGAAAGTTATATTTCTTTCGAGGAATTTAGAAGTTGGTGTGCCCGTCTTCCATCAGTAAGGAAGTTTCTCGGAAGTCTGTTGTCTCCACGTGATTCAGGTTTCTGCTTTACAGTCATCTTGTGTTTTTCTAATTTGTATTTCCACATTTTTTCTTGTTATTTGTAGTTTCTCTAAGAGGAATATGTTTCTACATATTGGGCATTGCTTACTGGGTGAATTTCTGTGGGCTTGAATGTTGGCTTTTCTATTTGGTTCCACTTCTACATTCTCTGAAACTTCTATGACAACTATGCATGATACTGGCCTTTGCATGTAATAGACATTACTTGTGTTTTATCTGAAATTTATATGTTATTATGCATAATTCTAGAGTTCTGTTAAATATGCTGAGTCCTGCAACTGGTGTAGTTGCTGTTATGGGGATTCTTATAACAGTTTAGCTTTTTAGTCTGCCACATTTATATGAAAGCAATAGAATTTGATCTTGGGGAGTGAGGGAAATACACGAGGGTGGTAGGATGCTTTGTGGCTATCATGGTCAATGAAATAAGGAATTGGGTAATGCTTGTTTCGATGCAATTTTCTTACTCTCAGAAAGATCATTTCTGTATAGGAAGTGGTGTTAAGATTATTCCTAGAGCAGAGTCAAGGACAAGTTCATCGCCATGCTTCCCTAAGCTTGTGAAGGACTCCTTAAATATGTCCTATTCCTTTGTATCCATATACCAGGGGCGAAAACTTTATGATCACCTGATTCACAAAGGGTTTGATCTAACAGGGCCCTTACCTTTTCACGAACTCTATAGTATTTTTGATGGTTGTGCGCATTGCAAAGTTAAGGGAGGAGGACGTATCCAGTCAGAACCATTTTCTTGCGCGTTGTCATGTTATCTTTTTCCTCCTTATAAAGTACTTTGTCGTGTTTTCTTTTACTTTGTGTATGTGAGTTTCACAAAGCATAGCCGCTCTTAAATCCGGATGAAGAAGGAGGTTGCAGTAGGCTGGCTGCCAACATAAAAATAGTCTGTAACTATGTTGAATCCTCTGAAAACTTGGATATAGAGGAAGCAAGGATGCTAGTATGGAGTCAGCTGATTAAAAAAATTATCAGTTTTTCTCAAGCTGAAATTGAAAAATCTTCAATCATGTAAATGAAAGATTAAGTTCAGTTTGAACATATTTTTTCATCATGTATCTCTCTGATAGTTTAATGATACTCTGCTTATTTTGAGTATTGCTTCCTTACACATACAGGATGCTAATGTGGCACGGATACACAACCCTCCACCCTCCCCCACACAGCATATGTGAAATCACATTATTTTCTCAAATTTAACTTGAAAAATCTTCATTCATGAAATGAAAGAGCAATTTTAGTTTGAGGATTTTCTTTGTCATAATAACTCTTCTTGCTAGTTTTATGCAGCTTTCCAGTAGAATAGGTATAAACCTAATTCTTTACTTATAACCACTCTAGAATATTGTCAGTTACACATATCAGTTTGTATATGGAAATCTGGTTTGTTTGTATTCATAATTTTCATTCCACTTCCCCATCCCCAGGCACGCAAAAGGGAAAAAAACACGGTAAAATATTTTCACAGTTGCAAAAACGTAGTCAAGCTAGGTGGTATGCAGTGATTACTAATCTATTAGTATTTCTTTTGCAGGCTCTGAGGTTCCTGTGCTAATACACCCGGAAAATATTGATCCTGCTGTACTATTGTTAAGAAAGGAATATGCTTGGCATATAGGGGGGGCCCTCCCACAAGACGAGCTGCATGAATGGAGACTTTTATATCACAGTACAGTACATGGTCTAAGTTTCAATACATTCCTGGGGAACATTTCGTGAGTGGCTTCATGTTAGCTTAGAAATGATTTTCTTATTTGAGGATTAACTATCAGTATCTTTGATCTAATTAAGATCTTTAAATTAGCTATAGTTAGGCTAAAAGATTTTTTGGTAGCCATCTTGTTTCCATCATTATTTTGGGCTTGACAGAAAAAATTTCTCAGCTTATCAGATCACTGAATATGCTTATAGTATCATCTTTCAGTTTATCCTAACTTCCACTTGCACAACTTGCTAAATAGATGCCATTTTATTTTTTTCATATCAGTTGCGAAGTTAACCTACGTATTGTTAGTACAATGGACTTTGAAATATCAAGTAGTATAACATGCATTTCTCCAATGGATTCCAGGCAAAACTAACTGCATTTCGTAACTATAGAAGCTTCCCTAAGCTATCTGCCATGCATTGATAATGAGTGGAGTAAGTGTTATACTATTCATGATCCAGCCTCTAAGAAGCTAGGACATTTATTTAAGATGGTGATAGGGCATTGCATATTTCTCATTGTCCACACCACTCTCCCTTTGAGATCCATCACCCTCGTCCACCCCTACTCTTTTGTGGGTGGAGTTTTCCCTACTCAGACCTAGCTTGCTGGCATTTCATTTCTGCATCCTCTCCATGGGCATTTAGCCTCGATAAGTTTCAAGAATCACTGAATATCTTCATAAACTTGCCTAAACAGAGTCTCAAACCCATTCAAGAAACTAATAAGGTGTCTATAACCCAACTAGAGGAATCCAAGGATGATTCGAGAATTGGTTGTTGAATACGTGGAATGGCTATTGACAACCACAAAGAGATGTTATGTGCATGAATCCCATCACAGGATTCACAACATACCATCTTGCATGCAGCATTGATTCTTCTAGCAGCTAAATGATAAATTTTGGGCGCATACTGATGCATAAATGCCATCACTCTTTCCTCTCATTTTTATGTCTGGTTGCTGTAGTATCATTCTTTGAGCCAAGTGTTAAACTCTTTTATCCAAGTATTAACTCCCAACTTGGACTGCAGAAATGACAAAGGACCAACTTTATTGATAATAAAAGATAAGGAAGGTTATATTTATGGAGGTTATGCTTCTCAACCATGGGAGAAGCATGCTGATTTTTATGGGGACATGAAGTCTTTCCTCTTCCAGCTATACCCGAAGGCATCAGTTTACCGTCCTACTGGAGCGAACACTAATTTACAGTGGGTAAGCTTCTGAACCTTTTGAAAAAATTGATATTATTCAACTTTATCCATATTAGCTGTCAAAAGAAATAATGGATTCACTTGGTATCATTGGAGAAGGCCTCCTCTTGTTCAAAACTTCAAAGTTCCTCCAACTCTTAAAATTTTTTCCTATTTTCCCGTGGGCTCTTCATTTCTCAAGTTGCAACTCGTTGCTACTGGTTATTACCTATTGCCCCCATTTGATCATAAGTGATCCTTGACGGATTTTGGATTTCGAAACTGGGGGTTTATCATTCTTCTTTTGCCTTCTGAGACTTGGGAAGAGACGAAAATGTATCAATATTTTTGCAAGTTATCTCAGTGCAGTAGTATACATATTGCAAGTTCTCTCAATGCAGTAGTATACATACTTTTTTCTTATGAAGGTAGTGTCCAAGTCAACTTGTGTGCACCTCGACTATTTCAGGTATATGTTACCTCCCACCAGCATAGGTACCGGGTAACTCCGCCTACCAAAACATAGGCAGATGGGAAGAAATCACCTAGTGTTTCTTGCCTCCGCTGGGATTTGGACCTGAGACTTCATGGTTCAACTCCCACTTCATAGACTACTAGCCCACACCCTTGGGTGCTGAGAATAGATACCATTTAATCATAGTTAAGTGAGAATACTGTGTATGAAAGACGTATGTCTTGCATCCATTAGTTTTGTGTAACCACCAGGCGGTGTAGATTTTTATCAAGTAGTTTATGTGCTCTCCTGAAACACCTACATGTCCTACTTTTATCCGGAATTGTTCACGCAGAAGAACAGCTTTTAATATATCTCCTGCCTCACAACATTGTACAGTAATCTGGGAAATGTACACTTGACAAAAAATTTGCTCCGTCAGTGTTACTTGCTTTCATTGCATGAGTGGTTTGGATTTCCATTTTGATTATTGTTCACATAGTTGGGAAATTAGAATTTTCAGAATTTAATTTTCCTGGTTCATGTAAATCCCTTGAGCCTGGATGTTTATATGCTGAAACAATAACTACTTGCAAACTTGAATTTATTTATCAACTATTGAATTACTAAGATGTTTAAGCTCTTATCTTTTGGCAGTGTGCTATAAATTTTAGTTCTGAGAGCATTCCCAATGGCATTGGTTTTGGAGGACGAGTGCACCACTTCGGCTTGTTCATCTCAGCTAACTTTGACCAGGGGCATACTTTCACCTGCACTACCTTTGGCAGTCCTAGCTTATCAAAGACCCAGCAGATCTTCCCGGAAGTGATAGAATGCTGGGGAGTTGCAACAAAAAGAGTTCAAGACGATAATCATGATCGACTTAAAGGTACTGTGTTAGACAGATTTAAAGAGGACCGCCATATGCTTAACATGGTTGGACTTGCCAATTCAAGTCAGTGATGTGCCTGCGTCCCCTCATACTTATTTGAAGTTGAGGCACTTGTTGCTTCTGCTCAAGTCAAGCATGGTTTGGCTTGCGTATTCTGAGAGTTTATCATCTTGCATGTAGTTTAATTATGTATTGTGTTATTACTATGAAGTGAGTAGAAAATTGATAGATGTGTTATCTTGTGAAATAAAACATCATGTGTTATTTAATAGCATCTTCAATGTAACACTCTTCTTCAGGTGCTTTTGGCAGTTAAATGCCTTATACAGTTATATTATTGGCCAAGTAGTTGGTTGAGCCTCGAGGGATAGACAAGTGTAACAAAGGAACAGATTCATTTGATTGTGATATCATACATGTATATTTCAACATCCAAATATGTGAAGTAAAGAATGATATTTTCTGGGGAACTTTTGGAAACATCAAAGATCTTCATCCGATTCAGCCGCGTATAATAGTTAGAGATTAAACGTACATGCAGAAAGGGTTTCTCTGGGCAAGAAATCTTTACCCTTGCCCAAATTTTTCTTCTGTGAATTTGCAGTATCTATAAAGTTTAGGACTATTTTGGCTTAAAGAAAGGCCAAACTAAACCATAAACTTAAAAAAAAAAATAGAATGGGAAATAGCTTCTTGGGAGAAATGCCACATGAAGTTAAATAGAAATCATGGACAGCTCACACTTTGGTACAAGAGGAACGAATTCATTCCATACTTTGGAGATTATCCAACTTTAAGAAAAGTGTGCGTCCTATAAAATATAGGGTAATAAAAGCAATTCTTATCACCAATAGCCTATACATCTATGATCTGGCAACACATAAGAAGGTGCAGGACATCTAGTTTATGTTGAAGAATATGCACAAAGCTTCCACATCCATATCCAAATGTGCTTACCATTGCTCAAAGAAAGAAAGCATGTAACATGGATAAATCCTGTACAAGTAAATTCTATAATGCTTCAATAAGAAATCTGTGATAGGAACTTAGCAAAACAATTAAAGTTCTATTTTACATGAAATTGGACAGAAATGCACAACATCTCAATTAAAGTATATGTTGCATTACCCACGAAGTTCAATACACTAAAATTGGTTAAAAAAAACACTCAAATTTCAAACCACAATCAGATCAAATTTAACAAACGCACTTCTTCTCATAACACCAAAAAGAAACAACACAAAGGCATTTAAACAAAAAAAGCTACAGACCGGTTATCAATACCCACCACGTCTACCACCAAATCCACCACGTCCACCGAATCCTACAGGCGCAGCCATAGCCACGGGCTGTTCTTCCTTAAGCACAACACCAGGTAGTTCACTCATACCCATTGAAGCAAGTAAGTCAATAGTTTCCTTATCAACTTCAATCCTATCAGTTTGAATAGCAGATTCATCAGGTACAAAGTCCATACGACGCTCTCTTTCTTCTTCTTGTAACTTAAGAGAAATTCCTCTTACTGGACCCTTTTGGATCCGCTTCATTAAATGAGTGGAGAATCCAGCAATTTTGTTGCGGAGACGCTTCGATGGGATGATGGCTACTTCTTCGAGAATCTTCTTATTTGTGTGGAAATCTAAGGTCATTTTTGAGTAGTAACGTTCTATGACTTGACGTGAGGATTTCTTCACTGTTTTCGTACGAACACGACCCATCGCTGCTTTCTGGTGTGGTGAAGTTTGGGGGGGGGGGGGGGTTAAAGGGGGGCTAGAGGAATATGCAGGAAGAGGAGAAACTAGGGTTAAAGATTGCAGTAGGGTTTAATATATACAGTAGATCAGTTTTGGGGAGTGGGGAAATTACAAAGATGGTGTTGGTCTCGTTTTGTGAAGTTTTTGTATTTTGAGGGAGCATTTGCACAAATGACATCTTTTTGGAGGTCACTATTTAAATTCTGTCCTATGAACTAAATTTGTCTGCACAAAAAGATATATTATTAAATTACTTTTAAAAGTGAAATTTATTTAAAGGTGTGATCTCAAAGAATATCATACCGTACAAATAATCCATTTTTCAACATAGTTCTGACTTCACTTGATTCTACCATTTTGTATGCTATTTGTGAAGTTTTCGCTGGTTCTCCGTTTTTATATCAGGTATTTAGTAATAACCTATTTGGTCAATCTTTCTATAGCCAAAAGTATTTTTTTTCTTCTTCTAAAGTTCATGTGTTTGGCCAACCTTTTATAAGGAGAAATTTTTGTTTGAGTAGAAGCATAAGCTATTTTTGAGAAGCTAAAAAGGGAGTTTCTCTCCAAAAGTATTTTTTTGAAAAACAGTTTTAAGAAGATACACTTAGAAGTATTTTTTAAAAGCTTTAAATTCTAATTGCTGCTCAAAGTGCTTTTCGGATTTATTAGTCAAATATAAACTGCTTCTCACCATAAATACTTTTTTGAAAAATATTTTTGAGAAAAATACCTTTCGAAATAAGCGAATTTTAAAAGCTTGACCCAACATGCTATAAATAATCTTTTTTCTTCTTCTTGCAATTAATGAACCTTTTAAACCACGGTCTAAAGATTCTTTTTTAGCAAACTGAAAATCTTATTAGAAAATATTAGATCACGATCTAATGTTTTATGAGCAACATGAAAATTATATGAGCAAATATTAAATTTGAGTTTAAACATAACGTGCAAGAAATAATTTCTCAAGAGCTATATTTGCACAACTTTTTAAATATGAACAAAATCTAAAAAGTGGTCTAAAAAGGAATATTTGCAGAAATCAGTCGCTAATTTTGGCTTAGCTTCTGTAAGTCCGTTAGCCACAAGCTGGGCTGAGGATGGTCCAACACAACTCCCACGATGCACTTAAAAAAGCCCAACTTCTGTGATGGGACCAATATATCTCAAAGGAAAGAAATCTTCATCACATGTATATCTTTCCACAAATAGCCGGTCGAATTCACTGATTAGTTTTTTATTACATTATATTGTACACTATTTACATACATGATTACATATATATTATATATTTGTTAGCTATATTTAGTTCAAACGGATAGATGGAAGACTATTTAAGTTAATTCTTATAACTTTTTTTTTTATACCAAGACGATTTAGGCAAAGATAAAGATTGTCACTTAACGAATTTGTTTTTGTCCCTACTGAGACGACAACAACAACAACAACCCAGTAAAATTTTACTAATAGGGTTTGGGGAGGGTAGTGTGTACGCATACCTTACCCCTACCCAAAAGGAGTAGAGAGGCTGTTTCCGAAAGACTCTCGGCTCAAGAAAACAAAAAGACAAAAGGAGACAATATTAGTATCACCACAACAATCATAGGAAAAATAGGAACACCATGAAATACAGATAAAAGATGCAAAGCAAAAGCGATAGCTAGTAAATAGGACATGCACAGAAAAACGAAGAAGTAAAACACAACATTGTCACTAGCTATCTTAGACAAAAACCCTACCTGGCTAGTCCCACAATGGTACGAAGTAAGTCAAGACTCAACTACATCCTAACCTACAACTCTAATACTCGACCTTCACATCTTCCTATCAAGTGTCATGTCCTCGAAAATCTAGAGCCTCGCCATATCCTGTCTGATCACCTCTCCCCAATACTTCTTAGGCCGCCCTCTACCTCTTCTCGTGCCCCCCACAACCAGCCACTCACACCTCCGTACTAGAGCATCCGGGCTTCTCCTTTGAACATGTCTGAATCATCTAAGCCTCGCTTTCCGCATCTTGTCATCAATGGGAGCCATGTGCACCTTCTCCCGAATAACATCATTCCTAATCTTATATATCCTAGTGTGCCCGCACATCCACCTCAATATCCTCATTTCTGCTACTTTCATCTTCTGGATATGTGAGTTCTTAACGGGCCAACACTCAACCCCATACAACATGGCCGGTCTAACTACCGCTTTATAGAACTTACCTTTGAGTATTGGTGGCACTCTCTTGTCACACATGACTCTAGATGCTAATCTCCACTTCATCCATCCTACCCCAATACGGTGTGTGACATCCTCGTCGATCTCCCCTCCCCCCTGGATAACCGAACCAAGGTATTTGAAGCTGCCTCTACTTGGGATGACCTGTGATTCAAGCCTCACATCCACGCCCACTTCCCCTGGCTCAGCGCTGAATTTACACTCCAAGTATTCCGTCTTCGTCCTGCTCAGCTTGAAACCCTTAGACTGAAGAGCATGTCTCCAAACCTCTAGCCTCTCGTTAACACCGGCTCACGACTCATCAATTAAAACTATGTCATCGGCGAATAGCATGCACCATGGCACCTCCCCTTGAATATGGTGTGTTAACGCGTCGATCACCAGGGCGAATAAGAACGGACTGAGCGCAGAACCCCATTACAACCGAAAAATGCTCAGAGTCGCCTCCTACTGTCCTAACCCGAGTCTTAGCTTCATCATACATGTCCTTAATCGCCATAATGTAGGGAACCGACACACCTTTTGCCTCCAGACATCTCCAGAGAACTTCTCTAGGAACCTTGTCCCTACTGAGAGATTCTGCATATTTTCAACTCTTTTCTTGTATGTGGCTTGGATTATTTTATTCTTCTTGAATTATTCCGAGGAGGAGAAAGGAATAAGTATCAAGTATCAACTACTTATTACTATTAGGTCCGAAGACCGAAATTCCTTCTACTACCAAACTGCCTCCTCTTCCAATTAGTAGAGTGGCAAAAGCAAAATCATGTTAATTTGCTGAGATAAAAATACATTTACTTAACTGTGATCATAACAAATCTCATGTAAAAGACACAAGTTATGCACTTTTTACTTTGGCACATGCTCGGAGTGCAAGTAAATATGTTACAAATTAAATAGAAGACCTACCTTAGTTTTCGTCCTAGTCCAATATGTTTTTATTTCTGATCTCATGTAAATAATTTCAACTGGCCGTCCTTATTTATCAGCATATGATAACTTGTAGTATAGAATTCGATTTGACTAGTTTTCTGGTTTATGAATCCACAAGTTCATAAGGATTTGCATTAGAAGGTTTCTCATTTCTCAAAAAAGTAAGTACTTTTACTTCCATAGAAAACATTCCACCCGCTTAGTTAGATCACTATCGAATATATATACAGATGGAGACATTAGGCTAGATCTCTACAACAATATCTACACAATATGAAAGTCAATGACTTAACTAGCTTAATTTATCATTGGCAGAGGCAGCTCTACGCCTGGCACTGAACTCACTACTTCTTTTCAGTATGATCAAGATTCAGAACTTACTATAAATAAATAAATCAAATATACATATAGTCCGAGTTAGTGAATACGCTCGCACCCGTTACCAACACGGCATCTACAACGAATCATCGTTACAGATTCTAAGGTGGGGTACTATTCTGCACGAGTTTAAGTTCCATGCATTAATAATATAAGTAATAGTTACACAATCAAGTTACATGATAATGCAAGCATTAACTAATAATCTGATAAAGGGGCAGACCGGTGCACTAAACTCCCGCTATGCGGGGGTTCGAGGAAGACCCGGACCACAGGGTCTATTTTACTAACTAATAATCTGATAAAAATAATAGTTAACCTCATGTTAAAATTCACTATAAAGATGTAACAAAGAAATCTCTATTGTCATATATAACTTAAGTCCATTCAATTCTCCACATGAGAAAGAAAATCTGAAAGAAAGATTTTATGACATTTCTAATTACTAGTGTAGTTGAAATCTCCATGTCCCTCTTGTCACACCCCTTTTACTACCCCCAAAATGATAAAGTGTGTTATGGATGGTGGGTTAAAGAGTTTCTCCAATTAAAGTGACAAACTTGAATAGAGATTATTTTATTTACAGAGTCGCCACTTGGAATTGATTTTTTGGGTGTTCCAAGTCACCTTTTGTTTGAATCCCTAGTCAAAGGAAGATTTGACTCTTTTATTATTGGTCTGCAAAACAAAGTCCGGATAAGGAATTCTGTTGACCGGGGAGAAGGTATAAGGCATTCCCCGAGTCCCGTGGTTCTAGCACGGTAGCTTTATTGACTACAACTTAGTTTGAATTAATTTAGAATAAACTGTGATTTAATAATTTTCATATTTTATCTATCCGCTTTTAATTATTAAAATATGGAATTAACTTTGAAACGAGTCACGTGTGAATCCGTTTTTTTTATTATGCCAAAATCATGTCACACGTACGTGTACACAATTAATAATATTTTATTATATTAAGATTGTTTTGGCCAAAATTGCGAACAACGTGCTTCAATTTTAATTTTGGAAATCACAATAAAAGCATGCCTAAAGTACTCTATCGTGTTCATTATTCTATCTAAACTTTGAGATTATTGTAAAGTCATAAGGTATGAGTAATATTGTGGAGGAAATAAAGTGAATTAGTTATGAAAACGTGGGCTAGCTTCATGTGTTTTAGAAAAATTGGGTCGGCATATGAATAAGTAGGGACTCTATTGTTTCTCTTTTTTGGATTATGGCAAAACATATCTTACTTGGCCCAAACTCACAAACTATATTATTGTATGTCCGATCTAGTTTCTGATTTTCACAAGACAAACAAATGGCCAAACTGGCATAACTAATGGACAATGGTTCCAAGGAAAAATAATGCATCACTGCTTCTTATTTTCAGCTATCAAACAAAACTAAAAGATTATTAGACTTGGATCTCATGCTCATGAAATAAAAGCGAAAATAAGAGATTCAAACAACAAGATACCAACTAAACAAATCGAAACAAAATCAAAGCAGTAAATCATTTTTACGAAAATGCAAAATAAATAAACAAACAACAAAGGGAGATGGATATTCGAATAACAGGAACCAGAAATACTTAACATCAACCTCGTCGGAAAGAAACTCGCACCTCGCCGAATTCGACTGGAACTTGGACGAAGCTCAAGAATGGTGTTTGGATTGATTTTTGAACCTGTTTTTCGGGAGCTTTGCAGCTGGTTCGGCCGTATTTTTGCTGCAATTTTGGGCAGATTTTCGGCTGCCTTTAAGAGCCATTTTGGAACTGTTTTACACTGGTTTTGAAAGTGTTTTTGCTGGTTAAAGGTGCTGCATTTTTGGGGGGGGGGGGGGGGGGGTTCCGGCCTGTTTTCGTGTGTTTTTTGCCCTTTTTCAGGAGAAGCTACGACTTTGTTTTTCTTTTAGAGCTAGAAGCTCTGCCCTTTTTGTTTTTTGGAAGACCTCCCCCTCCTCTGTGTAGGTCTTTACTTGAAGGAAAAATAGGGATATGTGGGTTGTGAGTGAGGGGACAAGCATGGGGGATAAGGTAAAGTGGGGTGGGGACAAGCATGGGGGACAAGGTAAAGTGGAGTGGGGACAAAGCGTGGTACTGGTGAGATGAGTGGACGAAAATTCAAGCACGGTAAAAAATTAGGTGCTCACAGCATGCCCCTCTTTGCTTGGAAACATGAAAAGTTTTCAGGCAAAGAAAAGATGAGCGATATGACTAATTTTTGGTCATACCATTATTCAAAAGGGAAGAGACAAGAGAAAAGAGTGCGACCGAGTCTTCGTTATGGACAACCTATATATCCCGGGTTATGAGGAAATTTCGCCACGTGTAGTTCAAAGAAAAAGGATGGAATGTTGAGTTGGAGAGTCGAGTGAGTTTTCGTCGAGGCTCTGTTCTGCAGTCTAGTTATTACATCAAAAGAAACTAAATAAATCTATCAACTATGAGTTACAAGATTCCTATCTATAAGTCTTCTAAAACTTGATCTTGAGTCTTGATTGGTTCTTCACGCAGACTCTGATCTGAACCTTGATGCTTGCTAGCTGTAGGTGCTAGTTCATTCTTCTACGGCTTCTTCTGAGCAAAACGGGAAATGTGAAGCTCGTAACTTCAGTCATGTTTTGAGCAGTCCATATCATTTCCATCTGCTTCTGCATTTGGATTCACTTTTTTTTCTTTTCTTTTCTTTATTTTGGATTTAAACTTCTTCTTTTGTTCATCTCGAACCTTGTGCCTCGAGGTAAAACCTGCTCAGACATCACACCAAACAAACGAACGAAATTTTTCTGCCCCAGTTTTCACTAGAAAAATTTCGTGAGTTATTGTAACAAATTTCTAAACTACTTCTTTATTAAAAGCAAATAAATAAAAAAAAAGTAACGGTGTACCCTGAAAAGGTCATGATGATTTTGTTTTTTTATTGTCCCAAAAGAATGTCTCAACTAAGAATTTGTGTACCTTATGTTGGGAAACTGTGGTTAGAGAATGAGATGCCCTATATTGGCAATGATACCAAGGAGTGGTGTATCCTGCATTTAAAATCAAATCAACTAGGGAGTGGTGTACCCTATGTTGGAGAACACAACAAGGGATTGGTGTACCCTATACTGGTAAGGAGATCAGGGATTAGTGTACCCTATTCTGGTAAGGAAATGTAATCAGGGGATGACGCCCTGTATTAATGAAAAGGAAATATAACCAGGGGTTGGCGCCCTGTATTACTGAAAAGGAAAGGTAATCAAGGGTTGGTGCCATGTATTAATGAAAAGGAAATGTAACCAGGGGTCGCTGCCCTGTATTATTGAAAAGGATAATTTAACCAGGGGTTGGCGCCCTGTATTACTGAAAAGGATAATGTAACCAGGGGTTGGCGCCCTGTATTACTGAAAAAGGATAATGTAACCAGGGGTTGGCGCCCTGTATTACTGAAAAACTGCTGAATCCCCGAGGAGAAAAGGGTCTACCTGGGTTAAACTACGAAAAACAAACCTGGGCGAAGAGTACTTCTACTCGGAATATGAGTTGTATTCCCCTAGGAGAAAAGTTTCTACCCGGGTTAAACTACGTAAGACAACCTGAGCAAAGAGTACTTCTACCCGGAACTATGAGCTAGATCCCCCTAGGCGAAAATGTTCTACCTAGGTTAAGCTACGAAAAATAACCTGGGCGAAGAGTACTTCTACCCGGAACTATGAGCTGGATCCCCCTAGGCGAAAAGGTTTTACATGGGTTAAGCTACAAAAACCAATTCTGGGCGAATAGTATTTCTACCCGGAAACTATGAGCTGGATCCCCCTAGGCGAAAAGGTTCTACCTGGGTTAAGCTACGAAAAACAATCTTGGGCGAATAGTACTTCTACCCAGAAACTATGAGCTGGATCCCCCTAGGCGAAAATGTTCTACCTAGGTTAAGCTACGAAAAATAATCTGGGCGAAGAGTACTTCTATTCGGAACCGTGAGCTGGATCCCCCTAGGCGAAATGGTTCTACATGGGTTAAGCTATGATTAAAAACTTGAGCGAAAAGTACTTCTACCCGCAAATATGAGCTGGATCCCCCTAGGCGAAATGGTTCTACCTGGGTTAAGCTACGTAAAACAACCTGGGCGAAGAGTACTTCTACCCGAAACTATGAGTTGTATCCCCCTAGGTGATAAGGTTCTACCTGGGTTAAACTACGAAAGACAGCCTGGGCAAAAAGTACTTCTACCCGGAACTATGAACTGGATCCCCCTAGGCGAAAAAGTTCTATCTGGGTTAAGCTACAAAAACCAATCCTGGGCGAATAATATTTCTACCCAGAAACTATGAGCTGGATCCCCCTAGGCGAAAAGGTTCTACCTGGGTTAAGCTACGAAAAACAATCCTGGGCGAATAGTACTTCTACCCGGAAACTATGAGCTGGATCCCCCTAGGTGAAAATATTCTACCTAGATTAAGCTACGAAAAATAACCTGGGCGAAGAGTACTTCTACCCGGAACCGTGAGCTGGATCCCCCTAGGCGAAAAGGTTCTACCTGGGTTAAGCTACCTAAAACAGCCTGGGCGAAAAGTACTTCTACCCGGAACTATGAGCTGGATCCCCCTAGGCGAAAAGGTTCTACCTGGGTTAAGCTACAAAAACCAATCCTGGGCGAATAGTATTTCTACCCGGAAACTATGAGCTGGATCCCCATAGGCGAAAAGGTTCTACCTAGGTTAAGCTACAAAAACCAATCCTAGGCGAATAGTACTTCTACCCGGAAATATGAGCTGGATCCCCCTAGGCGAAAATATTCTACCTGGGTTAAGCTACCTAAAACAGCCTGGGCGAAAAGTACTTCTACCTGGAACTATGAGCTGGATCCCCCTAGGCGAAAATGTTCTACCTGGGTTAAGCTACAAAAACCAATCCCGGGCGAATAGTACTTCTACCAGGAAATATAAGCTGGATCCTCCTAGGCGAAAGTATTCTACCTGGGTTAAGATACCTAAAACAGCCTGGGCGAAAAGTACTTCTACCCGGAAATATGAGCTGGATCCCCCTAGGCGAAAAGGTTCTACCTGGGTTAAGCTATGATTAAAAACTTGAGTGAAAAGTACTTCTACCCGCAAATATGAGCTGGATCCCCCTAGGCGAAATGGTTCTACCTGGGTTAAGCTACGTAAAACAACCTGGGCGAAAAGTACTTCTACGCGAACTATGAGCTGGATCCCCCTAGGCGAAAATGTTCTACCTGGGTTAAGCTACGAAAACCAATCCTGGGCGAATAGTACTTCTACCCGAAAATATGAGCTGGATCCCCTTAGGCGAAAATGTTCTACCTGGGTTAAGCTACGTAAATCATCCTGAACGAAGAGTACTTCTACCCGGAACTATGAACTAGATCCCCCTAAGCGAAAAGGTTCTACCTGGGTTAAGCTACGAAAAGTAACCTGAGCGAAGAGTACTTCTACCCGGAACTATGAGCTGGATCCCCCTAGGCGAAATGGTTCTACTGAGTTAAGCTACGTAAAACATCCTGAGCGAAGAGTACTTCTACCCGGAACTATGAACTGGATCCCCCTAGGCGAAAAGGTTCTACCTGGGTTAAGCCACGAAAAGTAACCTGAGCGAAGAGTACTTCTACCCGGAACTATGAGCTGGATCCCCCTAGGCGAAATGGTTCTACCTGAGTTAAGCTACGTAAAACAACCTGGGCGAAGAGTACTTCTACCCGAACTATGAGCTAGATCCCCCTTGGCGAAAAGGTTCTACCTGGGTTAAGCTATGATTAAACCTGAGCGAAAAGTACTTCTACCCACAAATATGAGCTGGATCCCCCTAGGAAAAATGGTTCTTCCCGGGTTAAGCTATGTAAAACAACCTGGGCGAAGATTACTTCTATCCGAACTATGAGCTGAATCCCCCTAGGCGAAAAGGTTCTACCTGGGTTAAGCTACAAAAATGAGAGGTATGAACAATAGTTATGCATGCTAAAAATAAAGAAAAGTGGAGATTTTGAGGAAACTTACCTTTGGTGACATTCGTCCTTTAGAAATCACCATTCTTCACTATTTTGTTCATGCTGCAAACAAAGAAAAATTGTGAGTTTTGAAAATAGTGGCTAGTTTGTGGCCCTGATGTCTTTGGAAACTTGGCTTTGTGCCCATCTTCTTTTGATGATGAGCAACCTGCCACTTGATGTTTCCTGAATACCACTTGCATGTCTGGCCCCAGAGAGCCTTTGACTTTTCAAACTTTTATACGATGGTTGGTCGCGTGGGACTTAATCTTTTCAACTTTGTTTTGCCTTTGTGGAATTTCACTTTTGACTTCTTTCCTCCGAAACTTTCAATTTCTGAGAATTAGGGAACCTTTAGCTTTTCAAACTTTGCCAAAACGGTTAGCCACTTGGGACTTAAACTATTCAACTTCATTTTGCCTTGTAGGCACTTTCAATTTGATTTCCTCTTTACAAGAGTTTTTGATTTCTAAGCATCAACCGCCATGGCCAGTCGGGGTCGACTTGATGTCGCTGCCGAGTCTGGGTGCCTTTTTTTGCATATTAGCTTATATCAAACGAAAGCCCGTAAATCAGTCTTGCTATCCCTTCGTTGCCTTAGTTTTGGAACAGAGTTAGACCAAAATGGATTCGAAGAAAAACAAACAATGGAATGGATAATGAATTTAGACATGAGGTATCCCTTTCGGGGAAGAAAAGAATGATTTATCTGGAGTATATGCGGACTTCAATGAACATGACATGCCTTTTGGACTTGATGTCTGATCTGTGTAAACAGTCCGACTCTTAGAAATTCATCACAACTTTTTTCTCGAAACCTAGAAACCTTAGATTATCAATACCAATGGTTGTGAAGATCCTCTTTTCGATTAGTAGTGCCTTTTGTGGGTTTTCACCAGCTAAACTCTCTCAATTCTCTTCTCACCATCGCCTTATAGTGCCCTTTGCGGGTTTTCACTAACAAGACTCTCTCATTTTCATTTTCTTTGCTCGTCATCGCCCTATGGTGCCCGTGAGGGTTTTCACCAATAAGACTCTCTCATTTTATTTCTCTCATTTTGGTGGCATCAGATCCAAGTGATTGTATCCTCCAATTCTTGAACATTCTTGTTGATTGATCGGAAGGACTTGAAAAGGATTTGGGTAAAAAGGATTTGGACTGAATTACAACTTTGGAACCTCTCAGGCGAAACCATCACCGAACCATTATAACACTTGCCCCTAGTTTCAACTTTTGGGGGAATGTAGATTTTTATTTTGGTGTGACTGAACCCCAGAGAGAGGCTGCCTACGTATCCTTTCGGAATCAAGTCAGACGTAGTTCGATTAACATGAACTTGTTTGATTTTTTTTTTTTTTCATTTTTTTCATTTTTTTTCATTTTTTTTTCTTTTTTTATTTGTTTTTCTTCTTTTTTCTTTTTTAAAATAACATCTTCAGGTTCCAAAGATGGTAATCAAAGAAAGGTAACCGGCTCAAAAGGGTTAGCAAAGGGTTGATGGCGTTTGGATAGCGAGAATGAAAGCCTTCATCATCCCAATCAGAGAACATTAATGCTATATAGAGGGTCAAACATAGTACCTTTTGACTGCATCCGCGTTGACGGTTGTTTCAGGGACACTTTCTTCGTTGCTTCCCAGGTACAACGCTCTCTTTTGCAGTACTCTCATTACAATGTATGTACCTTTCCAATATGTACCTTTCCAATTTGGAGCCAATTTTTCTTTAGCTTCTTCATGAGTTGAGAGGATACGTCTCAGAATGAGTTGTCCTATTTTAAATTATGGGCCGCACTTTCTTGTTGTAGACACGGACCATTCTTTGTTGGCACAACTGCCCGTGGCAAAATGCGGCCAATCATTTTTCATCCATCAGTGTCAATTATTTCAATCGGTTCTTGACCCACTCTTTATCCTCAATCCCGACTTCAACAATGATCCGAAGAGAGGGAATCTCAACTTCGTTCCAATTTTCTATTTATTTTCTTACAAGCCTTGTCTTCAAAATATTTTGTTTCTTGATCTATTATTTCAGGGTCTGACAACGTTTTAGGATCTGGGCGTGAAGTCCGCAAGCATGTCATGTCATTAAAATCTGCATTAACAAAACTAAAAAGAGAATAAGAAAAGTGACAAGATTAAGAAAAGAAACATTCCCCGACAATGAAATATTAATTTCATTTGAATTTTTTTTTTAAATTTTTTTTTGAGATAGAAGGGTTTACATCAGAAAGCAAAGCAGTGAAGTAAAAATATTCGGATTAGATCCTGAAATAATTCGGACGCAGAAAAGATAGCAAGACCGGCTACCGAGACTCCCATATGAAAGAGAACTTTTCAGGTTTGGCGCTCGGTTTTAGGTTTCTCTTCTGTCTTGGCAATGGCTGCAATGGCCTTCAGTGCCAGATCAAATTCCTCATCTTCACAGATCATTCCGATTACTAGCCCATTGGTGTGAGTAGGCAGAGAATTGTTCATCATATTAGGGGCCTCTTCATCCCTAAGCACTATTTCCTTGACATTGATGAGGTCTTCCACTGCTCTCTTAAGAGTCTAACAGTCTTTTGTATCATGTCTGACTGCTCCAGAGTGGTATTCACATCTAGCATTAGCCTGGTGCGAATGAGACTTGGGGTTTGGCCGGTTCGGGGCTACTGGCCAAAGTAGACCTAGCCTGACTAGCTATTGGAACAAGATCGAGTATGATTCACCAACAAGGGTAATCCATCTCTAGAGGCTCTCTCTTTTTTTTTTTTTCATATCTTGATTTTTTTCTCTTTTTGTTGTTTTTCGCTCTTTGTTTTTCTCTGTTATTTTTTGTCACTCTTTCTTTTTTTTCTTTTTTTTTTCACTCAATTTTTTTCGATTTTTTTTACTCAATTTGTTTATGGCTATGATCGAATCCGATGGGGATTGCCTACGTATCATGACACCGCATGAATCAGATCATTACGTAGTTCAGGAAGATTGGGAATAAACTGGCCTATTTTTCATTTTTTTTATTTATAAAGACTTTTAAATATATTTTTTGAGTTTTTTTTCTTTTTATGGAATTTTGAATTATTTTTTTTATTTTTTTATTTTAAAAAAAAAGGAATTCTAAAGAAGGAAGAAAATATTTTGGATTTTGATTTGAAGATTCTTTTTGTTCTTTTTTTTTTCAAGTGAAAGGCTTCGGAAAAGAAGGAAAATATTTTTGGATTAAATTCTTTTTTTTTTGGATTTTCTAAGGAAAGAATTCTAAAGAGGAAATCAAGGAAAGGGAAACTATTTTTGAATTTTATTTTAAATTGGGGCCGTAACCGATGAGGTTTGCCTACGTATCTCATATTCGGTGAGAATCAGACCCGCATAGTTCGGTAAATGAGGAATAAAGTAAAATAAACTAACTCTTTTTTTTACTCATATATAAATAATCTCATAAAAGCTGCTAACAAGTACAATATTTCAAATTTTTTTTTTGAAATTTTATTTTTTTGTTGAAAGAAAACTTCTAAAGAAAATAGTTTTTGGAATTTTGGATTTGACGTCTCAAAGAAAGACTTTTAAAGAAGGAATTAAAGAAAAAATAATTTTTTTTGGATTTTTGATAATTTGGGGCCGGAACCGATGAGATTTGCCTACGTATCTCACATCCGGTGAGAATCAGACCCGCGTAGTTCGGTAAAAATCGACTATGTTCTTTTTTTTGTTTTTTTGAAAAATTAACCTTTAAAAAACCGTATGCACTAGACCACATCATTTTTTCTATGTTTGTTCAACTGATTTATGCTAAAGTCGGTCGACATGCCAGCCTCCCAAATAATGCAACAAGTAGCACATAACATGACATAATGGTCTCAACAAGGTACCTGTCCTAAAACAGAGCTCGACCCTTGTGTCGAACGCTGCTAAGTCAAATGCACATGATGCAAAATAAAGCGTAGCCTACTAGGGATATTCATTGCTTGTGACTTGTTCTTCTAAGTTTGTAAATCCTAAAGGAGATGGTATCTAGACCTGGCTTACCCGGGCGGACAACCCGAGCCGAGGAGCGTCAAGCATTACCAGTAGTAGAACAGCACTGGCTAGCTAACGGCTCTCCCGCCTAAACATGTGTGACTAAATCCTTCACCAGAAGCTGGTAGGCTAACTGGCTTTATCTCAAGACAGAAATTTTGTGATGCTGGTAGGCAAACACAATATAACTAATTATCAGAAGACTCAGAGGGATGCGAGAGAAGATACAATTTATATGTGCAGTTCAACAATATCAAGACAGTAAAAAGTGGACAAGTAGCACATTAGTCCCAAATAACTCACAATATATACAAAAATTAATAAAGCCAAACAAAGTCAATATACAAGCTCGAATTCTTGAGAATCCCCAGCAGAGTCGCCATAGCTGTCACACCCCTTTTACTACCCCCAAAATGATAAAGTGTGTTATGGATGGTGGGTTAAAGAGTTTCTCCAATTAAAGTGACAAACTTGAATAGGGACTATTTTATTTACAGAGTCGCCACTTGGAATTGATTTTTTGGGTGTTCCAAGTCACCTTTTGTTTGAATCCCTAGTCAAAGGAAGATTTGACTCTTTTATTATTGGTTGTAAAACAAAGTCCGGGTAAGGAATTCTGTTGACCGGGGAGAAGGTGTAAGGCATTCCCCGAGTCCCGTGGTTCTAGCACGGTAGCTTTATTGACTACAACTTGGTTTGAATTAATTTAGAATAAACTGTAATTTAATGATTTTCATATTTTATCTATCCGCTTTTAATTATTAAAATATGGAATTAACTTTGAAACGAGTCACGTGTGAATCCGTTTTTTTTATTATGCCAAAATCATGTCACACGTACGTGTACACAATTAATAATATTTTATTGTATTAAGATTATTTTGGCCAAAATTGCGAACAACGTGCTTCAATTTTAATTTTGGAAATCACAATAAAAGCATGCCTAAAATACTCTATCGTGTTCATTATTCTATCTAAACTTTGAGATTATTGTAAAGTCATAAGGTATGAGTAATATTGTGGAGGAAATAAAGTGAATTAATTATGAAAAAGTGGGCTAGCTTCATGTGTTTTAGAAAAATTGGGTCGGCATATGAATAAGTAGGGACTCTCTTGTTTCTCTTTTTTGAATTATGGCAAAACATATCTTACTTGGCCCAAACTCACAAACTATATTATTATATGTCCGATCTAGTTTCTGATTTTCACAAGACAAACAAATGGCCAAACTGGCATAACTAATGGACAATGGTTCCAAGGAAAAATAATGCATCACTGCTTCTTATTTTCAGCTATCAAACAAAACTAAAAGATTATTAGACTTGGATCTCATGCTCATGAAATAAAAGCGAAAATAAGAGATTCAAACAACAAGATACCAACTAAACAAATCGAAACAAAATCAAAGCAGTAAATCATTTTTACGAAAATGCAAAATAAATAAACAAACAACAAAGGGAGATGGATATTCGAATAACAGGAACCAGAAATACTTAACATCAACCTCGTCGGAAAGAAACTCGCACCTCGCCGAATTCGACTGGAACTTGGACGAAGCTCAAGAATGGTGTTTGGATTGATTTTTGAAGCTGTTTTTTGGGAGCTTTGCAGCTGGTTCGGCCGTATTTTTGCTGCAATTTTGGGCAGATTTTCGGCTGCCTTTAAGAGCCATTTTGGAAATGTTTTTACACTAGTTTTGAAAGTGTTTTTGCTGGTTAAAGGTGCAGCATTTATTTTGGGGGGGGGGGGGGTTTCCGGCCTGTTTTCGTGTGTTTTTTGCCCTTTTTCAGGAGAAGCTACGACTTTGTTTTTCTTTTAGAGCTAGAAGCTCTGCCCCTTTTTTTTGTTTTTTGGAAGACCTCCCCTCCTCTGTGTAGGTCTTTACTTGAAGGAAAAATAGGGATATGTGGGTTGTGAGTGAGGGGGCAAGCATGGGGGACAAGCATGAGGGCAAGCATGGGGGACAAGGTAAAGTGGGGTGGGGACAAGCATGGAGGACAAGGTAAAGTGGAGTAGGGACAAAGCGTGGTATTGGTGAGATGAGTGGGCGAAAATTCAAGCACGGTAAACAATTAGGTGCTCACACCTCTAATGACTTTTCTGTTCATTTATTTTTTGCCCAAATCGTATTATTATTATTATTATTATTATTATTATTATTATTATTATTATTATTATTATTATTATTATTATTATTATTATTATTATTATAGGTTCTATTGAATCTACTGTTGCCTACGGCCTAGTATATTTTAATACTCAACCCAATCTGCAATTATCTCTATCTGATGTTAATATACTTGATGCTTTAACATTAAATGTGAAAACGCATGGTTATAATTATGCACTTGGTTCTGAACTTATATGTTTATCGTATAGAATTTATTTTAAATTGCTATCTACGTTAAATCCTAGATGTAAATTATATGATACATCTGATCAGACTATTTTAGTGGAAACGAATTTTGCAAAGTCTAAGATCACCACGAGTAGACCTATTAAGTGGGAAGAAATTAATTTTTCAACTACATGAACTTTGAATTCGGTTATATCCCCAATCAGATAACTGATGCTGTTAGTAATACTGAGTATTCTCATATTACTCAAAATCCGGATGGTAGGATATGCATTCAGTTTGATGATAATATTTCCACTTATAGTAGACAGTCATTTTCTAATAATAGACTGTTGCCTACTACTAGTTCTATTTATAATAGACATTCCTTTACCAATCGTCGACTGTTGCCCGATATTCAACATATTTCTCCTGTTGAACCAGTCTATGGACCAGCTAGAAATCATGCTGCATCTTTGCATACAATTTCTACTAAAGTGGGTGATACCATTTTAACAGTATCAAGTAGCGGGCAGTAATCCGTGCGGCGTTCTCAACTAAGCTAAAACAGAAATCACCGTTTGACCGGAAACTGGAATTGTTTCGCACCTCTGCTGATATTTATATGTC
This sequence comes from Nicotiana tabacum, assembly GCF_000715075.1. Taxonomy (NCBI): domain Eukaryota; kingdom Viridiplantae; phylum Streptophyta; class Magnoliopsida; order Solanales; family Solanaceae; genus Nicotiana; species Nicotiana tabacum. The sequence goes on from NC_134103.1 coordinate 89,942,834, forward strand.
CATCGAGGTTTTTACCAGTTAAAGATTTCTATTTTAACACATTTGAGAATTCTTAATCTAGCTAATTCAGTATCCTTATATTTAAAGACTAGCGGTAATCCGCACAATCAGTAAGGATATAAGAATTAAAATATACTTGAATTTTTTATATAGTTTAAAGACTGTATGAAAGGTTAAACCTTTTTACTCAAGCAAGGGGTCTGTCCTAATATAATACATACTCTCATTGAGCCCATGTGTCTAGCGGTTCTAACCGTGAAAGAAGATGCCTTTTTTCAACTCATTCATCGGGCTAAGGTTCACGGCTGGCTAGACGGAGCCACTAAGGCAAAGCCAATAAGAGTAGTGCTATATTAGACTGTACCAACCATCTCGAAACCAAGTCAAAATACTATATATAAAAATCATTTATATTTTAATAGATGTCGTCGCTTTCATGGTTTATATAGGAGAGAAGTTAGATATTCAACATAGATATATTGTCTCTTAGCCAGACATAGTCACGGCTAGAGAGGTGAGACTAGATGAAAACACTTAAGGAAGAAAATCAGTACCTTTTGGCCGGGATGCAAGACCTGAAGATGAAGAACTGAAAACTTTATTTACTTTGTTCTTCGGTTATAAACTTCAAACTCTAATTACAATTGAAGAGAGAGAGAGAGATAATTCTAGAGAGAGAGAGAGAGGGGTTCTGTCTTCCTACCTCCTGAAAGAATGAATGAATGAACGTATAAATAGAAAAGAAAAAGAATCTATGAACAGTAAAATAGGGTCCCACATGGGTCCCTGTACAGTATTTTTACTGTGCAAACAGTGTTTCTACTGTTGATGAACAGTGTATCTACTATTGAGTAGGGTCCACCTGTCCGGCTGCTTTACTGTGCAGTGGGGTCCGGCGGCTTCACTGTGCTGGTCTCTTTTCTGCTTCTTTCATTTTGCGGAGGAATTCATCCGCATCTTGTAGGGCTTCATCAGATAAAATCTTCTCTAATTCTATTGGTTGGGAATCATCAGCGATATCATCGTTGCTGGTTTTACTTTGCATCGAAGTGTCTGATTTCTCATACTTAATTGAGCGAAGTAAATTTCTTTTAACTTCTTCCAAGTAATCGTTGATCATTTCTTCTTTATCCCCTTCTTGAAAGGAGATCTTTCTGGTAATATGCCTGACTGAACTATTGTCAACCTTCTATTTTTGAGAGATGCTGGAATATTCTTGGATTTTTGTCTTGATGGAATCCAAGAATTCTTGACCGTATAACGTCTTTGTTTTGGGATCTTTCTTCATTAATTTATCTCAAAAATTATTATAAAAGGTCCTGTATAAACACGGAACTTGTTCCTCGGTGAATCCAACTTTTGGAGTCCATTTATGTATCCAAGGAATAGAGAATTCGAGAAAGAAATATATCTGGTCAATCTTCTCTAAGTAATAGATATGATCTGCGTGATAAAGTTCATTTATAACTGGAGAATTTTTTGTCCATTCTTTGTATAACATGAGAAATAGATCTGGTAAAATCTTTATAGTCGAACCGTGGTATGACCACCAATTTAAGAACCAATTTGGAATGGGCTCTGCAAATATCTTTGCACATACTTTGACGAACCAAGTATGCTTGTGTCTATCATTATTGTAGTAAAGGGCTTTATCAAAGGCCTGGATATAATCCCAATAAGTAAAATTCATGCGGGACTTGTTAAGGCTTATCTGCCTTTCCTTCATCGTGGATATTCCCAGTCTTCAACAGATATAATCTGTTTGATTATGATCTTTGAGAAGTTATAAACGTTCTCGTCTGTACTATAACCAGAAAAGTGCTGAAATTCTGCACTGCCAGTACTAGTGAGTATAGTTTCATAATAAGAATGGGTTTTATATGATTCACCCGGATAATATAAACCATTTATCAAATACCTTTGGAATATATTCCATGGTTCTTCTTTTCTCTGAATATCATAATTTTCTAAAAGAAATATAATTTCTTTTTTAGTCACTTTTTCATAGGATTTGATATCATCATTATCCTCTTTTGTAACAGAAGCAAAAGTATCACTTTGCTTTTGAGCAGTCAAATATGCCTGCAAGTGCGCGTATAATGGGCTATCTTCTGGAATATCTTCCAGGTGAATAGATGGTCCTACTATTGAAGACTCACCTCTAAGAGATATCTTCTCATTGGTCAAACTTTTTCTTCCCATTTGTATAACTGGGGAGTTTGATGTGGATCCGTATGAGGATCCTGAATGGGATGTCCTTCCTCTGAATTGTGGGGATGATCTTCCCCATCCTCTACCACCTCTACCTCGCCCCCATGGGGATTCCATCCTGCAAGTATTCACGGGATAAGAAATCTGGCAGAGAATTATCAATTCCCTTTTTGTATTGTATTTCAAAATCAAAAGGGGCTAATTGAGCCTCCCACCTTGCAAATATCATTTTCGAGGCATCATGTTTAAAGTCTTGGTTAAACATATATTTAACAGATTGTGCGTCAGTTTTTATCAAAAATTTTTGATTATGTAAATCATCTTGAAATTTTAAAACACACTTAACTATGGTTAACATTTCATGAGCCACAGTAGCGTATTTTCTCTGGGCTTCAGACCATTTTCCAGAGTAAAATCTAATCAAATATTCATGCTTATTACTGGGATTTATCTGTTCTAGAATCCCTCCGTAACCAATATTGGACGCATCTGTCTCTATAATCTTTTGCCATGCAGGATTCGCAAGGGTCAAACAAGGTAAAGATTTAACCCGCTATTTAATATTTCTAACCAAAATAGTATGACTATCAGTCCAAGGGTTTTTATAATCCTTTTTTAGCCGATCATATAATGGGGCTAAATCACGAGACAAATCTTTATAAAACGGTGAAATATAATTCAAACTTCCCAAAAATCTTTGTAACTGGTTCTATCAGTAATAACATCGGGAAATTTTGAAGCAAAGTCAATAGATCTTTGAATTGGAGTAATCTTTCCTTGACAAATATAATGTCCTAAAAATCGAATATTAGTTTGGAATTAACTCATTTTCTGTTTAGAAATGACCAAACCATTTTGTATAACAATTCTTTTGAAAATATCTAAATGCTTAATATGCATTTCAAATATTTTGGAAAATACCAAAATGTCATCAATATAAATAATGATAAAATCCAGATATGGATTAAATATGTCATTCATAATTTTTTGAAACTCAGAAGGGGCATTTTTCAAACCAAAAGGCATAACATTCCATTCATATTGCCCAAATGGAACATTAAAAGCAGTTCTATAAGTATGCTCTTTAAATATTTGAATATGCCAATATCCAGATTTTAAATCAAATTTTAAAAATATATTGGCGTCATATAATCCAGACAATAAATCCTTTTTGTTGGGAATTGGATATCTTACCCACTTTAAAAACTTATTCAAAGGTTTATAATTAATAACTAATCTGAAAATTCCACGTTCCTTTTCAGCAGCATTATTAACATAAAATGCTGTGCAAGACCAAGGAGATTTTGAGGGTTTTATCAAACCCTTTTGTAATAAATTATCAATCTCTTTCTTGCAGAATTCTACCAATTCAGCGTTCATCTGACAAGGTCGAGATTTAGTAGGAATATCATCCTCAGAGAAATTATCTTCATAAGGCAGAGTGACAATATACTTTTTTTTATTCCAAAAAGCACTGGGATGCTCTGCACAAATATCAACAACAATATTTTTGGAGATCAATTTGATCTTTTCCTGCACTTTAGTAGAATTTAAAGTATCAAATATATTCATACTAAACAATTCTAACTGTAACGAATCAACATATTTCTGCTTCATATCAATTAAAGCATTTATATCTCTCGTTACTGGATCTGTAATGAAAGTATAATTAATCTTTTTATCCTTATAAGTAGCAGTAAAACCTTTCGAGTCTATGCTAGTAAAATGATAGATAGCGTTAATAAACGGTGTTCCAAGTATAATTGGAGGGTATAACTGATTTTTACTAAGAAAACGAAGTGAGGTATGCAAACTTTATTCTGACAAATACCAGTATTAGGCAATTTATACTCTATATCTAAAGCATGTCCTGATGTAGATTTAACCATATGAGTAGTTTTTTGAAAATATTTAGTAGGTACTAGACCTTCTTGTATGCAAATAACATCAGCTCCACTATCAATCATAGCAATATTAGTAATAGAAAAACTATTATCAATAAGAATAGTACATTTAATATACCATCTATGGACAGTAACAATTTGCATCATTCCCAAAAACATATCATGTTGAGAATTAATTCTAACAGGTTTTTCAGTAAAAATATTATTTTCAGAAATACCTTTGTTTTTCTCATCAGATTTCTCAGCTGGAGAATTGATTTTCTCAATCTGAGTAATCCTGTGATCACAAATCATTTGATTTTATTTAAGATATTTGATCTCTCGTTTCAAGTTTTCAACTTCAACCTTTAAATCATCGAAAGAAGAATCTCTTGCTGGAGTAGTATTTTTATTCAAAAGACGGTTAATAATCTCTAATAAAGAATATGGAGCAGTATATTCAAATTCCTTTTTTGATTTTTCAAAAGGCTTTGAAGAACTTGAACTAGTACTTGCAGCCAAATTTATAATCTTTTCACGAAGTCTTTCATTAGTAACTTATTTTAAAAGCTCTATCACATTATCAGATTTAATAATTTTCATGTTTAATTCCTGGAACTGAGATTGCGATTTATAAAATTCATCATTCTCACAGGTACATGTATCACCTCTGCAAGTTGTACAAGTATTATCAATATTTTTATCACTATCAGATAAATCAAGTAAATCAACTTCGGCTTCAGATTCTGACTCAGAATAATAATAATCAGATTCTGATCCAGAAGTGTATAACAAACTATAAACCTTATCACGTAATTTATTGTCAAATTCTAAGGTTTTCAGCTTTTGAAGCTTACAGTTTGGTGCTATATGGCCAAACTTTCCACATTTGTAACACTTAATATCAGCAAGTTCTCGCTTAGATCTATTTTTGGTAAATCTAGTAGACTTGCGATGGGCTTCTCGTTCTTTTTTGGATCTATATCTAGATCTCTTTTTCCTATAAGGACTGTCTTGGTTAGGGTATCTATGATATTTATGTTTCTTCTTCTTATGAGTAGAAGTCTCGGGTAAACCGAACTGGGTGCAAAAGTCCCCTAATTGGTTTCTCTCCTTAAGCTTATCTATCTTAAGCTGTCTGGACAATATTAACTCATTGCACAGGTTTAACCCTTCCTGTGTGCAAATTCTTATCAACTTACCATAGGTATAATCTTTGTAAGGAATTTCACCATAGCTACCTCTTAGAGTCTTTCTAACTCTTTCAACAAATAAGGAGGGAAGGCCATCTATAAGCTTAGCTTTTCAATGGTCGAACTTATTTTCGGGTAATTCCATAACCCTGCTCATAAATGTATCTTTATACCATCTGAATTCCCCTAAGGTCTTACATCTAAGGCCATTAAGTAGGGTACGAACTGTCTCATGCTGATTGGTAAATGTACCATTGAAGTGTTCTAAAATTGTAAGAACTAGAGTATAAACAGCATCTTCTCTGTTCTTAACAAGAGCCATGCCTAGGTTATCAACTCCTTCGTCAGTGGCTATTGCATTAACAACCATTGCCTTTTCTTCAATGCTTAAATAATTATCTCACCAGTCTCGAAATTGGCCAGTAAAACCTGCAACAATCATTTTACAAATAGTCCTATCTGTATTATTCACACTTTTACAGATAGTTGCGTACATAAGCATCCTATGCATAAGAATAGTCAATTGTCTATCAGTTAAACTATCAAGATTCCACTCGTAGATTTCGGAAGCACTATAAGATGTATTAGTCTGATTCCAATCACGTTCCTCTATTAAAACATCTTGAGGAGTAGGACGATTGTAATAATAAGTTTGCATCCTAGGCTTATCAGCGTGCCTAGTATTCCTTTTGGGATAACCTCTGAATTTATTAAACTCTGTCAAAACTTCATTTTTGTAATCAAAAGTATCATCTAATTTATCAGCAAAATCTTTTGATAAATCAATGGGTTTGATATTCAAACCGGATAACTTTTTATCAAGAAGTTTTTCTAAATCATTTAAAGATTTAAATTTAAAATCCTGAATCTCAAGAGGTCTTTGAATATGAGTAAAAACAGTTTGAGGTTCTGATTTGCTTCCTGAAGTAGAGGCAATATCAGTTGAAATCTTACTAGTACTCATATCCTTTATCAAAATAGTCAAATCATCAAGTTTTTTATTAAGAAAACTAATTTGTTCTCCCAAAACTGAAACATATAAACTCAAATAATTATTTTAAGAAATTAATTTATTAATTTCTATGATGCTGACTGCAACAACATCTTCATCAATAAATTTCTGAAATACAGTAAAAGTAATACCTGTATTATTTGGTAAAATAAAAGATGCTTGAGGAGGGTTAATGGCTTTAATAATATTGCCATTCCCGTCTTTATAAGATCTTTCCAAAACTTTTATAAAAAGTGGTAAATAGGTGGTTATAAACCAAGGAACAAAATACATAATTTGATTATGTAAAGCACAAGTTTTATAAAACTCTTGAGAAATATTATTCAAATCATCTTTACTATAAGTATCAAAAAACCAAGTTTTAAACCGGTTCCATTTATCACAGAAAAATTCTTTTTGAATATAATTTCTAGCTTGTGACCCTGGACTAAAATAAATTTGGTGCGGGATCATTAAGTATCATTGGGTTTAAAATCCATCTCGGACGCAGAAGAAATATCCTTATCAGAAATATTATCACTATCCTGAACAATATTTGTATGGGGGTTAATCTTAACCCTTTCAACTGGCTTATCACCCACTTTAGTAGAAATTATATGCAAAGATGTATCACGATTTCTAGCTGGTCCATAGACTGGTTCAACAAGAGAAATATGTTGAATATCGGGCAACAATCTACGATTGGTAAAGGAATGTCTATTATAAATAGAACTAGTAGTAGACAACATTCTATTATTAGAAAATGACTGTCTACTATAAGTGAAAATATTATCATCAAACTGAATGCATATCCTACCATCCGAATATTTAGTAATATGAGAATACTCAGTATTACTAACAGCATCAGTTATCTAACTGGGGGATATAACTGAATCCAAAGTCCATGTAGTTAGAAAATTAATTTCTTCCCACTTAATAGGTCTCCTCGTGGTGACCTTAGACTTTGCAAAATTCGTTTCCACTAAAATAGTCTGATCAGATGTATCATATAATTTACATCTAGGGTTTAACGTAGATATCAATTTAAAATAAATTCTATACGATAAACATATAAGTTCAGAACCAAGTGCATAATTATAACCATGCATTTTCATATTTAATGTCAAAGCATCAAGTATATTAACATCAGATAGAGATAATTACAGATTGGGTTGAGTATTAAAATATACTGGGCCGTAGGCAACAGTAGATTCAATAGAACCCATAAGAGACTGCCTAAAATTCAGATTTCTGGCATCTCTGAGAGCAGCCAAAAACGTCTTTGGTAACCCTTTAAGGGTTAATGGCTTAAAAGCAATTTGAAATATACCAATATGCAGATAATTATACTGATTTTTATAAACATCTACATCATACTTTTATTGAGCTTATGTGTCTAGCAGTTCTAACCGTGAAAGAAGATGCCCTTTTCAACTCCTTTAATCGGGCTAAGGTTTATGGCTGACTAGACGAAGCCACTAAGGCAAAGCCAATAAGAGTAGTGCTATATTAGACTGTACCAACCATCTCGAAACCAAGTCAAAATACTATATATAAAACTCATTTATATTTTAATAGATGTCGTCGCTTTCATGGTTTATATAGGAGAGAAGTTAGATATTCAACATAGATATATTGTCTCTTAGCCGGACATAGTCACGGCTAGAGAGGTGAGACTAGATGAAAACACTTAAGGAAGAAAATCAGTACCTTTTGGCCGGGATGCAAGACCTGAAGATGAAGAACTGAAAACTTTATTTACTTTGTTCTTCGGTTACAAACTTCAAACTCTAATTACAATTGAAGAGAGAGAGAGATAATTCTAGAGAGAGAGAGAGGGGGGGGGGGTTCTGTCTTCCTACCTCCTGAAAGAATGAATGAATGAACGTATAAATAGAAAAGAAAAAGAATCTATGAACAGTAAAATAGGGTCCCACATGGGTCCCTGTACAGTGTTTTTACTGTGCAAACAGTGTTTCTACTGTTGATGAACAGTGTATCTACTATTGAGTAGGGTCCACCTGTCCGGCTGCTTTACTGTGCAGTGGGGTCCGGCGGCTTCACTGTGCTGGTCTCTTTTCTGCTTCTTTCATTTTGCGGAGGAATTCATCCGCATCTTGTAGGGCTTCATCAGATAAAATCTTCTCTGATTCTATTGGTTGGGAATCATCAGCGATATCATCGTTGCTGGTTTTACTTTGCATCGAAGTGTCTGATTTCTCATACTTAATTGAGCGAAGTAAATTTCTTTTAACTTCTTCCAAGTAATCATTGATCATTTCTTCTTTATCCCCTTCTTGAAAGGAGATCTTTCTGGCAATATGCCTGACTGAACTATCGTCAACCTTCTCTTTTTGAGAGATGCTGGAATATTCTTGGATTTTTGTCTTGATGGAATCCAAGAATTCTTGACCGTATAACGTCTTTGTTTTGGGATCTTTCTTCATTAATTTATCCCAGAAATTATTATAAAAGGTCCTGTATAAACACGGAACTTGTTCCTCGGTGAATCCAACTTCTGGAGTCCATTTATGTATCCAAGGAATAGAGAATTCCAGAAAAAAATATATCTGGTCAATCTTCTCTAAGTAACAGATATGATCTGCGTGATAAAGTTCATTTATAACTGGAGAAATTTTTGTCCATTCTTTGTATAACATGAGAAATAGATCTGGTAAAATCTTTATAGTCGGACCGTGGTATGACCACCAATTTAAGAACCAATTTGGAATGGGCTCTGCAAATATCTTTGCACATACTTTGACGAACCAAGTATGCTTGTATCTATCATTATTGTAGTAAAGGACTTTATTAAAGGCCTGGATATAATCCCAATAAGTAAAATTCATACGGGACTTGTTAAGGCTTATCTGCCTTTCCTTCTTCGTGGATATTCCCCAGTCTTCAACAGATATAATCTGTTTGATTATGATCTTTGAGAAGTTATAAACGTTCTCGTCTATACTATAACCAGAAAAGTGCTGAAATTCTGCACTGCCAGTACTAGTGAGTATAGTTTCATAATAAGAACGAGTTTTATATGATTCACCCGATAATATAAACCATTTATCAAATACCTTTAGAATATCTTCCATGGTTCTTCTTTTCTCTGAATATCAGAATTTTCTAAAAGAAATATAATTTCTTTTTTAGTCACTTTTTCATAGGATTTGATATCATCATTATCCTCTTTTGTAACAGAAGCAAAAGTATCACTTTGCTTTTGAGTAGTCAAATATGCCTGCAAGTGCGCATATAACGGGCTATCTTCTGGAATATCTTCCAGGTGAATAGATGGTCCTACTATCGAGGATTCACCTCTGCGAGATATCTTCTCATTGGTCAAACTTTTTCTTCCCATTTGTATAACTGGGGAGTTTGATGTGGATCCGTATGACGATCCTGAAGGGGATGTCCTTCCTATGGATTGTGGAGATGATCTTCCCCATCCTTTACCACCTCTACCTCGCCCCCATGGGGGTTCCATCCTACAAGTATCACGGGATAAGAAATCTGGCAGAGAATTATCAATTTTCTTTTTGTATTGTATTTCAAATTCAAAAGGGGCTAATTGAGCCTGCCACCTTGCAAATATCATTTTCTAGGCATCATGTTTAAAGTCTTGGTTAAACATATATTTAACAGATTGTGCGTCAGTTTTTATCAAAAACTTTTGATTATGTAAATCATCTTGAAATTTTAAAACACACTTAACTATGGTTAACATTTCATGAGCCACAATAGCGTATTTTCTCTGGGCTTCAGACCATTTTCCAGAGTAAAATCTAATCAAATATTCATGCTTATTACTGGGATTTATCTGTTTCAGAATCCCTCCGTAACCAATATTGGACGCATCCGTCTCTATAATCTTTTGCCATGCAGGATTCGCAAGGGTCAAACAAGGTAAAGATTTAACCCGCTATTTAATATTTCTAACCAAAATAGTATGACTATCAGTCCAAGGGTTTTTATAATCCTTTTTTAGCCGATCATATAATGGGGCTAAATCACGAGACAAATCTTTATAAAACGGTGAAATATAATTCAAACTTCCCAAAAATCTTTGTAACTGGGTTCTATCAGTAATAACATCGGGAAATTTTGAAGCAAAGTCAATAGATCTTTGAATTGGAGTAATCTTTCCTTGACAAATATAATGTCCAAAAAATCGAATATTAGTTTGGAATCAACTCATTTTCTGTTTAGAAATGACCAAACCATTTTGTATAACAATTCTTTTGAAAATATCTAAATGCTTAATATGCATTTCAAATATTTTGGAAAATACCAAAATGTCATCAATATAAACAATGATAAAATCCAGATATGGATTAAATATGTCATTCATAATTTTTTTGAAACTCAGAAGGGGCATTTTTCAAACCAAAAGGCATAACATTCCATTCATATTGCCCAAATAGAACATTAAAAGCAGTTCTATAAGTATGCTCTTTAAATATTTGAATATGCCAATATCCAGATTTTAAATTAAATTTTAAAAATATATTGGCGTCATATAATCCAGACAATAAATCCTTTTTGTTGGGAATTGGATATCTTACCCACTTTAAAAACTTATTCAAAGGTTTATAATTAATAACTAATCTGAAAATTCCACGTTCCTTTTCAGCAGCATTATTAACATAAAATGCTGTGCAAGACCAAGGAGATTTTGAGGGTTTTATCAAACCCTTTTGTAACAAATTATCAATCTCTTTCTTGCAGAATTCTACCAATTCAGCGTTCATCTGACAAGGTCGAGATTTAGTAGGAATATCATCCTCAGAGAAATTATCTTCATAAGGCAGAGTGACAATATGCTTTTTTTTATTCCAAAAAGCACTGGGATGCTCTGCACAAATATCAACAACAATATTTTTGGAGATCAATTTGATCTTTTCCTGCACTTTAGTAGAATTTAAAGTATCAAATATATTCATACTAAACAATTCTAACTGTAACGAATCAACATATTTCTGCTTCATATCAATTAAAGCATTTATATCTCTCGTTACTGGATCTGTAATGAAAGTATAATTAATCTTTTTATCCTTATAAGTAGCAGTAAAACCTTTCGAGTCTATGCTAGTAAAATGATAGATAGCGTTAATAAACGGTGTTCCAAGTATAATTGGAGGGTATAACTGATTTTTACTAAGAAAACGAAGTGAGGTATGCAAACTTTATTCTGACAAATACCAGTATTAGGCAATTTATACTCTATATCTAAAGCATGTCCTGATGTAGATTTAACCATATGAGTAGTTTTTTGAAAATATTTAGTAGGTACTAGACCTTCTTGTATGCAAATAACATCAGCTCCACTATCAATCATAGCAATATTAGTAATAGAAAAACTATTATCAATAAGAATAGTACATTTAATATACCATCTATGGACAGTAACAATTTGCATCATTCCCAAAAACATATCATGTTGAGAATTAATTCTAACAGGTTTTTCAGTAAAAATATTATTTTCAGAAATACCTTTGTTTTTCTCATCAGATTTCTCAGCTGGAGAATTGATTTTCTCAATCTGAGTAATCCTATGATCACAAATCATTTGATTTTATTTAAGATATTTGATCTCTCATTTCAAGTTTTCAACTTCAACCTTTAAATCATCGAAAGAAGAATCTCTTGCTGGAGTAGTACTTTTATTCAAAAGACGGTTAATAATCTCTAATAAAGAATATGGAGCAGTATATTCAAATTCCTTTTTTGATTTTTCAAAAGGCTTTGAAGAACTTGAACTAGTACTTGCAGCCAAATTTATAATCTTTTCACGAAATCTTTCATTAGTAACTTATTTTAAAAGCTCTATCACATTATCAGATTTAATAATTTTCATGTTTAATTCCTTGAACTGAGATTGCGATTTATAAAATTCATCATTCTCACAGGTACATGTATCACCTCTGCAAGTTGTACAAGTATTATCAACATTTTTATCACTATCAGATAAATCAAGTAAATCAACTTCGGCTTCAGATTCTGACTCAGAATAATAATAATCAGATTCTGATCCAGAAGTATATAACAAACTATAAACCTTATCACGTAATTTATTGTCAAGTTCTAAGGTTTTCAGCTTTTGAAGCTTACAGTTTGGTGCTATATGGCCAAACTTTCCACATTTGTAACACTTAATATCAGCAAGTTCTCGCTTAGATCTATTTTTGGTAAATCTAGTAGACTTGCGATGGGCTTCTCGTTCTTTTTTGGATCAATATCTAGATCTCTTTTTCCTATAAGGACTGTCTTGGTTAGGGTATCTATGATACTTATGTTTCTTCTTCTTATGAGTAGAAGTCTCGGGTAAACCGAACTGGGTGCAAAAGTCCCCTAATTGGTTTCTCTCCTTAAGCTTATCTATCTTAAGCTGTCTGGACAATATTAACTCATTGCACAGGTTTAACCCTTCCTGTGTGCAAATTCTTATCAACTTACCATAGGTATAATCTTTGTAAGGAATTTCACCATAGCTACCTCTTAGAGTCTTTCTAACTCTTTCAACAAATAAGGAGGGAAGGCCATCTATAAGCTTAGCTTTCCAATGGTCGAACTTATTTTCGGGTAATTCCATAACCCTGCTCATAAATGTATCTTTATACCATCTGAATTCCCCTAAGGTCTTACATCTAAGGCTATTAAGTAGGGTACGAACTGTCTCATGCTGATTGGTAAATGTACCATTGAAGTGTTCTAAAATTGTAAGAACTAGAGTATAAACAGCATCTTCTCTGTTCTTAACAAGAGCCATGCCTAGGTTATCAACTCCTTCGTCAGTGGCTATTGCATTAACAACCATTGCCTTTTCTTCAATGCTTAAATAATTATCTCACCAGTCTCGAAATTGGCCAGTAAAACCTGCAACAATCATTTTACAAATAGTCCTATCTGTATTATTCACACTTTTACAGATAGTTGCGTACATAAGCATCCTATGCATAAGAATAGTCAATTGTCTATCAGTTAAACTATCAAGATTCCACTCATAGATTTCGGAAGCACTATAAGATGTATTAGTCTGATTCCAATCACGTTCCTCTATTAAAACATCTTGAGGAGTAGGACGATTGTAATAATAAGTTTGCATCCTAGGCTTATCAGCGTGCCTAGTATTCCTTTTGGGATAACCTCTGAATTTATTAAACTCTGTCAATTTTTCGATCTAGAGTTAGCCAAAGTATTATTATTATTATTATTATTATTATTATTATTATTATTATTATTATTATTATTATTATTATTATTATTATTATTATTATTATTATTATTATTATTATTATTATTATTATTATTATTATTATTATTATTATTATTATTATTATTATTATTATTATTATTATTATTATTATTATTATTATTATTATTATTATTATTATTATTATTATTATTATTATTATTATTATTATTATTATTATTATTATTATTATTATTATTATTATTATTATTATTATTATTATTATTATTATTATTATTATTATTATTATTATTATTATTATTATTATTATTATTATTATTATTATTATTATTATTATTATTATTATTATTATTATTATTATTATTATTATTATTATTATTATTATTATTATTATTATTATTATTATTATTATTATTATTATTATTATTATTATTATTATTATTATTATTATTATTATTATTATTATTATTATTATTATTATTATTATTATTATTATTATTATCTTATTTTTTTCTCCCATCTTACTATTTCTTATTACTAAATAGGCAAAATGGCCTCTGAGCCACCTAAACTTGCACCCAATTGCCAACCCAGTAAATGAACTTAAAAGTTTTCTATTTGAACATTTCAACTTAATCATTTTCACATTAATAAATCACTTTAACCATTGACCATGCTTATGTGGCAATGACATAGCTGATGTGGCCGAGCTACGTGCAAATCACGCTTGTAAGGTGCGTGACTATGCTAGTTTTCATTTTTTAAAAAAAACTAAAACTATAAACAATAAAGAAACAAAGGAAATGTAAAATCAGACACTTTCTGTCAGGACCCAAATTGTAGGGCCGCGACGGGCACCCGGTGTCTAACTCAACAGAGTACCAACGTAACGTATCCTTCTTATCATACTATCATGGGTAAATGAACCGGAAAGTCCGTCATGAGATTAATAGAATTAAACATAAGAGAATACTCGACATAGGACGACCCAACATGATATACCAACTTATACATATGACATACGGGCCTATAAGGCCGACATAATCCTTTGTATACTCAAAACATAGGCCGATAAGGCCATACAAGTATCCATATACATTACATCTGTCTACAAGCCTATACGAGTACATAAATATCATAAAGTTCGAGATATGGCCCCGCCATACCAATCAATACATGTCCAAATCATACTGACCAGATAGGTAACTCCGGATCAAGTGGAGTGAACCAACACCTTTCGCTGAGTTGATAGCCTACTAGGAGGACTCTCAACCTGTCTATCAGTACCTGCGGGCATGAAACGCAATGTCCCCAGGCAAAAGGGACGTCAGTACAAATAAAGTACCGAGTATGTAAGGCATGACAGTAGTATATAAAAGACATGAAAGAAACATAGAGTAAAGAACTCAACCTGCAATTTTGAATAGCTATGTGAATCATGAAAAATTTATAATGTTATGCATATGCGTATAAATTCCATACCATGCATAGGTATATGCGTACATAACATCATCAAGCCTCTGATGGAATCCCATCATATCATCTCAGCCACTGTGGGTGAAATCATCAACGTATACCAGCTGATCAGGTGGTGGTGTATATATAATGCCAGAATCTTTTCCCATATCCCAATACATATAATATACGCGTATATAACGCCACCTGGTCATGTGTCAATGTACATGTATAAATGAATGCAATGTATAATGAAGTAAGTCAGTAAGATTTCTCGGAATGTCATAAGATCAATATGCCTTCGGATAAACTTTAGCAACTTACGTATTTTTCTGATACCCATGAACAGAAGATATAACAATAGGACACATGGGGAATCAAGAACATATGCACCCTAGTACTTCTATGAATAAAGTCATTTATGAAAGTTGCGTGCTTGCTCATTTCGTTGCATCATATGGATCATGCCAAAAGGAAAGAAGGGATAGTCTTAACATACCTTTGCAATCTTCTCTCCAATCGCCCACCAAGCTCAATATGATCTTCTTACATCTATAATGAGTAACCCGACTTCGTCGTCATCACATAAGCATTGTAACTCTCATATTTCAAAATCAATATTCTACAAGAAAACGGACAGCACATCTCTTATATTTACTACATCCCATAAGTTACTAAAAGTCACCAAACAACCCAAACAACAACAATATAATTCACAATAAGCTCTCTGATTACTTCAACAACCATTTTGAGCGGCAAACTCGATTTACAATTAAAAAAATATAATTTAATCCAATTCCCTTTTCATGAATCTGCCTACAACTTATATAACATCATACTTATGCTTACCATATTATTTTCATCCCAAAATATCATAAGAATAATCTTCAAAAATAGTCCACACGCCTAGCACCTTAACCTTTATCGTCAACATCTTATTTTTCATGTTATCTTCTCCAATCCATTGAATAAGCACATAGATAAGCTTAACAACAATAGCCACAACATAATCAAACTATTTATAATAATTTCCAGCCACAACAAACCATATATATAGCCTCAACACAGCCTACAAAAAAAAAGATAATGATTCCTTATGCCATGTCAATTACTATCTTGTAGATTTTTACTAAAACAACTCAACCAACACATAAATATAATTAATCCCAAGAAATAGAGTGTTATACATACCTTAAATAATATAAAAAATTTCGAACCAAAGCTTCCCTTAGCATACAAGCATTCTTAATCACATCACAACACCATAAAGACTCTCTTCTTCACTTAGGCTAACTTTGATGTTTGATTATGGTGTATTTCTTTGGAATTTGTTTGGAGCCTTTGGGGAATTGTTTGGGAGGGTTTTGAGAGTGTGAGTCTAGAAGGAGGACGAAAAATGAGCAAAGCTCATCCCAAAGATGAGATAAGAATAAGTGAAGGCCGGGCCCCGACCAAGTGGGTCCCATAGGGGCTTCCTACGCAGTTTCGCGAAAACATAAATACCTCTCTACACCGATGTCGTATTGACGAACGGTTTGCGGAGTTAGAAACTAGATACATGGGGCCTATAAACTTACCTCGCAACCTGGCCTATAAACCTGTAACTCTTAATATATTGGGAGAAAACTACCTCGTAACCTGACCTATAAACCTGCCAGTTTCTCCGAAGTGCGGCGACGTGACTTGGCGACCCTACTTTAAAAATCCATATTTCTCTAACCCGATATTGTATGAATAAATGGTTTGGGCCGTTGGAAATTAGGTTCAAATACTTTCATTTTGGTATGATATATGTCCCAAAATGACATCATAAAACTTATGAATTAATTTCTCAAAACAGCTCGTTACAAGGCAAATCTTCGCTCGATTTTTCCCAAACTTTATATTTCATATCCAAACATCATATATAGTCATATCATGATTTTAAACTCATTTAAATCATGATTAATAAGTCTCATATTCATCTTAACTTACTTAAGATTTCGGTAAATCTTTCTTATCCTTGTAGAAGGATTTCGTCCTTTTTGAGCTTACATTAGATAATCCTATAATGATAGTGACGCCTGAAGTATATGGTGTAACAACATGTCCCCTTAGAAATATTTTTCCCCGAATGATAACTTTTAAAGGCGTGCGAAAATGGGACGTAACATCATTAAATTACTTTATATACTTTCAAAGAGGATCTCATTTTCAAGTTTACATCAATTGATTTACGACATACTTTCACATACAAAAACATGGGGTGTAACACTTTCTTTCCCTACCCCTTCGCTAATCCCCCTCCCCCCCCCCTTCCCCTTTTTTTGTTCCTTCTGTTCCTTTCCCCCATTAACGTTGTTCCCTCCACCTCCCCTAATTCCCCTTTAATTTCTCCTCTTCTTCCTTTTCACGATTAATTTTCTTTTTCTTATGATGAAAATTTTATGCAACTTTTTAATTTTTCAGGGCTTGTGATTTTGATTGGTCTTAGTAGCTACAGATGAAAAAGTGATAATTATTAAAGGTGATTTTTGATGAGATCACTGGTAGATTTTTCCGGGGCAAATTGATTGTGCTTCTCTTAGTTGCAGATTTGGATGTTGGGGTTTTGGGAGTTAAATTCTATCAGAATTGCCATATATCTTATAAAACTCCCCAATTTCTTTCGCCCCCCACGATCCTAGCAGGTATAGCGAATAGGAATAGAAAGAAAAAAAATTTAAAATATTAAGAAATTGATATTTTTTTTATTGATTTGAAAGTTTTAGAACGAAGAAAGATGTAGTTCATAGTTGATTTGAGGGGATTTTAAAGTAGATGAGGATGATGTCGATGGTGGATGAAACATATGGTGATGGTGGGGTTGCCATGGTATAGAAGAAGATAAAGTTCTTTTTTTTTAAATTTTAATAAATTGGTGAAAAATGACCGGGACCTGTAAATTACACTTGTCAAACAATAATAAGTTAAGAATATGACGTGTTAACTGTGTCATAGCGATTGAGGAACACGCTCAGCTGGAGGTATTTATTAGTACTCATCCGTCAAGTATAAGTATTCAAATGGGAAACTTCTAAGTTCATTTACCGGGTTGGCAATTTGGTACAAGTTTAGGTGGCCCAGAGGCTATTTTGCCTATTAAATAATTATATTTTATTATGTATCGTATCTTTTATATAATAATTCTACCTTGTACTCTATTTTTTTTTATTATTGTAAGTTTATTCTTCACATTGTTGATGCGTAATATCATGCAACAACATAAAATAATATAATTTATCCAAACGTTATATTCATCAAAACAATACAATATAATATAATATGATACATTATAAAATAATGCGTAACAACCCTCCAACAAGCTGTAATAAAGTTGTTTGCATTGTTGGCTAATATATGTCACTTTGGAGAAAAGGGGTGTGTGGAATAAACAGATTGAGTTTTTGGAAATTCCTTTTTCCATTTGTGATGGCATATATAGATAAAACGAACACTGTGATGTTTGGAGCATAACTGAGATGATTAATGGGTGGGCACTATTTAGACATCAACATAACATGCTCTATTTAATAATATTGTTGCCAATTATTTAATGTATAGAAAGTTTGCAGAGAGATACCTTACTTGTCGGTGCCTCTGCCAACAGTCTTGGAATAAATACAGGCCATTTTCACATTTATGTCACACCTCATCTTCACATCTGCAATCGATCTTATGATATTGGCATTATCTTTCCATTTCAATAATTATACATACTTGGCTCACAATCTTCTGTGGATGTCAGTATCTTGTCGGTCTCTGAACATTTGAATTTGACTAACATAATTTTTTTTTTGATGTCTAACTCTTTAGTTCGACCAACTTCAATCTTTAATTTGACTAGATCAAGTTAAACAATATTAAAAAGGAGTTAATTAGTTCGACATAAAGATTATATAACTATCCAATTTATGATTCAAAAAATATACAAAAGTTAAATACTACTACATCGTTCATCAAAGGTTTAGAACTATTTCACCAATGATAGAAAGCCGTTTGCTTGTTGTCAAACCCTTCGTTAGGGGTGTACAAAACCAAATCGGAAAACTGCATCAAATCAAAAAGTCAAACAAAACTGATTAAAAACCCGATTAGGTTTGGTATTAAGTAAAAAACCCAAACCAAACCGATATATAAATATATAATTTTTATATATATTTTTAAGACTTATTATAGAATTTTCTTTAAAAATTATTTAGAAATATTTGCGATTCTCTTATAGGATGTAATATTTAGTTAAATATGAAGTGCTCCATATTTATTAACTTTAAATAATGGGTTGTATGGTCACTTTCTTATCAAGTACTAGTAAAATATCTCAATATCTTTATTCTTCTATATTTATATGTCAAGATCTGTTAAATTCTTATATCTTTTCGAATTTGAAATGGTATTTCGATAATTTAAAATTAAATAGAACATATCATTACATAGGTTCATATTTATTTTTATGTTTAATTATTAAATTCGATTAATCTTGAAAGTTTACCTCAACGTAAAATTATTGTCAGACGATTAAAAAATAACTATCATATGTTACTAAAAGAATTCTTTCATAAAAATATTTTAATAAATCATATATTTACTTATCAAAAATTTAATAAAGGAAGATTGAAACAATATTCATATAACAAAAAACCCCGAAAAATCCGACAAAACCAAACCAATCCAAACTGATATAGTTGGTTTGGTTTAATTTTGATAAAAATCAAACCAACCCGGTACATATACACCCCTACCCTTCGCCTTTCCTTTGAATCAAAGTAGGTCGCGACAGTTGAATTTTAGTCTATCCGTGGAAAAATTATACATCTTTCTCCATATATTTTAACTGAAAAAGTGTCTTTGAGCTAGCAGTTAACAATATGTGACATAAAATAGAAATAGTTAGCTCACGCTTGATTTAATTTGCATTATGTAAATTAAAAGGCTATACTTGAAACATCAGCCAGACAAATTGAAACAAAAATTCTTTAAATAGTAATACCAATGTCATTATTCAATAATTATAAAAATCTTCGGTTCCACAAAGGAAAATGAAAAACTTAATGAGAAATAAAGAAAGAACGAAGAAAACTTAATAAAAAACTACACTGAGGAAAGAACACTTTGGATAGTTTTCATGTAAGCTTGATTAGTAGTACTATAACCTCCATCAATCACAAGATTAAGTCCACTAATAAACTTAGATTCATCACTAGCCAAATACAACGCCGCCTCCGCCACATCCTCCGCCGTCGGCACCACCCCTTTTAAATTCGCCGACGAGCAAATAATCCCATCAACCACACTCTTATCTGCTCCCATTGCTTTAACTAAAAGTGGTGTAGCCACAGCACAAGGAGAAACACAATTAACTCTAATCCCATATTGACCTAATTCAGCACATAAATTCTTTGTTAATCCCACTACTGCATGTTTTGAAACAGTATAAGAATGTGGTGATTCACCTGAATTAACAGAAGCTACACTTGAAGTAAAAAGAATGACACCCTTTTTAGCTGGGATCATAACCTTAGCAGCATATTTAGCTCCAAGAAATGATCCATAAACATTAACATCAAATACCTTTTTGAAATTTTCGTTGTCCGAATCGACTATATTGAAATCAAGATTTCCTGGAATTCCTGCGTTGTTGAACATGATGTCAAGTTTGCCATACTTGGAAATTGTTGTGTCAATGAGATTTTTAACGTCCGAGTCACTTGTTACATCACAATGGATGTATGTAACATCATTTGGATAGTTGAGATTATTGCAAAGGGATTGGCCTATATTGTCTTGAACATCTGCTATAACAACTTTTGCTCCATTTTGTAGGAAAAGTCTAACTGTACTTTCTCCAAAACCACTAGCTCCTCCAGTGATAATGGCTACTTTGCCTTCTAATCTGCATTTCAAGAATTTATTATCACATTATTGATTCATGTAGAAGGAAAAAAAGAAAAAACTATGTACGGTTAGAGCTAGAGCCCGAATTTTAACTTTACAGATTCTGAATTTTAGAACGACGGCTTCAATTGCTAATAACTGAGTTTTAAATTTGATATTTATATATATTTAATGAATTTCTTAATATAAATACATTATACGAGCAAAAACTATTGCCTTCGATCGAATCCGTATTCGAACTTCTAGCTCTCCGGCGTATATATATACACACACAAATAAAGGCAACATAACTAGAATTGAAAGAGGAAAGTATTAAAGAAATTAGCTTACCTTCTGCTTGTGGGAGCTAGAGGAGAGCATCCATTCATTTTGAACAGATTTCTTGGAAATAACGGAGGAAGTTCTAAGCCAATGAGATTTCAGTGTCCAAAAAAAAAAAGCAATTTATAGGGGAGCAAATGAGGTACCCTTTGACTTTTCAAACATGATAAATGGTACGTTATTATACTAGTATTCGGCCTTAGGGGTAAGTGAAGTTTTTGAGTTTTTCCGCTTTTAATTGATGTCAAAAATTATTTATATTTGTTAATCGAAAAAGTATATAATTTCTTTTATATAATTTTTTTATATATATATATATATATATATATATATATATATATATATATATATATATATTAGTTATTCACTTATTCTACGGTTGTTTATATATATACAAAAAGTAAATTTTTTTTAATTATTATTTTAAGAAGACAATGTCATTTTCCTAACAGTTTTCCAGCAGGTAATTGGGCACAAGCTTTGCTTCTAAAATGCCCGGGGCCGGCTGGATCCACTTTCCTTGATTAATTCGTTCAATGTACATTTACTTAAATAGTCTTTCATCAAATCACTTAGTTTATAAATAATATATATAATAATGCTTGTATAATATATTTATAATCATGTAATAATCGACGTATAATTAATTTATATATACGGTTTAGGAAAAATATAACAGTAAATATTACGTTAGTTATCTTTTAGTGCTCCAAGTGGTGAAGACGACCTTTAATTTACGTGTCCCGCTAGTCTATATAAGAAGTTATTTCTATTGTAAGTTTTTAGCAATATTCTAACATAGAGGTAAGATTATTGTTATTATTATTTTTTTTTTTAACTTAGAGGTAAAATAGATATATATTAGATGGAATATCGACTTCTTTGAGTTCCTCGAAGCTCAGTGAAGTTGGTAACCATGTGAAGAATCAACTTTTTTTTTTTTTTTTTTTCTAAAACAGGTTTGTGGTCTAATTGATTTTTGGCTGAAGTTTCACATAGATCGAACAGATTAAAAGAGTACAAATAAAGAAAAGACCACGGGATCCCTTAAACTTATATCTATATGATTCGAATAGTACAACAAATATTCGTAAGCTTCTTACTTGAAACCGTAGAAAAGGCTAAGAAGATGATGAAGACGAATAAAGACTCAATGTATTCATCAATTGTCAAATAATTAATAACCGTTGATTTTTCTCGTTAGATAGTACAGGAATATTGAGTAGAATTTTTTTTTTTTTTTTTTTTGGTTGTTGTTGTTTTCCATCAAAATTTTGAAAATGAATATTTAAATACTCTTTGAAAGGCCCAAGCTATTGTTGCGAAAATTAGCAAACACAACCAACTGCATGTCCTTAAGAATTTTACCAAAAACTAGCAAGAGATGGAATACCATAAACAAAAAAATGTAAGTACCTAATAAAAATGTGATTGTGGTATCACTTTTTTTTAATTTTTATTTCCCCTTTATTTTGCTATGAAGACCGAGTCGGGTTGAAATGTGAGCTGGGGATCAGATTGAGTTGGCAAATTGTTGGTGAAGTTAATGCTGGAACTAATTTAAAAGATAACAAAACTTAAAAGCAATACAATTGCAGATCCAACTACTACCTAAGCGGGCAGCATGTCTCGCTCCCATAGATTGCAATTTGCCCATGTGCTGCTTGAAGACTAGTCCCAGTAGGCTGTAGTACTTTTCTCGTCGTCGATCAGAGGCACATCCAAGAT
Source organism: Nicotiana tabacum (assembly GCF_000715075.1). Classification (NCBI taxonomy): domain Eukaryota; kingdom Viridiplantae; phylum Streptophyta; class Magnoliopsida; order Solanales; family Solanaceae; genus Nicotiana; species Nicotiana tabacum. The sequence continues at coordinate 89,965,742 of NC_134103.1, forward strand.
TTAAACTCTATGAGTACAAACTTTAAGGTTTTTCGAGTCCGTTTGGAATAGCAGATTTGAAGTAACTGATAAGCATTAGGTGCTGAAAAATATTTTAAGTGATGAAATTGATTTAATAAATAAGCAGTTACATGTTTGGATACAAATGCTGAAATTGATAATAAACTCCTGCAGTATTTGATAAAAAAATGCTGATAATCTCTTTTTTCTGTTAAAATGACTTGAATAACCTTAGAACTGTTTACACTTATAAGTGCGTAATATCTTCAAAATTTTAGATTCCAGATTGATTCAACTACAAAATATTTTATTTATTATTTTATTTTAAATACAAATCTAATTAAATAAGATAATTTTTATGATTAATATAATTTATTTTATGATACGCATATAATAATAAGTTATAATAATTAATAAATTGACAAAAATTTCTCAGTAAAAAAATAAACCTATCACGACCTAAAATCCGACTAGTCGTGATGGCACCTAACCCAACCCGCTAGGTAAGCCAATTATCAACTATCCAATTCCAATGAATTTAGTAAGGCAATTAATTAAAAGAAAATATATGAAACCAATACATTTCCTCAAGAACTGGTAATACAAATCATGAGCTTCTAAGAATAGAGTTTACAAAGCGAAAATGAAGTAAATACATTATCTATTTGAAAAATATGTTAATAGTGTTTTATAGATCTAAGGCTACCATGAACAAGAGGCAGCTACAACCGGGATACAGGCACATCTTCAAATCTATCTCCCATCGAACACAACAACATCAACACAGTCAGTATCTGCACGCAAGGTGCAGAAGTGTAGTATGAGTACAACCGACCCCATGTACTCAATAAGTAACAAACCTAACCTTAGGGTGAAAGTAGTGACGAGCTAACAAAAAGGTCGGGTCTAATACCAATATTCCACAATAATTCATAACAACATAGTACAAGTAACAAAAGAGGTATCTAAAAAATAAAATGGCCAGTTCGTTCACAGTACCAGAAAAATAGGCATCTCTTTTCAAGTATCTCAGTGGAAACCCAAATCTCTTACCGAAAAAAAGCCAAAATACGAGTAAGCTTGAAAACTATGATTTTTCCCAAAAATCCTTTCAACAATAAGTAAGATGTTTTATTTTTCTTTCAGATAGCAAGTGTAAGATGTCTCTCTATGCCCATATGACAAAATGTATGAGAAGTCATAAATGACGTGATACTATACAGCATGAGGAAAAAAAATACATCTCTATGCCTGTATGTCAAGTGTGCATGCCAAATGCGATACAAATCAGTGATAAAGACCATATGCATACTCTTGTAGTATTAATCACTCATTCCTCACAGTCACTCGGCACTCAGCACTCACACTCAGTAGGTACCTGCGCTCATTAGGGGTGTGTAGACTCCGGAGGGGCTCCTAACCAAGCACTATAATCCGCACAGACAATTCACGTGCCATAATATCAATATCTGAAATTGTACGGATAACTTACGTGCTATATTAAGTCAATCTGACACGTTGCGGCGTGCAACCCGATCCCATAATCATTCGCACAATCAGGCCCTCGGCCTCACTCAGTCATCAATCTCTCCAGTCTCTCGGGCTCACAATGTCATGATACTAGCCCGAACACAATGATATTATGCATCAATAAATAACAATAGAGACTGAGATATGATATGCATGCGAATGCATATGACTGAGTATGTAATGCAATGAAAGCAGATTACTCAACAACAGAAATGACCTCAGTGGGTCCCAACAGGATAAGCATGTAGCCTAGACATGGTTTCTAACATAATTACATCTCGATAACTCTAGTACGTAGAGATTTCATGATTTCAGACAAGTTCAGGTAACTACACAGGACCACAGAAATAACGGAAATCACGGTTCACACGGTGCACGCTCACACGTCCGTTCCCTAGCATGTGCGTCACCTCAACACCAATCACATAATACATATAGTCAGGGTTCCTACCCCCAGCTCCAAGATTAGAAGAGTTACTTACCTCGAACAAGCTAATTCCAATACCGGGCAAGCCAAGCGATGCTCCAAAATGCCATCCCGCGCATTTCGACCTCCAAACGACTCGAAACTAACCAAAAACAACTCAAATACATCAAACAATGCTAAAGGAACCAATCCCGATCGAAAAAGATCAAATCTTGAATCAAAAGCCCCAAAATTGGCCAAAACTCCAACCCGGGCCCGCACCTTAGAGCCCGACACAACTCAATAAATCCGATAACTCATTAAATTGCGAGTTCAACCATACTAGTTTCACTCAAATACGACTCCAATTCGATGTTCAAAACTCAAAAATTCATATTATGAAACTTTAGGCTAAAACCCCAATTTCCTCTTTAAAATTCACAATCCAATTATCAAAAATGAAGGTAGATTCGTGATATAAAATAAAAAATGAGTAGGGAACACTTACCCCAGTCCACAAGATGAAAATTGCTTCAAGAATAGTCTAAACCCTCGAAATAGAGTTCTTATAATCTGCCCAGACGTCCCTCTTTCGCGAACGCGAAAAACCCATCGCGTTCGCGATGAACAAAATATCCTGCCACCAAAATACTCTAAGCGTTCGCGGTACACCCCACGCGAACGCGATGACCACAGATGCCCCAGCTTTGCGAACGCGACTTACCTTTCGCGATCGCATTGAAGAATCCTCCAACTCCGAGCTGCCAAACCTCAACAGTACGCGGACGCGAAGAGCACCACACCAACCCACCGCGAATGCGACCAAGGAGGCACGAACGCGAAGAACAAACCACTGCATTGACCAAAATACTCATCGTGAATGCATTGTTCCATTCGCGATCGTGAAGCACAACTGAAACACCAGAAAACCAGCAATAAAAACATGGTCTAAAATAGTCCGAAACTCGTCTGAAGCTCACCCGATGCCCTTGGGACCGCGTCAAAATATACCAACATATCCCATAACATAACACATACCTACTTGAGGCCTCAAAATGCACATAACAACATCAAAACGATGAATCACACCTCAACTCGAAATCAATGAACTTGAAACTTCAAACTTCCACAACCGATGCCGAAATCTATCAAATCATGTCCGATTGACCTCAAATTTTGCACATAAGTCACATTCGACATTACGGACCTGCTCCAACTTTCGGAATCGGAATCTGAACCCGATATCAAAAGGTCCACTCCTGGTCAAACTTTCCAAAATTTCAACTTTCGCCATTTCGAGCCAAATTCAACCACAGACCTCCAAATCACAATTCGGACTCGCTCCTAAGTCCAAAATCACCTAATAGAACCCTAAAAATTCTAATCCGAGGTCAAATGCTAAAAAGTCAAACTTGGTCAATTCTTTCAAATTTAAAGCTCCCTAGTTGAGAATCATTCTTTCAAATCAGTCCCGAATAACCTGAAAACCAAAACCGACGGTTCACACAAGTCAAAATACCTCATACAGAGTTACTCATGCCCGTAAACTACCGAGCGAAGTGCAAATGCTCATAACGATCGATCGGGCCGTTACATCCTCCCCCACTTAAACATACGTTCGTCCTCGAACGTGCCCAGAGTTGTTCTCAAAGCCATCAACTGTCGTGTAACCTTACCATGCACACACTCGGGGGTAATCCCACGTCACCCTATTCCATATAGGCCCGACAACACAACATAACTGAGGATCATTACTCCAACCTTAGCCCATAAGTCTTAGAATCCAATTTCCAACATCCAAAATTTCTATAAGGTCAGAATCTCACATCTACACATTGTATAAGTCTGAACAAACTGTAACCATAACCCAAGATGTAATCACATGATATACTGCATATCTCAAATACTCATAGCAATAATTTCTAATCACAGTAGCTGCTCAAAACCACCCAATATCGGTAATAAACCTCATGTCAAACAAAATCTTGTTCTAAAACCTTCGTACACTGCCGATGGTGAAAGAAACACACAGAACTCATAACCATTCATCAGATCAACCAGTCATGGAATTCCCTCTCATTCGACAAGAACTATAGCCAATTCTAAGTCGACTTTCAATATTATCCCTCCAAACATGCTGTAATCAATTCCAATTGTATCCATTCTAGGTCTAATGATCTCATCTCATCCAACATGACCACTCCAGTGACATGCCATATCAATACAATCTAAAGCCATAACCCGTGCAATCCGTGCACCAATAAGCAACATTCCAAATATACTCAAATCATGGAAAACTGATTCAGACGGGAGAACTGTCCCGCAAGCTCAACAAGTACCACCACAACGCAATGCTAAGAACCTATCATACACCGTAGAACCAAAACACACGAATCTAACACAAGGGATCATATCTCAACATAACCCCAATGCAATGTGTGACCCCATCCAAACACTGGTCCATATGAAATACCTCAGCCCCCATGCTCAAAATCAATAGCCACGCGCAATCCTACATCAAGCACTCAAAGTGCATTACCATAACCATGAAGAAGAAGATGACACAATGCCACACAAAACCCGAAAGAACATAACCCATACGCCATCGATCATGCAATACCCAATTACTCATCTCGCTCAACTTCCGCTATAAAGCCCAAATAGAACCGCACCACGTGTGCTTATAACCAACGAATCACAACTCCTCGTAGCATAGAAGAGTAACTTACAGATCATTTTAGAACACGAATAAGCTCAATAACAACCGAATGGAACCAACCAATCCGGCTCGGTGTAGAATACATATCCTAATTTGGCCTACCAATGGACCCCCAAATCGACTCTGGTCACCCACAAATAGATAAATAACCCTCCGAAAGTCCACAATGACTGAATCATAACACATACTATCATCTGGCTAGCTTCGGCCACAACCTCACAGTCCACAACCATGAAACAATCTGCTCCTCAGAACTCCCAGCTTCCAAATCCATAAAACACACGAATCACCATATCTGATTCCATCTCCACTGCCTGAATGTCTAACACATCTCTCATACACGATTATCCCATGAGGAATACTTTTAAAATTCTTCCGTGCCACCTAGCAAAATTTGAATATCAGCAATTGATCAACCAGGAGAGTGCCACAGTACCCGTGAAATATCCATAAATCAAAACACATTGCCCCTTCTGAAATGTATACTCTCATCAAGTCACATAGATTAGTAATATTAGTTACCTAGTCATCTGAATCGTCCATGTTGCCTACGAATCTATGCCCCTCCCTTTCAAACTGACCTGTGACCTTACACATGCAAATCTTAATCCCACACAACACCGCATCTACCATGCCATCCTGTGAAGAGTACAAAAATCTCATAATCAACTCTGAGTCCTAAGCAGAATACATACCTGATCAGTCAGAAACCTTCCATTTGATCTCATCCCGGAGAAAATCCTAATACACAACATATTCCTCACGCCAGTAGGAAATTTACTCCTCGAACCTTGGTAAAAACTATTGAGAACTCTTTAAAACCCATTTGCACATAACCAAGCTATCAGAACCGAATCTCTCTAACTCAACCCAATCACGCAGATCGCCAAAATCCAAGAGCATTGCCACGAAACACCTGTGGAGACTAACCACATCATAGGTACCTAAAGGACCGATTATATCTATTACTGTGCTAATCCAACCTACTACCACGCTGTCCTATTTCTCCAAGTTCCTTCCAAATTGCCTTCAAATTGATACTTCTCCTTGCTGGAACACCACGATCCTTAACCAAAATTCACCACACAACGACGAATCACACCTCAACTTGAAATCAATGAACTTGAAACTTCAAACTTCCACAACCCAAATCACATCCGATTGACCTCAAATTTTGCACACAAGTCACATTCGACATTACGGACCTACTCCAACTTCCGAAATCGGAATCCGACCCTGATATCAAAAAGTTCACTCCCGATCAAACTTTTCAAAATTTTAACTTTTGCCATTTCGAGCCAAATTCAACCACGAACCTCCAAATCACAATCCGGACGTGCTCCTAAGTCCAAAATTACCCAACAGAGCTAACAGAACTATCAAAATTCCAATCCGAGGTCAAATGCTAAAAAGTCAAACTTGGCTAATTCTTTCGAATTTAAAACTCCCTAGTTGAGAATCATTCTTCCAAATCAGTCCCGAATAACCTGAAAATTAAAACCGACGATTCACACATGTCAAAATACTTCATACGGAGCTACTCACGCCCGTAAACTATCGAGCGAAGTGCAAATGCTCAAAACGACCGATCGGGTCGTTACAAAACCTTAATAGAATAATATATTTGAAGAGAAACACTATCTTCATCACCACAACACTTTGAAACCAATACACCAAAAAATTGATATGTCCTCGTTTATTACATACAGTTCAAAGATTAATACAAAATCACATAGATACAAATATGCAAAAGAATAGAGAATTTGCTTACCTCAAATAGTCAATGAGAATTGCAGACTTGAAGAGACATGAGGTTTAGGTTGAAAAAATACGTGAGGCAGTGAGTATCGATGTAGGAGTTTTGTTTTGAAAAGGAATATTTTAGGGATAAAATAGTAAAAATCTTGGTTAAACTTAAAGTGCTTATAAGCTAAAAATTGATAAGCCGGAGGTGACCGACTTATGGCTTTTGCCTTATTTTTGGCTTATAAGCACTTGTAACTTTACCAAACGTGTAGATAAGTCGAAAAGTGCTTATAAGCTAGTTTGACCAGCTTATAAGCTTAGCAAAACACCCTCTTAATATTGAACTCATTATATCCTTAAAATTGTGGGTTCATATCACCGATTTATTATAATTTCAGTCAAACTTTATAAGTAAAAAAAAATTATACTTCGCATAAAAAATTATGAGTTCACTGTAGGCTATACTTGCCCCTTTCATCAACCATGCATGGCGCATTAACTTTTCCATTGGTCGGTCTCTGCTCTTATAAAATCAACTACAATTTAAATAGAAGAAAAGAATCTTACAATTTTTTGTATTTTATATATCCATTTCATGTGTTTCTACTTTTTTACCAATTTCATGTGAAGATGGTCAATATAATTGTGAAAAGAACATTTGTAATGGGCTGAAAATTCATCTCCCACGAAACGACCCTCCTTCCAGTTTGCTCTTTCTTTTATTTCTCATATTTACATTTCTAAATTGGTGCAAATAGTAGAGCAAAATGGATAGCGATGATTCACCTAAAATTAATATTTAAAAAGAAATTGTTGATCAACATTTTGATATTTTTGGAAATACAAACATACTGTTTCTAGTACTAAGGCGCTCGTAAAGATTAAGCGTGAAACCGACTTTTTCAAGTACATAGTACATCTTACTTATTTTTTCTTTAAAATTCATCATTTCATCTTTCCATTCAAAAAGTGAACGACTTAGGGGATTCATCTTTCCATTCAAAAGGTGAATGAGACACTTACATATCTATTATATCTTCTAATTAAAATTGTGTCTCAACATTTAGATGGTGTTGTGTTCCAGTTTCTAATTACATCCTTTAAATATATAGTTCCCTTTCATTCAAATCATATGTCTTCAATTAAAGTGGTGTTTATAATGCAAAAGTTCGCAACCAATAATTAAAAACCAACGTCTTTCGCTTTTAAAATCAACATAATTAATACTGTAGAATAATCTGACAAAAATAGAACACGACTCATATTGAAAGATCCTCTAACTCCACGGTCCAAGTACCAAGTTTATTACTCCTAAATCCTAATACAGTATGTTAATAATCATGTTCATTTCTCACCAAACATGCCCAATTTCAAAGCAGCTATTATTTGAACCACATATCACAGAGTTGGAATAATATAGTGATATCCTAACTGATACTATGAGTTAGTCGTTTGTACACCATTGTTAATTTAATTAGTGAACAAAAAGAAAAAAAGTTATAGAAAAAACACACCAAATTAACACCAGAATATTATAATTCGTTTAGCGTTCCATTAGCTTCATCTTATTATCTTTGTTTATTTTAAATTTTTTTTTACACTGTTATAGGGGGAAGTCAATCAGCCTCAATTCATTTTTTAAATTCTTTTTACAATCGAAAAGTACAGGAGGGCTAGTGGTTATAACTTATAACTTATAAGATCATTATTTTTATTTCGAAAAGTTGTATTCTAAGTAATTCATGCAAAATAACAAAGAATGAAGAAAAAAATTGTGGGGTGAGAGAGGCTCGAACTCTCGACCTCAGGATAACTCAGAAGCTATGAGACCTACGCGCTAGCCAACTGCGCCACCACCCCTTGCTGGTGTGCAGGTACATTCAATCCTAAATGAAAGCGCATCAATGCTAGGAAAGATATAATTCATATTCCTAATGCAAGAAATGAGTATATATATATATATTCTCGGTATATCCAAATTATAATATAAAAATTCACAATCACCATTGTCTTGGATTATTTTTTTTAATAAAATAAATAAGTTGATTAAATAGTAAAAGACATATAGGTATGGCACCATATTATGTACCCAATTGCTTTGACGTTATCTCGATTTATTCATATCTTTTGTTTTTAGGAAGCAAAAATTAATGTTTAAATCAAATTTTCTGATCGTTTCCAAAAGAATGACAAGTTCGAACTTTGGGATCAAAACATCTAATATGCAATAATATAAATTTGAATCTTGAAATTCAAAATTGTTTAAGTAATTAAATTTACAGATTTAGAAACTATACAAATACACTCTAACTCACAAGTCACAACTTTCTGTAGTTAAAATTATTTAAATATATATGATACTCAAAGAAAAAACTGCCTTTTTTAAATAGTAAATAAAAGTACTGAAAAAGTTTTTATGCCTCGTTACTCAAAACTAGGGGTGTTCAAAACCGAACCGAAACCGAAAATCGAACCGAAATCGAAGCTTAATGGCTTATTGGTATCGGTTTAACGGTTTAACAGACGGGAAACGGATTGAAATTTTTTTATTAACGGCTTATCGGTTTGGGGGCGGATTATTCAATTTTCTTAACGGATAATCCGTTAACCCGTTAAGAATATATATATATATATATATATATATATATATATATATATAATTTATTTTTATCCATATATATATATTAAATAATCAAAAACCCTTCTTCCACTTCCAATACTCTATCTATTACTAATTTACTATTAGACATTTAGTTATAATTTACTATTCCAGTTAGTTACTATTAGATAATTTTGATGTCATGTGTTATACCAAGTATTCTCTTTTATTTCTTCTGATAGTTATAAGTTGTTAATAGGCTCATCCCCAGAGATGATTCTACTGGGAAATACGCTGTAATGTAGCTCTATATTTCTTCTATTTAGCTCTCTTCTTAGGTGCCATATTCTATAGACTGGAATGTAGTCGGCTGAGCATAGAAATTTTATTTTGAGTCACAGCGGTCAGCAAACAATCCGATAAACCGCCCGATAAGAGTTAAACCGATACCAATCCGCCCGATATCTTATCGGGTGGCTAGCGGATTTATACATTTAAAAGCCGATAACCGATAAGCCAAACCATTAAGAGTAAATAACCGCCCAATCCGCCCGATAAGCAGCCCTACTCAAAACTGCTTAACATGATTTTTCAACAGAATACGCGAATAGTACAACAAGGAGATGTTGATGACTTCAAACAAAACTTTGACAAATAATTCACGAAACATGGTAATTATTTTGATAGGTATATAAACATAGTCATAACAATTTCCAAATTAGCCTTACTACAGCAAATTATTGTGTCCAGGTTGGTCCATAACAAATACAGCTGTCACGAGCTTTTAGAAATAGTATATGAAAGTAGGACGAGTTTTACAAATAACTATTGTCTTATGAGTTAAAGAAAAATTTGTATTCAGCTTTACATTACATTTGATATTAGAGAGATCTAGGGCTGTATTATTTACCTTTTGCCGATTGTTGAAAGAAATGAAGCAAAAGCCATAACTGGTGAGAAATGAAAAACACAGAAAACTTGATTTAATTTAGGATAAGAAATTAATCTGAAAAATTGAGACCCTCTACATTGAAGAAGTAAAGAGCATAAAAAATATACATTGGTTTATACAAGGACTCAAGGAGAACCTTGTCTTGTTGCTTTTTAATTGGAGAACCTATGGCTGATGGAATATACTGCATAATAAAAAATAGGCTGAATACATCTAGAGACACTTAAAGTTGGCACTATTTTTCATTTAGACACTTAAACTTAAGAGTGTTACAATTGAACACTTATAATACCCTAAACTTTTTCAATTAGACACTTCTCGCTGAGTTGGCACATAGAGTGAACTTCACCCAAAATAGGCGCGTGAAGAGCCCAATAAACAGATTTTATCTTCATTTTTTCTTTTTATTTCTTTCTTCTTCTTCTTCTTCTTCTTTTCTCTCCACCATCACTTCCACCATTGTCTCCCCCACTTTCATCATTGTTGTGCCTCCACCATTAATTTAGTCCGAAAGTTTGAACCAACAATCGTCTAAGTTGATTGAAACCGAAGTGAGACCGTATTCTTCATTTGACCGAAGTGACTCTTTAAGAAAGCTTGAAGGTTTAAAATGGGTTACTTGATTTGATGAAAATTTGAGAAATTAATATTGGGGTTGTCTTCGAGTCTTCATGGGAAATCTTTAGCTGAAATTATAACAAATTTGGAAGAGTTTCTCTTGAAATTTTGGATTAAAATCGTGATTGGAACAAGAATACACATGAAGATAATGAAGAACACCAAGAATAATGATTTCAAGAACACCAATATGTCCTTTTTTTGTCTTTTCTTTTGTTAATAATGTGTCATTTTCTGATTGGGGTAAATTAAAGTTTTTTTTTCTTTTTGAGAATGTTATTTTATTTTGTTTACTAAATAGATTTTAAAATAGTTTTAAAACTCAAAATGATATATGATTTTTTTATTTGTCATTCACCACGTCAGCAGCGAGTGCATTGCACACACTTTGTAAGTTTGGCTAATTATCAAAAAAATGTCTAATTGAAAAAGTTTAGGGTACTATAAGTGCTCAATTGGAACACCCTTAAGTTTAAGTATCTAAATGAAAAATGGTGCCAACTTTAAGTGTCTCCAGATGTATTCAGCCTAATAAAAAGGTGCAGTAATCGGATGCACAAAGCATTTTATATTCACACAGGATCCGAGTAAAGATCGCACCCCAAGGGGTGTGATGTAAACACCTCGTCTAATGCAAGTTGGTGCGTTCACGACTCGAATACGTAACCTATGTATAATGAAAGTGCAGAAAACATTGGCATAAAAGAGAGATGGCTTCTTCGTCTCTATGGGAAACCATGATTTAATAATGTAAAAAGTTCAGTTTTTTTCCCCCCTTCTTCTTTGTTTCATTCCAACTTATTCTTAAAGACAATGATGTTTCAACTTCATGTATCTGAAACATCTATATTTTCCTTTTTTTTTTCCCCTACCTTTCTTTAGTTTTGTAAATGAAGTCGGCATAATTGCCTTTATTTTCTTTGGAAAATTGGAAATACCTTAATTAGTTCTTTGTTGAATTCTAAAATATACAACAAACGTTGACATTCACCGAATATACAAATATAAGGTGCATCAAATAACAACGGCTCAATAAATTTTGTGGCCTAAAGCCAAAATAAATCCACGAGATTTTGGTCTAAGTGGTAACAACATAACGCAGTGATGAGATTAGGCTCACATCACGATTTTGAAATCTCCCATGGACAAAAGCAATAATATTTAAGTGAAAAAGGGTAGAGGGATAAGCTCATTATCCATCAAATTCGAATCTTGCACCACAACCCTTGAGAATATTTTAGTTAAAGAAGATGAGCCAACTTGATTTCAATGTATGGATCAATCAAATACGACAAAAAAATATAAAAGAAATTATATGTTAAGATTGTCTTGTTGCAAGGAGATCTTTGTGTTCATCAATTCAAATACAGGAGGGTACCTAGTTTACTTCTCACTTTAGGAGAACATTTCAGTAAGCTTTTGGTTTACGCACGGTTAATTAGATCGATCTTAACATAACTTTCTAACCTGAAAGTACTGACGAGAAGTCCGAGCTAACTGTACATATTTTAGAAAATATGTTGAAGTTATGTGTCAAGGGGCAACTGGAGCAGTTACTTGTTGTTAGCAAATTTTGCTTATAACAATAGTTATCATACCAGCATTCACATAAAGCTTTCTGTAAAGGTAATGATATGTATCAACCGTTCTAAAATCAAAAGTTTGTATTCCCATAATAATTAAATTAGCAGCTGCTATGCAACATTATTTCAAGAAAAAACTTCAAATCCTCTATATCATGATTCTGGATATTTGAACATGCCTAGTGATGGATTATACACAGTGAATCCACCATCAATGAATAAATTGTGCCCACTGATATATTTAGCATCATCACTAGCCAAGAACAGTGCTGCTTTTGCAACATCGTCCACCTTTAATGTCACTCCTTGAAGGTTCCCAGCCGAACTCAACGCCTTCTCAAACGCTTCATTCTCAAGCCCCACAACCTTCACCGCCAACGGCGTAACCATCGCGTAGGGTGACAAGCAATTCACGCGTATACCAAATTGTCCCAGCTCCACTGCCAGATTTTTCGTAAGCCCCAACACGGCGTGTTTGGAGCTGCAGTATGCATGTGATGCTGCAGCTCCGACTCTGGAGCTTACGCTGGCAGTGGAGATGATGCAACCGCTACGTGTCGGGACCATGACACGAGCGGCATGCTTCATGCTCAAGAAAACTCCCGTCACGTTTATACTGAGCACCCGTTCGAAATCTTCCTTCATGTTGTCGATGATTCTTGGCTTGGTCTCGTCGGATATGCCAGCATTGCAGATTATGATGTCGAGTTTTCCGAATGTGGAGATGGTTCTATCGACGGCGTTTTGGACATGATCTTCGTTTGTCACCTCGCAGTGAATGTAAATGGAGTGTGATGGGCTTCCAAGGGCGTTGCTAACTGAGTTGCCGAGTTCATCTTGTACATCAGCAATAACCACTTTGGCTCCATGTTCAGAGAAGAGCTTTGCAGTTGCTTCACCGATGCCACTAGCCCCTCCGGTTACAATCGCAACTTTCCCCTCTAGCCTTCATATACAGAATATGGAAGTAATATTGGTCTTAATTTCCAAATGAAAGGCAAGAATTTTGAGGTCAAAACTCATCTAATATTTAGCATAAATTCGAACATTGATTCTCAAATTTGTTTAAGTAAATTTACATATTCAGAAACTGTATGGAAACACTCTAAATCATAACTTTCAATAATTGAAAGTATTTTAAAGAAAATTTGAAAATATAGTAGTCAAAGAAAAAATGTTTGCCTAAATAATACTAATGGCAAGTAAGTTATGTTCAAATTCCAGCGGAGACAAAAATTACTAGGCGATTTCTTCTTAGCGGAGACGATAATGTACTAATGCCTAAGTCTTGGTGGATAGAGTTATTCAATACCTATACTAGTGGGAGATACGTATCAGGTACACATAGAAACAGTCGAGGTGCGAGCAAACTGACCGGACACTATGGTCAATAAAAAAATGGCAAGTCTTTTTGGATGCAAAGAGCAAGATCTTATGCCCCTTTACTAAAACAGCTTAAGATTTTTCAAGAGCAACAGGAGATGTGATCTCAATGATATTTACGCATATGGTAGGTTCGATAGGAGTAAAAATCAAAGTCACAGTTTCCACTTTCCAGATTAGCCTTAGTAGAGTAAATTTTATCCAGGTTGGTCCATAATAATAAAAACTGTCACATGCCTTTTGGAATAAGTATAAGAAAGGATACTTTTCAAAGAATGTTTTATGAATTAAAGGAGATCACATATTCATCCTTCTATTGATATTAGAGAGATTGAGGGCTGCGAAACTTACCTTTTGCCGATTGTTGAAAGAAATGAAGCAGAAGCCATAACTGGTGATCAGAAATGAAAAACACAGAAAACTTGATTTAATTTAGGATGAGAAATCTAAACCAAAGACACTCTACATTGAAGATTGAAGAAGCAAATACTGATATATATATACCAAGGAGACTCTCCACAGCATTGTCTTTTTTGCTGAGCATTTTCCTCAGCCTATACAGATGGAATATTGCATAATGTTGGAAGTGAAGACAAATTTGGAATAAAAAAATACAGGGTCTTGATCTCTATGGGAATCATGAACTAATAATGCAAAAAAGTTATTTGCATTTTTTCCCCTCTTCTTTGTTTCATTCCAACTTACTTATTCATAACGAAAATGATGTTTCAACACCATGTATCTGCATTTTCCTTTTGTCCCTTCTTTCTTTATTAGCTTTATGAGGTATGCACAGTTTCCTTTTCTTTTCTTTGGAAAACTGCATATACCTTAATTCTTTGTTCCATTCTAAAATGTGCAACAAACATAGCAAACATAATGATATTCTCTAAATATACAAATATAAGGTGCATTATATAACAACAACAAAAAACTTCTGGTTCCCTAGAGCAGATATTGGCTTATCTATATGATTGATAAACTGAAGATATAAAGGCTTTAGGTGTTTCACCGAAACTAATAAAGGAAAAAAGTTTTTCTTAAGTGAATGAACCCCACAACAATATTTTAACACATACAACCCATGTCTTATCCATTAACTAATCGCCATTAGCATAGATAACGTAACGAACAATGTCAAGAAAGAAAATTCATACTACATGTCTTCATCGAATTTCTTTTTAAAGAAACACGAGAATCCACTTTTTTTTGTTAGGCCAGAAGGTAGCTTTACTAGATAAACCTCCTTTTCTTATATAATAATCCTAACAAAACCAAAACCAATGCTCACAAGCGTATTGGGTGAGTGGTTTCCCACCTAGGATACCTGAAATCGATTATCCTCGCCATAAGCAATATTTGAGACAAAGTTATGCGCCGCAACGAATTTTTTTTATATGATTCTTGATATTGATATGGTAAAATAAGGGAGGATTGTGTGTGTACGATGGAATTGGGTTGTGCGCGGCAATGGATTGTGTGTATTATACTTGTTGTTGTTGTTGTTGTTATTGTTGTGTTTTGTGTGAGTCATGCATCCTACGTGAACCGTTGTATTACTTCAATGTATCAATATGTGCTCCCGTAGTTACTTGGTGAATTGATTTTCAAGATGAATTTACTACGCGGAGTAACTATCTCATACTATTTTGAGTTGTTGATAACATAACGGTTTTAAATTATCATTTATCAATATCATAATCCTCCTTTATTCTACCATAAATATCACATATATAATCTGTTGCGGCGTTCAACCCAATCCCACCGTATCAATATCAAATCCTCCTTGATTCCACCATATCACAACCGTTACGCATGCAATCCGATCCATAAACAATTTAAATCAACAACAATAATCCAATAACTCAATTTACAAGAATTTCTACCATTAAAGGATATGAGTACACTGCAATAAAGGAACCATGTAATAATCAAGGAATGCGACAAATATTACAAAAGCAACATGACAAGTGAAGCACGTGACAACGAAGGTGTGCAAGTAAAATAATTACGGCAAGTAGCAGATAAGCACGGAGTCATGGAAGGGACTCAACAATTAAGAGGTCACAAGACAATAAGAAAGGCAACAACTTCAACCAAAGAATATAAGAGCAAAATAACAAGTAAGAGGAAGAACAAGTGCTAACAACGTCAAGTATAGCATGTAAGAGTAGATTAACGATGAAAGATATCACATGTTATGATAATTCAATTAAGGGCATGAAAAGTGTGTAGATACTCGAAACGGTCAAATACCTGTCACGACCCAAAAATCACACATGTCGTGATGGCGCCTATCTCAATACTAGGCAAGCCGACAACATCAATAACCCACATTTTTTTTAAATACAGAAAATATAATAATTAAGTTTAAGAGAAAATTCCACAAATACTGGATATAAATACACTCTCAAAACCCGGTATCACTGAGTACATGAGCATCTAAATGATAACAAAGTCCGACTGCTAAAAACACTGTCTATAAATTTAGAATAGTACAAAAAACTGAAAGGGAAGAGAGTCAAGGTCTGCGGATGTCAAACAGCTACCTCGATAATCTCCAACATATAAAACTCCGAAAACTAGCAATCGCCGTGTCTGGAAGTACCTAGATCTGCACACGAGGTGTAGGGTGTAGTATGAGTGCAACCAACTCAGCAAGTAACAATACTAAATAAAGAACTGAAAGTAGTGACGGGCTTCTCAGCTAAGTCCAATTACAGTAATTTCCAACATAAGAAAGTAGGCATGCTTGCAAGTTCAACAATTAATGCCCAAACAATAATTTCATATCAGGTTTGAATGAAACAGGAGATAATATCTTTCAGAAATTTTTCCAAAACAGGGATATATGACAATTGTAGTACAATAATAATGAAATCAATGCATCCTCTCAGAGCAACAGTCACTCAGTCCTCCCACTCGCTCAACACTCAACACTCGCACTCAGTAGATACCTGCACTCACTGGGGGTGTGTACAGACTCCGGAGGGGCTCCTTCAGCCTAAGCGCTATAATCTGCACGGACAACTCACGTGTTGCATGGACAATTCACGTGCTATAGTATCAATATGTGAATCCGCACGGATAACTCACGTGTTGCACGGACAACTCACGTGCTATAGTATAATATCTGGATCTGCATGGACAACTCACGTGCTATAGTATATTATCTGGATCCGCACGGACAACTCACGTGCTATAGTATAATATCTCACAATCAAGCACTCGGCCTCACTCAGTCATAAATCTCTCCAGTCTCTCGGGTTCTCAATAATCATGAAAATCAACCCAAACAACAATGATATGATGCATCAATAATGAACAATAGAGACTGAGATAAAATAAATAAGTAAACTGTGATTAAGTACAAAACAATAGTTTAGCAGATAATTCAACATGTACACGACCTCTGTGGGTCCATGCAGTGCCAACACATAATCTAAACATGATTTGTGGTTCAATTTCTCTACTACATGGAGAATGTACATATAACAACAGATTATTCAACTACACAGTTCCATAAAATTTGACCAAGTCACAATTTCTATGGTGCACGCCTACACGCCCGTCACCTAGCATGTGCGTCACCTTAAAACCGATCACAAAACATAAAATTATGGGTTTCATACCCTTAGAACCAGATTTAGAACTGTTACTTACCTCAAACCGTAAAATTTTTTATTCTGCTATGCCCTTGCCTCGCGAATCGGCCTCCGAACGTCTCAAATCTAGACATAATTATTTCGATTCAATCAATACGAATTATAGGAATTAATTCCATATGAAAATACAAATTTTCCAATAAAATCTGAAATTACACTCAAAAATCGCCCATGGGGCCCACGTATCAGAACCCGATAAAAGTTATAAAATATGAACGCCCATTCAACCACGAGTCCAACCATATAAAATTTACCAAATTCCGACCTCAACTCGACCTTCAAATCTCAAATTCTTATTTTAAAATCTCTAGGCCCAAATCCTCTAATTTCACCTCAAAAATATGTAATCTAGTCGAAATACTAAATGATAATCGAATATTATTGACTAACAATGATCACAAGTGACTTACCTCAAGATTTCCCATGAATTATCGTTCAAAAATCGCCTCAACCCGTGTTTGAAATGTCCAAAAATGAGAAAAACTCTCGGACCTGTCGTTTATATTCTGCCCACGCATTTTTCGCATCTGCGATGCACTTAGCCGCATCTGCAGTCTTGCAAATGCGAGGACCTTCACGCTTTTGCGGGGTGAGACGCTTCTGCGGATATACTTCTGCGATGAGGCTTGGCCCTTCCCTTTTCCACTTCTGCGATCGCGAAGCCGTAGGTGCAACTCCGCCTCTGCGGTAAGGAGTGCGCATCTGCGGCCACCTTTCCTAGTACAAGCCGCATCTGCGACCATTTTGTCGCTTTTACGGTAGCGCACCTGCGACCATTTCCATCGCAGGTGCGTTTGCACCAGAACTGGAAAAATTCCAGAATTGCTTCAAGTCCAAATTTGATCCGTTTAACCATTCGAAACTCACCCGAGGCCCCCAAGACCTCAATCAAATACACCAACCAGTCCTAAAACATCATACGAACTTAGTAGAAACCTCAAATCATATCAAACGCTAAAACCACGAATCATACCCCAATTCAAGCTTAATAAAAACTAACGAATTCCAACTTCTATATTCAATGTCGAAACCTATCAAATCAAGTCCGATTGACCTCAAATTTTGCGCACAAGTCATAAATGATATAACGGACCTATTCAAATTTTCAGAATCGGATTCCGACCCCGTTATCAAAGAGTCAACTCCCCGGTCAAACTTCCAAATTTAAATTTCTATTTTAGTCATTTCAAGCCTAATTTAACTACGGACTTCCAAATAATTTTTCGGACACACTCCTAAGCCCAAAATCACATACAGAGTTATTGAAATCATCAAAATTCTATTCCAGGGTCGTTTACACATAAGTCAATATCCGGTCAACTATTTCAACTTAAGCTTTAAACTTTGGAACTAAGTGTTTCAATTCATTCCAAAACCTTACTAGACCTGAACAAATTACCCCGGCAAGTCACATAACAACTGTAAAGTACAAATTGAGCAGTAAATGGGGGAACGGGGTTGTAATATTCAAAACGACCGATCGGGTCGTTACAATACCACATATAGGCCGTGTACCCACTCGTCACCTCACGTACACGGCTTTCACATAACACGAATAACATAATTAACCCAAATCCTAAGGGGTAGTTTTTCCCACACAAAGTTAGGCAAGATATTTTCCTCAATTTGGCCAAATCAATACTCAAATTAGCTTTTCTTTTACAAATTCGCCTCTGGTTGGCTCAATCTAGCCAAAGACGACTTAAATACATCAAACAATGTAAGAGAAAACAATTTCAATTAACAAAGCTATGGGTCCAAGGGTAGGTCTTTACTACCCATAGCCCCACGAGTCCATATATGCATTTTATTTCCAAATTCGAATCCAATTCTACTCTCAAATTCTAAATTTTTATTTTTTAAAACTTTGACAAAATCTCCAAATTTTTCCTTATATTCTCATGAATTTGATGTTAAATCTAATATAAAATCATGAAATATAGTTGAAAATCGATTAGAATCACTTACCCAATAGTTTGATATGAAAATCTCTCCACAAAATCGCCTCACACCGAGTCTAGGGTTCAAAATATAATAAAATGAAGCTAAGTCTCGGAATACACAGCTATAAACAAGCTGCAGATGTCGCATTTGCGACATGGGAATGCGACATGGGGTTCGCAATTGCGAACTCTCACAAAAGCAAAGAATCCTTCGCAAAAGCGAAGCTTGAACAGTTCTGATGTCTTCGCAAGTGCGACAAAAATGTCAAAAATGCGGATATTGATCTTTCGCAAAAGCGACCAGTTGGTCGCAAAAGCAACTCTAACCCAGCCCAGGCCTTCATCGCAAATGCGATACAGAGTTCGCACATGCGAACTCTGCAGGCTTTGCAAATGCGAGTCCCTTCCCCAGCAGCCCAGGTTCGCAAAAGCGAGGACTACCTCGCAAATGTGGTAGCGACAAAACATTGTAATTGCGATGAAACCAACACCAGCACTCTAAAATCTACAAAATCAATCCGAAACTCACCCGAGCCCCCGAGGCTCCAAACCAAACACCCACACAAGTCTAAAAATATAAAACAAACTCACTCACGCGATCAAAATACCAAAATAACCTCTAGAATCACGAATTAGACGCCAAAACGCATGAAAAATACAATGAACTTTAAGAACTTCTAGAATTGCAACCACGCGTCCGAACCACATCAGATCAGCTCCAAATAACACTAAATTTTGCAGGCAAGTTCCAAATGACGAAACGGATCTATTCCAAGTCCCAAAATCAAAATCCAAATCCAATAGTCTTAAAGTCAAACCATGGTCAAACTTAGAAAAATTCTAATCCTTTAAATTGCCAACTTCCACCAAATAGTGCTGAAACCTTCTAGAAACATCCAAATGCAAATCCGGGCATATGCCCGAGTCCAAAATCATCATCTGGACCTACCAAAATAATCAAAACTCCGATCCGAGGCCATATACTCAAAAGTCAAACTTAGTCAACGCTTTCAACTTTAAGTTTCTCAAGTGGGAGTCCTCTTCAAAATTAATTCCGGATAACTCAAAACCAAAGTCAACCATGCACACAAGTCATAATACACTATGCGAAGCTACTCGTGACTAGTGGCGAAGCCAGGAAATTCAATAAGGGTGTTCAAACCTTTACCAGTGGGCTATGTAAGGGTGTTCAAAGTCTATTTTTAATCAACAACAAGTAATATTTTACCTTATACGAAGTATAATTTTCCGGCGAAGGGTGGTCAGTTGACCACCCTTGGTTGCACGTAGTTTCGCCCCTGCTCGTGACCTCAAACTGCCGAATCGGATGCAATTGCTCAAAACGACCGGCCGGGTCGTTACATACGGCATACACTGGTTAGTCAATAGCAATAACAAAATTATTCATTACGATTATACACTGATTAGATTTGTAGTAACCTCAATTGCAATAATTAAAATTTTACCGTGTGAATTAATCTGTTAGTAACTCTATTAATATTTCCTCCACACCAAACCTCATCATATAGGAGCTGTTAGTAGCACTATTAACTCATGCACCCGCCTCTACCAAATCCTCTGACTTAAACACTATAAATACTATTTCAAAAAGCCTTCACCCTCTTGTTCGACGGACTATCAGAGAGGTAGTCAAGAAATATTTGGCTTACATATCTCACCATATATGCTGATTGCTATTATTGGTTCAATGCCTGGTCCTATTATTAGTGGCGGAGCCAAGATTTTTATTACGGGGAATCATATTATAAAGAAATAAACTCACTAAGAAGTCAAAGAGAGTTATTATATAGTATCTATATATATTTTAAAAAAATTACCGAACTAAACCGTGTAATTTTCCGATGAAGGGGTATCGGTTGCATGTGGCTCCGCCACCGCCTATTATGGCCAACTCAGGAAAGTTTACAACAAGAATGCAGGGGACATGCAGCTACCCTGCATAAAACTAGAGACCTAATCTTTAGTGTTTCTGTGTAGTACATCCACAGCAGTATGTTTTCCTGATAACTGAGAAATCCCTGTGAGTTAGCTTAGCCGCAACTCCAGCCGGCCCACAGGTTTGAAACTCAGGGGAGTATGAGCGCACCCTCTCTATCCTACTCCCATGTTAGTATCAGGTTTCAGGGTTCGAACTCTGATGTGCATTCAATCCACAGTTCCACACACATCCCATGCGGCGTCCATACTGTTTCAAATAACATGACACATACTTACTACTCCTAGCTCGCAGTAACTTAAGCAGCGGCGGACCCACGTGGTGTCAAGCGGGTTCAACTGAACCCGCTTTATCAAAAAATAATATTGTATATATGTATAAATTACGATTAAAGCTGCGTAAATTTTGTATAAATATTTTATTTGAACCCACTTGACAACTATTATTTTACGACCAAAGTTATATACTTCTAAGATTGAACCCGCTTGCACAAAATCCTGGGTCCGCCACTGAACTCAAGCAGCTGCATATCAATGTTCTGCTAATATCAATTTCATGGAAAAGTGAGGCAATATCCATCAAGTCAAGATGATCCACAATGAATTAGCATGCTAAGATCAAAAATTAAATTAGCATACTTATTTCTGCCCCTCCCTCTCTCTCTCCAGGTTCCGCTAGCATTTTACTTTCTGCTATATTGGTTATCCAGAACTTATCTAGTTTGTTTGTTTTGATTCTACTGTTTTTATCCTTTATTGAAGGTTTTTGTCTCTTGTTTAGTGAAGGTTTTCAATCTTTAGATTTAGATTCATTTTCTTTGAGATTGTAGTCAGACTAATAAAAGAGTCAATATTCAAAGCAATTTTTTGTCAAGTGCTTTTAAGCAGATGAAAAGGGAAGCAGGATATTTACCTTAAGACTGCATATAAGTTTCAACAACACCTTTAGATGGTGATGCAGGAATGTCTCCAACAAATTTCAGATTCATTACTATACACCAATCATTACTCAATCCTTTATCAGTGAGTAACTCTTTGCAAACACACCAATTCAATAGTTTTTCACTCTTGTCTTTCTTTCTCCTCCTTTATTTCATTATAGAGTATTTTGTAAGAGAGTGAGTGTTGGGAAACACTTGTGTGAACCCTTTCTTTGGAGTGATCTTGTGAGGTTATTCTCTTGGGGTATTTGGGATTAATTAGAGTATTTACTCTAATTTTGTACTCTCTTTTGTACTCTTATTGGTATAGTAAAATTGCTCCTCTCCGCTTATGGACGTAGGTCACCTTGATCGAACCACGTTAAATTTGTGTCTTCTTTATCTTCTTTAATTGCCGTTATTATCAACTTGCATTGTCTTTGTTATTGTCATTATAATATTGTTTGACTAAATTCTGCACTACCCGATTTCCGGATCCTAACAACATCAACGGACGAAATTTCTTGTCTCGAAAAAATTGCTCATATTGTCAAGATAAAATATTCTGTTGCTAAAGCTTATGGAGGATAACTACCCACTCACCTTAATTTGTAGCAATAAATAGCAATTAGTTGATAAAATCTTAGCGCCACGATGGAATATTACTACTTTATAATTGTAATTAGTCCTGGCTATTGGATGCACAATTCCGCAAAACAGTAGCAACCAAATACTTCTTCTTTTTTGCTTCTCTGTTAATAGACTGGCTAAATGATTTGCAGCAACTGGAAAGAACTTGGGATATATTCCTCCTAACAGCAACATGTTCTCTTTCTTTCTTTATTAATTAATTTGGATCCTCCTCCCCTACATTTTCAATTAGCTAGTCTTTCAATAATAATAAGCCTTACTACTTTTTCATATAACTTCCACTAATTACTAACACTCTCCTCCTTATTTCCAAAGGCACAACCCCCAACCACCCCACAAGGAATAGAAGATAATAGAGGACAGAAAATGCATTTTTTTTCGGCGAATATGTAGAAAAGCATGAACTAAAGCAGAAAAACAACATGAAAAATGTAATAAAGATTCACATATAAAAGTATAAATGCACCAATTCAAAAAACTGTAGAAGGAAAAAGATTATTACCCATATAAACCAAAAGGGTTGAAAGTTCTTTTAGTTATAGATAAATCTGGTTGTGTATAGGTATATTAAACAAGTAATATGGATGGTATTAATCTTGGAGAAGTCTAAGTCGGGTTTTAATGTAATCCTTTCGGGCTTTAGCGCGGGCTTGTTGAGGCCCAATGTTGGCGTAGGATAAGTAGGCACCGGCGGTGATAAGAGTAGCGCCTACGGTGACGCCGCAGAGTGTGAATTTGAGCTGCTTCAGTGTTGGTGGGCAAGACCAAAATACCATCTTCTTCGCTGTTGTTGGGAGAATTCTGACGTTCAGATTGACTTGGTGAAAGCTCCCATTTTGGCTATGGTTTTTTCAAAAAAAAAAAAATCATAGAATATTATCAGTTTTTTAAGAAAAAATTGATTTTTTTTTTAAAGTTCCAAAAACTAATTTAGGGCAATTTTTGAGTGAAATTTTTTTCATCCACTCACAAAATTTTAAAAAAAATTCAAATTAAATGTATGTTCAAACACAATTTCAACTTCCAAAAATTATTTTTCAATATAATTTCAAAAACTTTTTTCTTAAGTTTCAACCAAATCTAGTCTAAACTGGCACACCGTGAAAGCGAACAATCTCGGCCAATCGTTCTGAAAAATAAGTAGTCTTGACTGGAATGAAGTGTGCGGACTTGATCAGCCGATCCACAATCAAACCCTTATGTGACCGGGTACAATCGAGTCCTTGTGTGGCCGGGTACGGTTAAGCTCTCTATGAGCCGTGTATGGAATGATGTGGTAAAAGACACTACCGCTAGCTTAAAACTTGAAACCCTCAGACTACTTCTCGAAAAAAAGACAAAAATGGTAATTTATGTTTGTGGTTAAGTTTAAAATAGTCTCTTAAGTTTATTTTTGAATAGTTTCGGTATTTTAAGTTTACTAAAATTGATCACTTTAAGTCCTTGTAAAAGATTTTATAAATTTTGAAAAAGAAATATTTAACTAGAAACGCTTGAATCCCAAAAATTACACCAGACATTAGAAATAGACCAAAATAAACAGAACTTGCACCTCTAAAGCTGCGACACCAAAAATAGACCAAAAATATAAAAAATTGCAAAAGCTGCACCTCTAAATGTGAGTTCCCATTCAATCTTTTTATTTTTGCAGTTTTCGATAAATCTAACAGTTACAATTTGTTAAATATTTCACGAAAACAAAAATTTGATCAAATATGCTTAAGATATTATACTTAAGGAGTTATTTTAAATCTACCCAACATAAAGGACCGCTTAATCATTTTTTACTACATCTCGATTCCTTCCCCTATTTTCGATGTTTTATTTTATGCATTTAAGATATGTATAATCTTTTTCTCAAAAGTTATATGTACTCACATTGCAAAATATTTTTAATTACCTTATAAATAATCGAATAGTATATATATGTTTTATTTTGTGGATGGCATCATACATAGAACTTATAAGTATTCCTATTGTTTACTATATGGAGATCTTCAATGAAAAGTTTAATATATATCTTGATGGTGTCATACGATCTCCAATCAAACTTGAAAGACTCATATCAATTAGTATTGTTTAATGCTACTCACAAAATTTGTTTAAAAATGAGAAAAAAGGAAAAATAAAAGTTGAATAAAGAAGTATTAGCGTTGAATAAAGAAGTATTAGCATATCTTTTAAAAGATTTTCTCCGATCTTTTTCTCATTTCTTTTCCTTGGTATTTGATGAATAATATAGGGATTGAGAAAGGCTTGATAAATATAAATACTATCAAGAAATTCTTATATACACCGAATCAATACATCTAAGAACAAAAACCAGAATGACTTAAATCTTAAATTCATTCTTGACAAGTGGGTTGCTCCAGTGGTGAACACCCTCCACCTCCAACCAAGAGATTGTGAGTTCGAGTCACTCCAAGAGCAAGGTGAGAAGTTCTTGAAGGGAAGGAGCCAAGGATCTATTATACTGGGTTGTTGTTGTTGTTGTTTTATTGTCGTTACCCCAATTATGTTTTTTTCACTTTTCTACACCCTTGTTAGACTGTTGCTGGTCAAGCTTGTACCTTTTTGAAAAAGCAACGTGTTGTAATTTCATTCAATATATGTCGGGCACCCCATTGACCACATTTCATTTTTACTTGCCCATCTCCAAATTTGGATTAAAAAATAAATAAATGACACTAGAAAATACCAAATCATACCCCGAAAAGAACCATAAGACAAGGAGGAATTTTTCAATAGCAAAAATGAAGAAACAGACGAAGATTTGAACAAAGTTAGAAATGAGATAGCTGCCAAGAAGTAATAATTCCACCAAACGAAGAATTTTGAAGTACATAAGTGCAACCAATAATGAAGTAAATGAAAATATAAAAAATGGACACACATAAAATGACAAGAAAAACCAACTGATAATCAAATTCAAAGCACAACACAGCAGAGCAGCCATTGAAAGGAATACAGGTAAGCAGACAAAGGCAAAACAAAAGAGAAAAGGAGAGAAACATCACAGTGCTACAGTTCCGATCATCGCAGATCCAAAACCTAAAACAAAACCAAAAATAAACAGAAAGAAAAAAAAACATTCTTTCTTTTAGTCACAGCAGCAAAAGCTACTGTATCAGAATATTGATAGTAGTGAAACACCAATAATTCCTTTGCACGTTCTTAGCCTCACATGCACAGTGAACTCTACTCCTCCTCTCCCCACCCCCACCCCCTCTCCTCACCCTGCACCAACCAATCTTCCTATGGGTACACTTATGCCTAGCATGTACTAGTTACTGATTACTAGTTACTGATTACTAGTTACTTGTAGAAAAAATATAAAGATTTGAATCAAAAGTCAAGCTGTCATAACTTTGCTAATTGCTCCTCTCTATATGCATCATTTCAAATCAAAAGAACAGCAAACACATTTTTGTCTCCACCACCACTTTGTCCCTTCTTTACCCTTTTCCATTTTGAATGTCATTCTCACATCTAAGTGATAAAATCCAATCTTTTTCAATACCCAAGTGAAAAAATTCATTCTTTTTGAATACCCAAGTTCAATAATTCAATCTTGCTCAATACCCAAGTAAAAAAAAAATTCAATCTTTTTTAATACCCAGAAGTTTTATAATCAAGATCTTGAAAACCCAGTTCGAATATTCCAAAAAGTAGCAATATTTGTATTTAGTCACTTCAGATCGTACAGATTTTGCAAAAAGGAGTAATCTTGGGAAGAAAAAGTGATAATGCCAAGGCAGAATCAAGCTATGGTAGAGGGTCTAGTACCCAAGATCCGTAAAAGGGGTTGTTCATCATCTTCATCTGCATCATCAAAAGTGTATAACTACAGATTTAAGCGGGCTATTTTAGTTGGAAAAGGTAGAAACGGGCTCGGGCCCGGGCTTAGAGGGTCCAGATCCAGTACACCAGTGCCAAGCTGGAGGGCTACTCCATTAAGAAATGTTGTTGAGTCACCAAAACAGTCACTTGGTGGGATATCACAGCCTGTTTCAGCTAGAAAATTGGCTGCCACATTGTGGGAGATGAATGAAATGCCTTCCCCTAGAATGACTGATGACTTGGGAAAAAAGAAGATGATGATGTTGAAGAAGGAGAAATTGCGGGGCCTTCATTCGGGCTCGGGCTCTGTTTTGGGCGATTTGCCTCCCCATTTGTGTGATCCATCTCATAGCCCGGTTTCTGAGGTGAGCTGTCTCTTTTATTCTGTGCCCTTTTATGTTATATTTTGCTAAGGGTCTACCGGGAACCACCGCTCTATCTTACCAGGTAGGAGTACTTACACATTACATCGCAGACCCCACTTGTGAGATTAGTTGTTGTTGTTGTCTTTCATGGTATATTTTGAAACGTAATTTTAGATTGAAAGTTTGCAGAGTATTGTGTCTGTGATGTAGGAACTATATTTTGGTGAATTGAATTTGATTAGTTTCTTGTGGTTGTTGGAAATCTAGAGAAAATGACGTTTTTTGATGTGTGTATTAAGTCAAATTCTCAAATATTTGTAGTACTTAGTATTTATTTATAAGTAATTCCCAAATATTAATATATGATTGATTGTAAGTTACATATGGTGAAAGTGACATTCTCATTCTCTGGCTGACCATTCTGTTAAATCCCAGAGATAGAAATAGAAATAAAAATGAATTTATAGAATGGACTTGCTTTGTTGATAATGTAAGAGTTGCTGCTTGACAGTTGACATCATCTTTGGAGGTTTTGTGGTTGTGTTAATATTTGTCTTATTATTACTGACTAAAGAAGACTTGGCCTTGACAAGCTACTCCCTATTTACTGAGTAAAAAAAAGGTCTTGGCCTTGACAAGCAGTTTCAGAGATGATGATATGCCTTCTCTTTTCCGCTTGATAGGGGTATACCGCACTCATTTTTTGATGCATAGTGACAAGTGGGGCGATCGTAGTTATGTAAGTTCATTCTTGGTAATCCATACTTCCTTACATTGATTGTGCAGAGGATGGATCGATCTGGAACAGGAAGCTATCAGAAGAGGGCATCAACAACTTCCCGTAGACAACAAAGGACTACGGACCATAATGTTGGAATGTTAGATTCTTTAAGCAGCGCCAGTTTAATGGAGGTGGCAAGCAATTCCTTCCTGTCGATGAATTTTATTGATGTTTTATTGTTCTTTATGTCCTTTAACTTCATTTGCATGCAATTTTTGTTAATATTGACTTTAGCGTATTGTCACACACTGTCTCTTCGTGTTTGTGCAAGTAAACATGGAAATCAATGGTTAGGTCCTATAAGGGTTGATTTGAAATGCATTGACTGGCTATGAATACTTAGGTTGCTAAAAAAGAGTGATAATTTATATCAATCTGTAATGCAGCTCGAGACCAGGTCTCGTGCCCAGACTCCACGGGGATCAGTGGCTGGTTTTGGCAGCCGTCTGAAGGATGTTAGTAACGCTTTGACAACATCCAAAGAGCTTCTAAAAATAATCAATCGAATTTGGGCACATGCTGATCAACCTTCATCTAGCACATCTCTTGTCTCTGCATTACATGCTGAGCTTGAAAGGGCCCGCCTGCAGGTGAATCAGCTTATTCAAGAACAGCGCTCAGATCAAAATGAGATTAATTATCTCCTTAAATGCTTCGCTGAAGAGAAAGCGGCTTGGAAAAACAAAGAGCAACAGGTCGTTGAGGCTGCAATTGAATCCATTGCAAATGAACTTGAGGTTGAGAGAAAGCTAAGGCGGAGATTTGAGAGCTTGAACAAAAAACTCGGCAAAGAGTTGTTGGATACAAAAGCATCATTCATGAAGGCAGTGAAAGAGCTTGAAAGCGAGAAGAGAGCCAGAGAGGTAATGGAACAGGTATGCGACGAATTAGCTAGAGACATCGGTGAAGACAGAGCTGAAGTAGAAGAGATGAAGAAGGAATCTGCAAAAGTTCAAGAAGAGATTGAACAGGAAAGAGAGATGCTCCAGTTAGCTGACAGATTGCGCGAGGAAAGGGCTCACTCAAAACTCTCAGAGGCCAAGAATCATTTTGAGGAGAAACATTCTGCTATTAACAAGCTAAAGAAACAGCTTGAAGGATTCCTGGGAAAGAAAAAGGCCAAAGGTAGGGGAAATAGTTCTCTAAATTTCAGAAATAATGAAGAGGTGACAGCATCCTTGAGTAAAGCTCTATTACATCAGAATGAAGAAAAAGAAGATGATGGAGGAGAAGTAGAGAATGTTGCAGACTGTGGGGAAGACTCAGCAGAAAGTGATCTTCATTCAATTGAACTAAACATGGACAATTCCAATAAGAGCTACAATTGGGCTTATCCATCTGATATCGTTCGCGAGTCAAAACGAATTTCAGTCGATGAAAGAAGAGCAAGAAACTCCAACTCTGGACAGCCGAGAAGAAGCACTCCCATTCAAAGGAGCATTTCTGGTGGAGTTGTTGAGTATGTAAATCAAGCTGCAAATCTTCCAACCTCAGGAGATAGATTAGACATGGAAAGACTTAATGAACTCGAGAAACTAGGACAAAGATATAGTTATTTGGATGAAGCACATCGACTTAAAGCAGTGAAGGGCCTTAAGGATCATCTATTAGCTAGTTCTGGCTCCAGTCCAATCCGACAGTGGGAGCAACCTTGGCCTTCTAGAGATCCTTGTGCTACAATTCCTGAAAGGTCTAGTATTATTCAGGGGAGTGCTCCAAAATCACGGCTAGGAGAAGTCAGAGGAGAAGGCCAAAGTGTCAGAAGATCAAGACGATGAGATTGTTTCAATACGTCACCTGTGAGCTTGTCTCAAGAATTGAGGGTCAAGAACTTGTAATTGAGGTTATATTGGAAAGATCTGAAAATAGTCAAGGAGAAGGGGCTGTCTAAATTTAGGAACTTGCTAAATTGGTTCCACTATGGCCTAAGTTATCTGCTTACCTACAGTTCAAACTTACAAAGGAACCAAGAGTGTGGGATGCATTTTGAAATGTCCAGAGGTTAACATCTTGTTGATTATGCTTCGGATGCCATTTCAATTGTTTTCTTCTGCCAGTTTTTGTTACCACTCCTTTTTTGTTAAGCTGTGTTTGAATTAGTGGAAATCCCTGTAGAAAGTTTGTGCTGATTTTAGCAAACTGCTCACTGTATAAAAAGTCCCTAGCTATTACTCTGATGCTGTTCACGCTTGTATACAATTTCTGTTCTATTAAGGTACTTTACCCTTATATAAGATAAAACATGTGACTGATTATTGTGAACCATAGTAGAGCTTTATTAGCCGATGGTGGTAAATTTGAGAAGTTCACTGTTATATATTCAGCGAGAGATGAATATTCATACCAGTTTCTCATTTCTTGTTCCTTTTTCTTTCTCTTCTCCACCTTTTCTTTTTAATTTCAACAGAACTCGTCTGATAATATACATAATTTACGTGAGAGCTTTTAGATTATGAGAAAGATTTTAAGGCTAGACTAATTATTGCATTTGGTTGTTTGAGCCAATTTAATTAATTTTTAGAACAAAAATTAGTCACATTAACTTTAAATTTCTTTGACTTGACAGAGTGAACTCTTATAAAATTAAACGCCTAACATCCTGGACTGATTACCACAGCCCACCTACTTTGTCATTTTGTGTCCTCTACAACCTATCCCATACTACTCGCCATCACATTTTCACATGAAATTAGCCATGGAACAAATAATAGCACAGGTATGACAAACATAATATCCCTGTAAAACATCTCTGCCAAGAATATCGGTAGCATCGTCATTCCCAGAAAAAATAGGACGAAATAGAAGAAAAACATATGAAAGATCAAATAACACAGCTAACTAGCTGTTCAGTAAAGAAAGATAGGGGTAGAGCTAGCTCATTTCGTTACATGTTGCAATGTCGGATCAGTATTCATCATAATTTACAACTTAAATAGACAAGCACAACTTTTGTCCACTCAACTGTAGCTTGAAGGGCAAAATTTTTGCCATGAAAGCTTTATACTCCTTCCAGGAATAGTCAACATTATCGACTCAATTACCTCGCAGCAGTTCTTACACTCATTGATGAATGATAATTGGTGCTTCTCTCTTTCCGGTAAGAAGTGTAAACGTCATCATATTGACTACACTCGTTTGGATCAGCAGTGGCTCCAAGTCCTAATCGCCCTGAGCTATTCGATCCAGGTTTCTGCACCACACTTCCATCAGCATAAGTCCCAGTTTCAGGGTCAACTTGAAGGTTAGGAGGGGGAGGAATACAAGCCCCTCCCTTGCGAACAGGAGGCTCTCTCTCATAGTCATCATAATCATTGGCTGAATCAGATTGTTTAATAGGTCCTTCTGATGGATTAACTTCTCCAATCTCTTTAAAAAATTTAGACACTCTTTCAAGAATTTCAGATTCTGACACAGTGGATGGTGGTACGATGGTGGGGATATCCAAGGGGCTCATGGGAGAGTAAGGCACCCCACTACCAATCTGCATCTTCCTGACCATACCAGGAATAAGACCAGGAGGGAACAAGGGGTATGGAGGTAGTTTTGCACCTACATTTGCAGTTGATGCAGGTGTCAGATGAGCTGCAGGTTGTAGATTTGCTGGTGGAACAGAAGATGGTACAGGCATTGACCCGGGAAATCCAGTAGGCGGAACTGCACCAGGATGAAATTGCTGTGGTGCTACAGATGGTATAGGAGGAACTTGTTTGCCTTGATCAGCTAAATTTGCTAAACTTTGCTGGTCAGGCTTCCACTGTAAAGTACCCTGGTTTGCTGCCTGGTGCATTAATCCTAGGAAAAAAGTAAAAAAATTGTAAGAAATACACGAGGGTATATGTTCACATTTGCAACTAACGATGCAGATGTTGTTTATGAAATTTCTGATATTCCCTGATTGCAGCTAGACTAGCAAAACAATTACCTGCACCAGCAGAAGGATCTGTCATGATTAATTCCTTTGGAGTAACAGAAAAATTTGCAGGCTGCCCACCTATCATCTCATTTTCAAGTGCACGGATAGTATCCTGATCGTAAACCTCCTTCGTACCCCAAAACTGTAGAATTTTTTGTAGCCGAGATTGATTTTCATCCTTGTTTTGAGGGTTGTGGTATATTCTTGCAAGCATGGGACCCAAAACAGGCTTAAAAGCAAGTGCCTCATTGTCAAGCTCAAGAGGATTGATTCGTCGCTGCAAGCTGCATAATTCAGAATATAAAATGAGAATATAGTCATCTCGTTTTCTTTGGTAAGGAGGGTAAGGCCTCATTTGTTTTTATTAAGATTAAGATGTTTGAATCTGAATGCACATCTAAATAGTAAGATATTACATTTAGATTTGAACACTGAACAATTAAGACTGTTTGTTTTTTCAACGTCTGAATATGTATAATTGTATATTTATTTTTATTTTAAAATTATTACATATAAAAATATTATTAAATATTACGTCAATAAAATATTCGAGAAAATTTATTAATATAACAAGAAGACCATTAACTCGATAAAATATGAAATATTTAAAACATAAACGGGCATTTTCTATTTTATAAAATTGAAAGTATAGAAAGTACAAACAACACATATATTCAAGAAAAAAGATTTAATTAGATCAAAAAGAAAAGTAAGATTTGATTAAAGAGCACCATCAAATGAGTGTATATTTGGATACTCTCTCAAATCTCAATCTTGTCCCTTCCCTCTTTCTTCCCCATCTCCCCTCATTGATGTGTTGAGTTCACACAAACCCATCAGAATTTCAGAGCAAAAAAAGAAAACATTGCATCTAAATTTGTTGCGGAATAAGAGAACAATACTAAAAAGAAGAGAACCAAAATCATCGAAGGTCAAGGAATCCAATTTATCATGATTTCCATTTAGTAATCTTTTGATGTCAGAACCAAATTGTCAGGCTTGGAGTTTCCATGGTATTCTTTATCTTCAATGGATATGTTAACTACCGTATAAAACCCCTCTTCACGAGAAGAACAGATGGAAGAAATTGAAATCTTGGGGTCTGACAAAAGCTATAAGAATCAATGTTGTGTTTATCCCTACAAAGAGAATGGAGAGCAGATGAAGGTTGTGGAAGAAATGCGTTTAAAATCAGCCTTGGTTTGTTGAAGAAAGTTATTTGTCAAACGCGTGTTAGAGGTCTGAATTGTTTTAAGACTCCATCACAGATCCGGCCGAATCAGATCTCTTCAGACCCAATAAGTGGTAGAATCTTTAAAAAACAAATGCACTTAATGACTTAAGATCTGAATGATCCAGGTTCAGACCCTCATTAAGTACAAACAAATGAAGCATAAGGTGGTTTGCCCAAAAAGATAGTGAGAGAATGAAGTGTATCAAACCCAATAGGTTTTTTTGATAACGTATGGGCAAAAAGTGCCAGTATAAAGCAGAAAACCTACAAAACGAATTGGTTTTCTACGAAAGACAGCCAATCTTCTATACATAAAGGAACTAGTTTTTTTAGAAAGCGGATACATAAAGGGAATTCAGACTGGCAAAAGGGAATGTGCTCCAAAACCAATGAACATTGAACAGATCAGAATAAAAATGATGCCTATATAGCTACTTTCTGATAGGTTTCTTACGTGCACACACCACTACAACCACCACCTGGCCTCCTTTTTAACAACTACTACCTCCACCTTCAAACTGGATGTTATCCTTCAGACTTCATCAGTTCCTGTTGACATCAAACTACCCGCAAGATTGCTACCATCCAACAAACCCCAACTGCCAATGCTATTACCTTTGAACCAATATGAAACCAGCAATAACAAATTAATACAAGCAAAGACCAAGCATTTCATCCTAAACACCAGCATGCACCATCTCCACTCTGTTGCACTATCTTTGTTAGGTTTTTGCTAAATAATGTTCAAAATATGACAAAAAAATTATAGGTTGGTACAGAGCAAGGCATTAATCACTAGAGTTAGCCCAAAAGAATCTGTAAATAAGAGGTAAAGGGTGGTTGCTATTCATTAAGAGTAACTCAACTGTTTTCCTTCTTATTACAATTTAGTAGAGGCGAGCTTGATGTAGCTTAGCTACTATGAGAAAGTCAATAACATGAAGCAATAAAAAAAATGTTGCACTCGAAGAAGTTTAAAAAGAAAAAGGAAAGCATAGACAAAAAGTGAAGGAGAATTCAGAGTTATTATATCTAGGATTCCGCAGTAAATCATTAAGCACCTAGATATGAAATGTTACCTATCAAATAAGATGTCATTGGCAAGATAGATTATATGCAGTTGCCTCTCAGAATCATCTACAGAATATACCCTGTCTCTGAGTGCCTCAGCCAAAGCAGGTACAAATGGAGATCTCTGCATAAACCAACTCTTGGCACCTTTAATTGACTCTTTTGTACCAGTAAGACTATTTAGAACATTACTCAGCTCCATTTCAACATCTGATGGAAGAGGCCTAGATAGACCTCTGAAAGACCCATATGAATGATCATGATCTGCTCGGCTAAATGGCTGAGAGTGATGCTGATCATAAAATGGTGGGAAAGGGGGTCGATGCAAATGGGGTGGACCTGACATTGCAGCGGAAGCATTGGAGGCATTATATGGAGGGGTTAAGGGTGATGGACTCATCATAGGATTTGGTGGATGCATCATAGGCAAAGAAGAGGATGGGAAAGAAGGATTGAAAGGCCCACCAGGGGGCCGAGTAGCCATCCATAGCTTATAGCGATAGTAATAATGGCCTTCGCCGCCAAAGAGGAAACTGTAAGCAGGATTATCTTGCTGCTTTTCACGAATCATGGCTTCAAAATCAGGACCATTCTTGACAGCATATTCAATTAATTTATCAATACGCTTTAGGAGTTCAGGATCAGATGGTGGAGGAGCAGGAGGCGGGGGAGTATCATACGGATTGAAGAAAGGTGATGGAGCAAGGTGAGGAGGCATGTGTGGTGGAAAAGCAGGAGGCGGTTGCTGTTGCTGCTGAAGGTGAAGAAGATGCGGAGGGGGCGTATGAGGATGGAGTTGTGGTTGCTGCATAGGGCGAGGGTAAGGGAACTGTTGAAGAGAAGAATGCGGGGCTAGAAATGGAGGACCGTGAATTGAAGGAGGAAATTGTTGATGTTGAGGATGAAAACCAAACTGTTGTTGCTGTTGAGTGTTTGCTGCTTGGTGCTGCTGTTGAGCAAATGCCATAGCAGCTGCATAATCAGGAGCTTGTCGATCCATCAGCCCTGACAAGAATTAGCAGGATATGCATATTATAGCTGTGCAGAACTCCCGGATTAAGCATAATCAGCTAGACCAAAAATCATATAAAACCAAACTTGACTCTGGTAGAACAAAAATAAAGGGATGAAAAAGGTATAATAAAGTGAACAAAGAGATTCATCAGAAAGAGAGCAGACAAAATGCTTTCCGATTTCCAATCAAATGTGCCGAATATATCTTTTCTACTTCATCAAAAGTAATAATAAGTACATTTTTCTTTTCTATTATTTTTTAGGAAGTAAAGATAAGTTTTAACAGAGACAAGCAGCCAGCTCAAACCACTTCATACTGCCTCATATGAGTCCAATTGGTGGGGTTGACAATGCTCAACCTGATAAAAAACACCCAAAAGGAGAATACTCATAGTCCTTCACCAATCAGAAAAAAGAGGGGTCCTATCCTGTGGTTTAGGCCTGAATTATGGCAAAGGGAAATTAAAAATGGTCCACTTATTCAAAAATACTTACTAAAATGATCCTACACAAGATGAGGAAAACTTCACAGCTGCAGAAACTACAAAGTTTGTTATAATGTTTAAACACTGATAAGCTTAATCTGTCTTGAATCCTAATTCTTGGTGCAACGGAGACCCTTGAATTTTTCCAAATTTTAAAAAGCTAGCCTTGACAATTTTTTCCATTGTAACTTAACCCTTGAACTTTTACGAACACGGAGTTGCTCTTCTAAGTTTTATGTACTAGAGGTTTCATTCATAGACAACATAGGAATATAACACCAAACCCTTCTTTCATTACTCTTCATCTTCTTCTTCCTCCTTCAAAAGTCACAGGGACACCTTTGGCTTCCTTCTTCTTGAAAAGCAAAAGCAGGGCTCCTATTAGAAGACCCCTCAACTCACACAGGAGGCATTGGCCCTTTCCAGTAAGCAAAGGATGGTGTCACTCCTCTCACTTGGCATCCCACAGCGTTGGCCAATTCCGCTCACGCATTCACTTATGCAGCACGCCCAACTGGATGCTTTCACAGATTATAAAAGCAATCAGCCAACCCAGCCCTATGTTTTGCCAACTGATTGCCCCCACTTGATTTATAAGCCCATTCTAGCAGGCCTGATTTTCAATTCTTCTTTTTCTTATTCTACTTCCCCCTCCCTTTCTTATTCTCAAAACACACCAAAGGTCATATCCCAGTCAATTTCATTAATGAAGAAAAATACGATACCAGTCCACCTCCCACCCCCCCAACCCCAGCAGAGTTGTTTCCACCCCCAAAATTTGGTCTTAATCACCCACTTCAACCCCAGGTCCAAGCATTCCCCTCCATATTGGTGTCAGTTGTGCTTTCAAATCTAAAGCCCCCGCGCCAAGTCAGGCTAAAACAGAAGCAAACTTACTTTCTCTCTTAACCCAAGGATCCCTATGGATTCACTGAATTGAATTTTTTGAAGATATATCAATTCATTAATTTTCCGGAGAATCTTAGTAGTGAAGTTGGTGGGATACCTAAATTTTCACCTTGTTGGTGAGGGTTTAATTCCCCACCTTGTAATCCCCTTCCCCAATTTAAAAAAAAGAAATCATTAATCTTCCAAATGCTTAGGTTTGGATGTTATAACTGTCATAATAATCAATACGAATTAGGTAAAGGATTTAAAAATCATGCCTTTTCTTCCCAATTACAGAAACCCTAAAGTATAATGATACATATTTCATCTTTTATGGCTCTACTGTCGTTTTCGTTTTACTACTTTAGACAACAATTCAGAACATTGATGATTAGTACACAACCACTATCAAATGGATAAGCAAATAAGAATTCATGAGCTTGCAAAAAAGCATAAATAACTAGAAGGAACTTACGACTCAATTTCGCCGCCGGAAGACACAGTTCACAGCTCAGGGAAGTGGTCTCAACATTAGCCGAAGAAACTCAAATTGCAATTTGGGTAATTTGGAGTCCATTTGTTCAGGTAGAATGAACTTGGGCCTTGAAGTTTGAAATCCATGAGCCCTTCCCTCCAACGGCCCAAATATTTTTCAATTCGTAGTATATTAACTATCAAAAAACATTAGTTAGGTAAAAGAAAGGGTAAGTTATACAATTGGCTGACCGATCAAAAATAATTATATTCGCTAGTCAAATATATAAAAAATTTATATATTATATACATTAATAAATAAAAATATACAAATTATTGGTTATTATTTTTGGGAGTTGCTTTTCAGGGCTTTTAACACATTTGGCATAATATATATATATATATATATATATATATATATATATATATATATATATATATATATATATATAGATAGAGAGAGAGAGAGAGAGAGAGAGAGAGAGAGAGAGAGAGAGAGAGAGAGAGGAGCACTTATACAACAACAACAACAATAACAACATCATTCCCAGTATAATTTTACAATTGGGGTCTACGGAGAATAGTGTGTATGCATACCTTATTCCTGTCTTATAAAGGTTGAGAGGTTGTTTCGGATAGACCATCGACTTTTTCCAATATTCCGCCCCATACAACATAGTTGGTCCAACAATCACTCTGTAGAACTTGCCTTTAATAGTCTGTTTGGTCAAGCCACTCCAAGGCCAAAAGCTTTATTTTCTTTAAAAAAAAAAATTCTTTTTTAAGTTGAAGTGTTTGACGTAGCTTTTAAAAGAAAAAAAATTACTTTTGAGAAAAATACACTTAGAAGCACTTTTTAAAGTTTGGCCAAACACGAATCGCTACTCAGAAGTACTTTTCAAATTAATTAGTCAAACACAAACTGCATCTTACCAAAAGTACAAAAGTACTTTTGAAAAAAAATACTTCTCAAAATAAGCTGATTTTAGAAGTTTGGCCAAATAGGCTATAAGTCTGGGTGGTATATCCGTATCATACAAAACCCCGGATGCGGGCTTCTATTTCATTCACCCCACTCCAATGTGTGACATCCATATCAATCTCACCATTACGTGTGATTATCAACCATATACTATGTAAAATCCCAAAAAAAATCTTACTTCTACAGTTTCATCTTATATTTTATTGGACTTATATATTATATTAGTCAATAATAGTCAAAAGTAAGTTTGCTAGAAAAAGCATTACACTGAGGTTTGAAAGTTGGACAGTTTTGGAAGTCATGAAAACATGATAGAAATGGAATAGTGTCAAACATTTTGAAACATTTCAAAATGGAAAGAATATCATGTAGATTGATACGAATAAAGTATTAACTCAGAGACTATTGATGATTAGAACACTATGACTTAAGTCTTAACTAATTTGCATCGACAATATGACAATTGGTGGTATTAAGTTGACTATTCATAAATTCACATCAAAAGGTGGTTAGAAGGATAAGATATCAAAGCTAATGGTTAATAGGAGGGGAATCAATAAACTGATAAAGAGAATTAATTTTCCATAATTCCAGCAGAATTTAACTGATGAAACAAATTATAAGAAAAAACTCGGTGCACCCAAATAAAACATGTCCTTGAACTCTCTCTTTTTCTTTCTTTTTTTCCATTCAAAGTTAGGCATAGAAAATATGTGACAGTCGTTGATGCTTTTTGTCTTTTTGTTTTCCTAAATTTATTTGTCTAATTTTCCTGTTTAATTTGTACGGTTACAAATATTGGTCAAATTTTGCAGAAATGTTTGAATGAGAAAAGAGAAAGTCCAAAATTGTATTATACATGTGTGGTTTGACATTCTGAAGACCCTTGTGCTTACCGATTACGTTATTGCACTGAGGGCGAAGATACATTCTGGTAAGGGTGCGTGGTCATTGACCACCCTTCGTAATTAAGCTGCATATTTAGGTAAATTATTAAATTTTAAAAGTATATAAAATATATCAAACATTCCTTATCACCTTTTGACGGAGATTTTTTTAACTTTTTAAAAAATTCACTTGTCGTCAGTAATATAGTAATTGCATTTATTATATATGTTCTTTTCTAATGTAAGTTTCACAATCGAAAGTTGGAGTTGTCACGACCTGAAATTTTCACCTTCGGGGCTGTAATGACGCCTAACATTTCACTTGCTAGACAAGCCAATATTAAAGAACCGTTAAGTCAATTATTATTCAATTCAATAGATACAGTCAATTAAACCAAAATGAAATAAAACCGAGTGCGGAATAACATAAAGCACATAATATCTGATACAATTCGGATCTAGAGTCACAACTCACGAGCTTCTAAGATTTTCTACAAACAGAGTATGAACGAAATACAATTGTTCTGAATGAAAAGAAACAGTAAAATAAGGAAACTAGAAAGGGACTCCAAGGTCTGCGGACGCCAGGAGATCTACCTTGAGTCTCCGATAAGCAAGTCCGGACTGCCGAGTCTCGCGATTAGCTAAGGTCGGTACCAAAATCTGCACAAGAAGTGCAGAGTGTAGTATGAGTACAACCGACCCCATGTACTTGTAAGTATCGAGCCTAACCTCGACGAAATAGTGACGAGCCTATGACAAGACACCCACATAATAAACCTGTACAGATAACACTATATGTACAAGAGAACAACAATAACAGCTAAACATGTACTATTGGGAGGGGGCATGCTAAGGGAATACAAGATACGAGAAATACAATGGAAATGATAACCAGAACAGTCCATATGCCTTTAACTAGTAAAAACAATTAAGCACAATGAAAAAAATTGCACGGCACCCTTCGTGCTTTTACTCTCAATCTCACGGTGTAAATCAATAGATACGGCACGGCATCACCCTTCGTGCATTAACTCTCATAACATGGCACGATATCACCCTTCGTGAATTAATAATCATAACACAGCATGACATCACCCTTCGTGCATTAACACTCATAATATGGCACGACATTACCCTTCGTGCATTAATACTCACAATATGGCACATCATCACCCTTCGTGAATTAACACTCATAATATGGCACGTCATCACCCTTCGTGCATTAACACTCATAATATGGCACAGCATCACCATTCGTGCATTAACACTCACATTATGGCACAACATCACCCTTCGTGCATTAACACTCTCCCTTACAACATAACAATGAACAAGTAATAGCAGGGAGATAGAATCAACAAGAACAAGCTTTATTTCAACAATGGTTCCACAATACCAATCTCAACTTTGGAATCAATACTCAGTTATCACAAAAGCCCGTAAACACGATAAGAACGATCAATTTAGTAAGTAACTAGTCTAAGCATGGATAACAAGATCAAAGTAAGCAATAAACTACAAGGAACAAGTCCCACCTGCATGCTTTAACCCGACAACAACAAATAAGTACTCGTCACCTCACATATACGTTGTACCCAATATCTAAACATGTAGCAAATAGACAATTAAGTCCTAATCCCTCAAGTCAAGGTTAACCACGACACTTACCTCGCTCCAAAGGTCCACTCAAAGCTCAATCACACCTTTGCCTTTCAAACAAGCCTCCGAACCAATAGAATCTAGCAAATTACCTACCAAACGATTCAAATTAAGTTTTAGGAACTACCCACGATTGCAAAGGATTCAATTTAGGTCATTATTGAAAAAGTCAAAAAAAGTCAACTCATGGGCCCGCTTGGTTCAAACCTGAAATTTGGACCAAAACCCGATTACCCATTAACCTCTGAGCCCAGTTATGTAATTTATTTTGGAATCCGACCTCAATTTGAGGTCTAATTTCCAATTTTACAAAAATTCCTAATTCAACTCAAACCCCCAGTTTTCACTATGAAAACACTAGATTTTAGGTTAAAATCTTAGGAAATGTAATGAAAGATTGAAAGAAAATAGGTTAGAATCACTTACCAATGATTTGGGGAAGAAGTGCTCTTGGGAAAATTGCCTCTAGGGTTTCTAAGTTTGAAAATTTGAGAGAATGAACAAAAGTCCCGTCTAAGTCCCATTTTGATCAGTTGCAGATGTCGCATTTGTGACCTGGGGTTCGCAATTGCGAACCCCGCAAATGCGAGAATTTCTTCGCAAATGCGAAGACTCCCCCATATCTGCTAACATCGCATTTGCGATGGTTTTTTCGCAAATGCGAACTTTGACCTTCCGAAATTGCTACCATTTGATCGCAATTGCGATCACTGTACCCCCTTGACCCACTTCGCAAATGCGAAGTTTTGTTCGCAAATACCAACTTGAGGTGCCCCAGCTACTCTTAGCAAATGCGATGAGTTGCTCGCAAATGCGAACTCATCAGAGGTCACAAATGCGAAGCCTGACCTCGCATTTGCGAGGTATGAGGCCTGCACCAAAAACTGAAGCACGCCGGCAATGTTCTAAGTCAAATTCCACTCTGTTGTCTATCGGAAACTCACCCGAGCCCTCGGGGCTCTAAACCAAACATGCACACAAGTATAAAAATATCATACGAACTTGCTCGCACGATCAAATCGCCAAAATAATACCTAGAACTATGAATTGAACATCAAATCAAATGAAATTTTCAAGAAAACTTTGAAACTTCTTTTTTCACAACCGGACGTCTGAATCACGTCAAAGCAACTTCGTTTCTCACCAAATTTGACAGACAAGTCATAAATATAGTATTGGATCTATACCGGGCTCCGAAACCAAAATACCAACCCTGATATCCAAAATGTCAAACATTGGTAAAATATTTCAAAGTCATTAAGCCTTTAACTTTCAAATTTCAACAAAGCGCGATAACTCGGGCTAGGGACTTCTGAATTTGATTCCGGGCATACGCCTAAGTCCCAAATCACAATACAGATCCCACGGGACCGTCAAAACATGAATCCAGGTCCGTTTGCTTAAAACGTTGACCGAAGTCAACTCTAATGGATTTTAAGGCAAAATTTTCATATTTTCTTAGTCTTTTAACATAAAAGCTTTTCATAAAAATACCCGAACTGCGCACGCAAATTGAGAAAAGCTTAAATGAGGTATTTAAGGCTTCATAGTGCATAATTAGGTTCTAAAACATAATATGACCTATCGGGGCATCACATTCTCCACCTCTAAAATAACCGTTTGTCATCGAACGAACATACAAACGTACTTGGGCTGGTGAAAAGGTGGGGATATCTACTCCGCATGTCTGACTCGGACTCCCAAGTAGCTGTCTCGATAGGCTGACCTCTCCATTACACTCGGACTGAAGGATAACTCTTCGACCTTAACTGACGAACCTGCCGGGCTAGAATAGCCACCGGCTCCTCCTCGTAAGTCAAATCCTCGTTCAACTAGACAGAGCTGAAATCTAACACATGGGACGAATCATCGTGATACTTCTGGGCATGGACACATGGAACACCGGATGAACTGTTGATAAACCCGGTGGCAACGCAAGCCTGTAAGCGACCTCTATCACTCTCTCAAGAATCTCTAAAGGCCCGATATACCTAGGGCTCAACTTGCCCTTCTTTTCGAACCTCATCACACCCTTTATGGGTGATGCCCGGAGCAACACTCTTTCTCCTACCATGAATGCAACATCACGAACCCTACGGTCGGCATAACTCTTCTGTCTGGACTGAGCTGTGCGAAGTCGATCCTGAATAATCTTGACCTTATCCAAGGTATCCTGTACTAAATCTGTACCCAACAACCGAGCCTCCCTCGGCTCGACCCATCCAACTG
Organism: Nicotiana tabacum; assembly: GCF_000715075.1. Taxonomy (NCBI): domain Eukaryota; kingdom Viridiplantae; phylum Streptophyta; class Magnoliopsida; order Solanales; family Solanaceae; genus Nicotiana; species Nicotiana tabacum. Next base: position 90,008,238 of record NC_134103.1, read on the forward strand.
GCGATCGATACTGCCTACCGCATAATGCCTCATAGGGAGCCATCTGGATGCTCGACTGGTAGTTGTTGTATGCAAACTCCGCAAGTGGCAAGAACTGATCCCACGATCCTCCGAAGTCTATAACACATGCGCGGAGCATATCTTCCAATATCTGAATAGTGCGCTCGGACTGCCCATCCGTATGAGGATGAAACGTTGTGCTCAACTCAACCCGCGTGCCCAACTCACACTGTACTGCCCTCCAAAAGTGCGAGATGAACTGCGTACCTCGATAAAAATGATAGACACGGGCACACCGTGAAGACAGACGATCTCACGGATATAAATCTTTGCCAACCGCTCTGAAGAATAGGTAACTGCCACAGGAATGAAGTGCGTTGACTTGGTGAGCCTGTCCACAATGTGGGAGTCCAACAACGAAATCCATAGTGATACGCTCCCACTTCCACTCAAGAATCTCTAACTTTCGAAGCAAACCACCAGGTCTTTGATGCTCACACTTTACCTGCTGACAATTTATACACCGAGGTACATATGGAACTGTCCTTCTTAATTCTCCTCTACCAATAATGCTGCCGCAAGTCCTTATACATCTTGACGGCGCCCAGATGAATAGAATATCGGTAGTTGTGAGCCTCCTTAAGAATCAACTCACGAAGTCCATCCACATTAGACACACATACACGACCCTGCATCCTCAAAACTCTATCATCTCATACCATAACCTGCTTGGCATCACCGTGCCACACTATGTCCCTAAGGACAAGCAAATGAGGGTCATCATACTGCCGGTCCTTGATACGCTCAAACAAGGAAGACCGAGCGACTGTACAAGCTAGAACACGACTGGGCTCAGAAACATCCAATCTCACGAACTGATTGGCCAAGTCCTGAACATCTAATGCAAGCGGTCTCTCACCGACTGGAATGTACGCAAGGCTGCCCATACTCGCTGACTTTCTATTCAAGGCATCGGCCATCACATTGGCCTTCCCGAGATGATACAAGATGGTGATATCATAGTCACTCAATAGCTCCAACCACCTCATCTGCCTCAAATTGAGTTTCTTTTGTTTGAACAAATACTTTAAGCTCCGATGATCCGTGAATATCTCACATGACACGCCGTAAAGATAGTGCCTCCATATCTTCAGCGCATGAACAATGGCTGCCAGCGCTAAGTCACGAACATGGTAATTTTTCTTGTGAACCTTCAACTGCCGTGACGCATATGCCATCACCCTACCATCCTGTATCAATACCACACCAAGTCCAATACGAGACGCATCACAATATACCGTATAAGATCCTAAACCTGTGGACAACACCAACACCGACGTCGTAGTCAAAGCAGTCTTGAGCTTCTAAAAGGTCGCCTCACACTCGTCTGACCATCTGAACGGGGCACCCTTCTGGGTCAACCTGGTCAATGGGGCTGTTATAGATAAGAACACCTCCAAAAACTGATGGTAATAGCCCGCCAAACCCAAGAAACTCCGGATCTCCATGGCTGAAGTGGGCCTAGGCCAGTTCTGAACTGCCTCAATCTTCTGAGGATCCACCTGAATGCCCTATGCTGATACAACATGCCCTAAGAAAGCGACCAAATCCAACCAAAACTCGCACTTTGAAAACTTAGAATGTAACTGGCTGTCTCTCAGAGTCTGAAGTACAATCCGAAGATGCTGCTCAAGCTCCTCTCGACTGCGGGAGTAGATCAAGATATCATCAATAAACACAATCACAAAGGAATCCAGATAGGGCTTGAACACATGATTCATCAAATCCATAAATGTTACTGGGGCATTTATCAATCCAAATGACATCATTAGAAACTCATAATGTCCATACCGAGTCCGAAAAGCTATCTTAGGGATGTCGGATGCCCTAATCCTCAACTGATGGTAGCCAGACCTCAAATTGATCTTTGAAAACAACTTGGCACCCTCGAGCTGATCAAATAAGTCATCAATCCTTAGCAATGGATACTTGTTCTTGATATTGACTCTGTTCAATTGCCGGTAATCTATGCACATCCTCATCGATCCATCTTTCTTCTTCACAAATAACACGGGCACACCCCAGGGCGAGACATTAGGTCTAATGAAGCCGTTATCAAGAAAATCTTGCAACTGCTCCTTCAACTCTTTCAACCTTGGCGGGGTCATACGGTATGGCAGAATAGAAATGGGCTGAGTGCCTAGAGCCAAATCAATACAGAAGTCAATACTCCTGTCGGGTGGCATCCCCGACAGGTCTGTAGGAAATACCTCTGGAAACTCACGGACAACTGGTACTGAATCCATGGAAGGAACTTCTGCACTAGAATTACAGACATAAGCCAAATAAGCTAGACACCCTTTCTCGACCATACGCCGAGCCTTCATGTAAGAGATAACCCTACTGGTAGAATGGTCAGGAGTCCCTCTCCACTCTAATCGAGGCAACCCCGGCAAGGCTAAGGTCAATGTCTTAGCGTGATAATCCAATATAGCGTGATAAGGTGACAGCTAATCCATACCCAAGATAACATCGAAATCTACCATATCGAGAAGTAGAAGATCTACACTAGTCTCAAGACTCCCAATGGTAACCACACACGAATGATAAACACGGTCTACAATAATAGCATCTCCCACAGGTGTGGACACATACACATGAGCACTCAAAGAATCACGAGGCATAACCAAATATGAAGCAAAATAGGATGACACATAGGAGTAAGTAGAACCCGGATCAAATAGAACTGAAGCATCTCTACTACAAACTGAAATAGTACCTGTGATAATAGTGTCAGATGACTCAGCCTCAGGCCTGACTGGAAAAGCATAGCATAAGGGCTGGGGCCCACCACTCTGGACTACATCTCTAGGACTGGCCCAGCTGGCTGGCCTCCACCTCTAGCGGCCTGACCTCTACCTCTAACGGCCTGACCACCACCTCTGGCTGCGTGACCCCTACCTCTAGCTGGCTGAGCGGGCGGTGAAGCACCCGGTGTCGGGACCATGGCATGAGAACCCTGATATTGTAAACTGCTCGATGCACGAGGGCAAAATCTAGCAATGTGCCTTAGATCACCATAAGTATAACAGGACCTCGACTGTTGTGACTGCTGACCCTGAAACTGACCTTGTCGACCTGAGTAATCAGCCTGAAAACTCTGGAGCGGAGGTGCACTAATAGGAGCTGGTGGTGCACTATAGGCTAGCTGGTCGGAATAAGGCATATGAGGGCCACGTCCACCTGAAGCACTGTGGGATGCCCGGAGTGCTGAATGAAACGCCCTGGGAGGATGGCCTCTACCAAAAGTACCCCTTCCTCCAGACGAGGCGCTGCTAAACCCACCGGAATGACGAGGCCTCTTGCCAGACCCCCGACCTCCCCCCTGTGTAAAAACTATCTCGACTTGCTTGGCAACATTGGCAGCCGTCTGAAAAGAATTCCCACTCCCGGTCTCCTTAGCCATTTGCAACTTGATAGGCTGAGCCATCCCCTCAATAAACCTCCTCACCTCTCTCTCTCTCTCTCTCTCTCTCTCTCTCTCTCTCTCTCTCTCTCTCTCTCTCTCTCTCTCTCTCTCTCTCTCTCTCTCTCTCTCTCTCTCTCGGTAGGAAGCAGAAGAATAGCATGACAAGCCAAATTCACAAAACGGGCCTCATACTGAGTAACAGTCATACTGCCCTGCTGGAGACGCTCGAACTGCCGACGATACTCCTCTCTCAATGTGACAGGAAAGAACTTCTCAAGAAATATCTGAGAGAAATAGTCCCAAGTAAGAGCATGTGACCCAACTGGTCTGGTCAACATATGATCTCTCCACCACCTCTTGGTGGATCCTGTCATCTGGAATACAGCAAAATCGACTCCATTGGTCTCAACTATACCCATGTTCCGCAATGCCTCATGGCAGCGATCAAGATGATCCTGTAGGTCCTCAGAAGGTGCACCACTGAAGTGAACTAGAAAGAGCTTGGTGAACTTGTCCAATATCAATAGGCCTTCAGAAGACATAGCTGGCCCATCACTGGCCTGTGTCGCAACAACCGGCTAAACTACTCCGATTGGTTGAGCTGCTGAAGTCTGATACTGGGGAGCTATCTGCTTTGGAGTGTGAGTAGTAGGAGGATGTGATGTGCTCCTCCCCTAGCCTGAGAGACGACTGGTGCCATGGGAAATATACCAGTCCAGGCCACACTCTCCATAAGGCCCACCAAACAGACCAAAGCTGTCACGACCCAAACCGATAGGCCGCGACGGGCACCCGGTACCTTACTCAACCGAATACCAACATAACGTACCTTTTCATGTCATACTATCACAGATAACTGAGCCGAAAGGCTTCCGTGATATAAGTAGAATACCACATATAATACCAACTTATACATAAGACATACGGGCCTATACGACCAAAATAACCACTCGTACACTGAACATAGAACGACAAAGCCATACAATCTTTTACGTACATGACATCTGTCTACAAGCCTCTATGGATACATAATTTTCATAAAAGTTGGGACAGAGTCCCGCCATACCAAACAATACACGTCTAAATCATACTAACCAAACAAGCAACTCCGAAGAAAATAGAGCGCACCAACATCTTCCGTTGAGCTGATAGCCTACTTGGAGGGCTCTCGACTTGCCTATCGGGACCTGCGGGCATAAAATGCAGCGTCCCCAGGCAAAAGGAACGTCAGTACAAATAATGTACCGAGTATGTAAGGAATAAAAATCAGTAAATAATAGACATGAGAGAAATATGGAGTAAAAGACTCGACATGTACATTTGCGTAGTTCTGTGAATCATTTCATTTTTATAATGTCATGCATATGCGTATAAATGTCATACCATGCATAGGTATATGCGTTCATAACATCTTCAAGCCTCTGAGGGCATCCCATCTTATCATTTCGGCCACTGTGAGCAAATCATCAACGTATACCAACTGATCAGGTGGTGGTGCGTATATAATGCCATCTTGTCATGGGTCAATGTACATGTATAAATGCATAAAATTCATTAGAAATACGTTAATAAGATTTTCTCGGAATGCCATAAAAATCAATATGCCTTTCGAATAAACTTTATCAAATACGTATTTTTCGAGACCCGTGAACAGGAGATATAATAATAATTCACATGGGAAATCAAGAATATAGACACCCCTAGTATTTCTATGAATAGAGTCATTTATGAAAGTTACGTATTTTGCTCGTTTCATTTATATTATTTGGATCATGCCAAAAAGAAAGAAGGGATGGCCTTAACATACCTGGAGTAGGAAAAATCCGTATGAATTTCCAAATCCCCTCACCTTCGTCCTTGGCTTTGCCTTTCTGTATAATTACCTTACCAAGTGAAGTTTGGTATTAATTCAAGATAAGTGAGTATCATTCTTGGCTTAGCATTCCATATGTCTCCATTACCAAATGGAGTTTGGTACTAATTCAAGAGGTGTGAGCATCATTCTTGGCTTTTGCATTCCATATGTCTCCATTACCAAATGGAGTTTGGTATTACTTTAAGAGGAGTGACCGTATGTCTCCATTACCAAATGGAGTTTGGTATTAATTCAAGAGGAGTGAGCATCATTCTTGGCTTTTGCATTCCATATGTCTCCATTATTAAATGGGGTTTGGTATTACTTCAAGAGGAGTGACTGTATGTCTCCATTACCAAATAGAGTTTGATAAGTGTAGGGATAAGTATTATGACTTCTCTTTCTATGTGTTTGCAAGGAGTATCTTAGAATATTCCATGTGTCCTCTTAATTGATTTTCCAAATCCAAGTCATTTATCAAGTCCTCCACTTGCTGCCACGTTTTTGCTTTAGTATTTATCCAAAGACTTCAATTAATCCACCACTAATTATTAATTAACTAGGTAATGTCCCATTACCCAATAATTAACTAATTACCCACATAATTAAGAATTATTTTCACTTACTTAAAATACTACTCACTTCTCACATACCTTATACACCTTACTATCATGGTCATGTGGTACCTTGTATGGCACTAGTCTATAAATATCGAATATTTTAGCTCGGGCCGTATTTTATCCCAAATTGCCAAACTTCGACGAAATTTATTTTCTTTGATTTGCTTACCCTCTCACCTTCACGAATTTACTTATCATTTATTTGAAATAACATAATACTTATAATCCCAAGATAATCTCATTCCCGAACTTATGTTGCTTAACTTACGATGAAACTTTAACGTATGAAAAATGCGGGATGTAACATCTCATTTTCGAGCTTATATCAATTTACTTATGGCGTACTTTCACATACGAAAATATGGGGTGTAACAAAAGCGTCCTGAAGCACTGGGGTGGCGATGAACCCCTCCGGAACCTGAGCTAGTCCAACAGGTACAGTATGGGCTGGAACCTCCTCATCAAACTCCACCTGAGGCTCCACTGCTGGTGCTGCTGCTCGAGCTCTGGGCTGAGATCTGCCCCTGACTCGGCCTCTGGCATGACCTCGGCCTCGATCTCTACCCTTCGTAGGAGCTGCCACTGGGGCTCTAGCTGCTGCTCAGTTGAAGAAGCGGTACGTGTTCTCACCATCTGTGAGAGAACAAGAGTAGAAGAGTTCAATTAGCAATGAGAGAACAAAATCGCATGACGGAGAAGAATAAAAGTGAAATTTGTTCCTAAACTTCATAGCCTCTGGAAGATAAGTACAGACGTCTCCGTACCGATCCTCCAGACTCTACTAAGCCTACTCGTTAATTGTAAGACCTAGGCAACCTAGTGCTCTGATATCAACTTATCACGACCCGGAATTCCCACCTTCGGGACCTTGATGGCACCTAACATTTCACTTGCTAGGCAAGCCAACATTAGAGAACCGTTAAGTCAATTATTATTCAATTCAATAGATACAGTCAATTAAACCAAAATGAAATAAAACCGAGTGCGGAATAACATAAAGCACATAATATCTGATACAATTCGGATCTAGAGTCACAACTCACGAGCTTCTAAGATTTTCTACAAACAGAGTCTGAACGAAATACAATTATTCTGAATGTAAAGAAACAGTAAAATAATGAAACTAGAAAGGGACTCCAAGGTCTGCGGACGCTAGAAGATCTACCTTGAGTCTCCGATAAGCAAGTCCGGACTGCCGAGTCTCGCGATTAGCTAGGGTCGGTACCAAAATCTGCACAAGAAGTGCAGAGTGTAGTATGAGTACAACCGACCCCATGTACTCGTAAGTATCGAGCCTAACCTCGACGAAGTAGTGACGAGCCTATGACAAGACACCCACATAATAAACCTGTGCAGATAATACTATATGTACAAGAGAACAACAATAACAGCTAAACATGTACTATTGGGATGGGGCATGCTAAGGGAATACAAGATACGAGAAATACAACAGAAATGATAACCAGAACAATCCATATGCCTTTAACCAGTAAAAACAATTAAGCACAATGAAGAAAATTGCATGGCACCCTTCGTGATTTTACTCTCAATCTCACGGTGTAAATCAATATATACGGCACGGCATCACCCTTCGTGCATTAACTCTCATAACATGGCACGGCATCACCCTTAGTGCATTAACAATCATAACACGTCATGACATCACCCTTCGTGCATTAACACTCACAATATGGCACGACATTACCCTTCGTGCATTAATATTCACAATATGGCACATCATCACCCTTCGTGCATTAACACTCATAATATGGCACGTCATCATCCTTCGTGCATTAACACTCATAATATGGCACGACATCACCATTCGTGCATTAACACTCACATTATGGCACGGCATCACCCTTCGTGCATTAACACTCTCCCTTACAACATAACGATGAACAAGTAATAGCAGGGAGATAGAATCAACAAGAACAAGCCTTATTTCAACAATGGTTCTACAATACCAATCTCAACTTTGGAATAAATACTCAGTTATCACAAAAGCCCGTGAACACGATAAGAACGATCAATTTAGTAAGTAACTAATCTAAGCATGGATAACAAGATCAAAGTAAGCAATAAACTACAAGGAACAAGTCCAACCTGCATGCTTTAACCCGACAACAATGAATAAGTACTCATCACCTCACATATACGTTGTACCCAATATCTAAACATGTAGCAAATAAATAATTAAGTACTAATCCTTCAAGTCAAGGTTAACCACGATACTTACCTCGCTCCAAAGGTCCACTCAAAGCTCAATCACAACTTTGCCTTTCAAACAAGCCTCTGAACCAATAGAATCTAGCAAATTACCAACCAAACGATTCAAATTAAGTCTTAGGAACTACCCACGATTGCAAAGGATTCAATTTAGGTCATTATTGAAAAAGTTAACAAAAGTCAACTCAGGGGCCCGCTTGGTTCAAACCCGAAATTCAAACCAAAACCCGATTACCCATTAACCTCTGAGCCCAGTTATGTAATTTATTTTGAAATCACGACCTCAATTTGAGGTCTAATTTCCAACAACAACAACAACAACCCAGTATAATCCCACTAGTGGGATCTGAGGAGGGTAGTGTGTACGCAGACCTTACCCCAACCCTGGGGTAGAGAGGCTGTTTCCAATAAACCCTCGGCATCCTTCCTTCCAAGAACTCCCCATCTTGCTCTTGGGGTGACTCGAACTCACAACCTCTTGGTTGGAAGTGGAGGGCGCTTACCATCAAAGCAACCCACCTTGTCTAAAAAATCCCTAATTCTAATCAAACCCCCAATTTTCACCATGAAAACACTAGATTTTAGGTTGAAATCTTAGGAAATATAATGAAAGACTGAAAAAAAATAGGTTAGAATCACTTACCAATTATTTGGGGAAAAAGTCAACTCTCGAGCTCGCTTGGTCCAAACCCGAAATTCGGACCAAAACCAGATTACTTATTCACTCCCGAGTCCGGTTATGTAATTTGTTTTGGAATCCGACCTCAATTTGAGGTCTAATTCCCAATTTTACAAAAATCCCTAATTCTACCCAAACTCCCAATTTCTACCATGAAAACACTAGATTTTAGGTTGAAATCTTAGGAAATGTAATGAAAGATTGAAAGAAAATAGGTTAGAATCACTTACCAATGATTTGGGGAAGAAGTGCTCTTGGGAAAATTGCCTCTAGGGTTTCTAAGTTTGAAAATTTGAGAGAATGAACAAAAATCTCGTCTAAGTCCCATTTTGATCTGTTGCAGATGTCGCATATGCGACCTGAGGGTCGCAATTGCGAACCCCGCAAATGCAAGAATTTCTTCGCAATTGTGAAGACTCCCTCATCTCTGCTAACATCGCATCTGCGATGGGTTTTTCGCAAATGCGAACTTTGACCTTCCGAAATTGCGACCGTTTGATCGCAATTGCGATCACTGTACCCCCTTGATCACCGTTTGATCGCAATTGTGATTAAAATTCGCATTCATGACTCCACCTAAAATCATTTATTATTTGCGATAATATCCTACCCAAAGAAATCTCTTCAAAACATACGACCACTCTTACAATAACTCCATCTTTTTCGTTCGTCGTTGGATCCAAAACTACACATGGCCTGATTTCCTTAACACCAGAGATATGTAGGCAACTCAGGAACCAGGGTTCGACCTCCTTTTTTAAAATCACATCATTCCCCATTCAACTCGTCAAAAATTGGTCATCATTTTCTTTACCCAACAACTCTTTCATCATTTTCGGGTAAAGAAGGGCAGCTGTTGATACCCAATTTTGCCCTCACAATTTTCCAAATAGTATATATATTTTTAAGATGTCATTTTGCATTATCATTTAATTTATAAGAATTATACATGTATTTTTCATATTTTTCAACAATTTCTTTGGAGCTTTAAAATCAATTTTCGTGCATTTAAATTGCTTAAATGTTTATTAAGTATCCCTTTAGATTATGCATGATGACTTAATCATCCGAATCTATTATTTATACCCACATACATGCTTTAAAATATTTTTTTACATAATTGCATTCATATTTTAAACTTATTTACATAATTTTGCATTAATAACCTATATTCTACACATAATTGGATTCATTATATTATTTATACTAAAATATCCTTTCTTATATTTTTATAATATTAAGTTATTATTTTTAAGTATTTTACTGCATAAATAATATTTTTTTTATCATAAATAATATTTTTTTACTATATCCCCTTTATCTTTTTGAATATTTAATCTTCCATAGACTTTATTCTTGAGTCTCAACTTGGTTAATATCTTTTCACTTGTGTGATTTATATTTTCTTTGTATTTGTTTGATTTCTTTTACGTTGTTGTAGAATAGTTGATGGATCTATACTCTGACCATCTTTTATGTTTTTTTAATTCATCACTCTTTAAACAGTAAAAATGATTAGAGAGTTTTGCTAAATCCTATAAAAGAACATATGTTATTGCATTCTAGTTCTACTAGTGACTTTTACATGATATTTTAAAAAAATACCGAAAATTAACCGAACTGTACCGATACCGAAGAGAAACCGACATGATTGAGACGGTTTCGAAAAGTCTAATTTTGGTTATACATAATAGAATAACCGAAAAATTGATATGGTACCAATTTTATAAAATAACCGGCCGAACCGAACTATTGACACCCCTACGCCCAAGTCACAAATCACGATACGGACCCACTGGGACCGTCAAAATATGAATCCGGGTCAGTTTACTCAAAACATTGACCGAAGTCAACTCAAATAGATTTTAAGGCAAAAATTTCATATTTTCTCGGTTTTTTAACATAAAAGCTTTCCGGAAAAATACCCGGACTACGCACGCAAATCGAAGAAGGCTAAAATGATGTATTTAAGGTTTTATAATGCATAATTAGGTTCTAAAACATAAGATGATATATCGGGTCATCACAGGAGTATAATATTAACTATTCCCATTCATCACGTCAAACTATATATATTTATAATTTGTAACTTGTAAGTTGTTAGAGTAGTAAGTTATGCAGACATGGCTCTTGCTTACCAAATTAAAACTCCATCCAATATCGTGGTATTACTCTCTTTCCTTTTTCTTTCTTAAGAATATAAGTAGACATCTTCACATTCAAAAGGTTATGAGTAATATCATTAGGTTATAAATTGGAAAAAGTATCTCCCAAAAATAATAACCAAAACTATATATTTTGTGTATATATACATAGAATATACAATTTTTATATATTTAACTAGTGATTATAATTATTTTTGGTCAATTGACCAAATATGTAACTTGGCTTTATAAATTTGTGTTTCTATCTCAGCTTATATAATTACGTTGTGTGGTTTTATTCGCCTCAAGTATTGTATTCCCTGTTGCTATTATTTGGTACTACTTATCCTTTATCTCTCCCTTTTCTTTTCTCTTCCATCTTTCTTCTTTCCTTGCTTTCCTCCTCTTCTTCTTGCCTTTCCTGAACCGAGGTCTATTGGAAACAACCTCTCTACCTGCATTAGGTAGGGGTAAGGTCTGCGTACAGACTACCCTCCCCAGACCCCACCTGTTGGGATTAAACTGAGTTTGTTGTTGTTGTTGTTGTATCTCAACTTATATAATATGGGAGTATAATTAACCAGGCCTTTTCCTTTTCCCTTTAGAAACACAAATTTGCGGACAACCAAAGGTGTGCAATGGGATAATTGAAATCTCTCTAACGTTAATTATAGGGGGTTTTCGTTATGAGCTTTGGGATTACGAAATGAAGAATTTTCTTGACAGAGAGTGTTATATAGTTTTAATTGGTTTACCTGGTGTAAATTCAAATTAATCGAGCAATTGAATTTCAGAAGTAAAACGTTTTCCAAAAAGATAGCAGGTGAAAGTTGATGGGGACGTTATATCCTTTTGTTGGTCTAAAATTTATCTACGGTAGGAGTCATGGCCTTCTATAAGGGACCACTCTAATAGCTAGGAACTTGATTTTCTTTTCTTTTTCTAACGAATACAAAAACTCTACAATGGCCCAACACCTGACACCCCTCACCTCCCATTCCAATTTGGATAACAATCTCAAGTCCTTATTGCTACGTGTTAATATCCCATTCAACGCCGGAATCACGTTCAACCAAGGGGTGTCAAATTGATACTCCTTTGCTGAAAAATTGAATTGTATTGTTACACAGTAGATTTATTTGTTTTATGTATATTTGCTATACGTCGATTCCCTTTAACTTTTCGATGTATCTAATTTTTTATATTTTGATACCCGTAAAAATTCTAACTCCGCTACTGATCACATTCCATTAATATCTTCCTTTCCCTAAAAACTTATATGCACCAAATGTTTATATTAAATTAATAAATGCATGATATGTGTTTGCACATTCATTTTTCTTATTTAATCACAGTTAATTAATATATGTTCTCACCTCATTAAATTAGCTAACCATAATAAGTTTGTATAATTTGATGTAAGTACAGGATGTAAGTAAACTTTATCGTCGGTAGGGTCGTAGAAAGCCCTGTAATTATATATTGCTATGCTTCACTAGGGTAAAGAATTTTTGTGCTATAAAAGAAATCAAGGTAATTTCATATATCAAGTTTGCTATGTTAAATACTAGTTATGCATATTAAGTTCATGTATGCAATTTTTGTCGTAATCATTCAAAGACATTAGTTTGTTTACATGAAATGGAGTTAGTTAAACTGTTAAAGATGTATATATAATTTCAATAAATAAGAGTTTAGACTTTAGATAAACTAATGCCTTTCAATTCAACACATGAAAGAAAAGCAATAGGGCAGCGAAGAAGATGAAAATGATTGTTCAAGAAACGCAAACTTAACACGGGCACACAAAAACCCAAAAAGGGAATGGAGAGTGGGCCCCACAAGATGGGCCTATGAAGTGTGCTGGCTCTGTTCATTGATCTTGTGGACCCCCAGATTGGTGCCTTGAGTTGGACCCCACGACTCCATGAGAAATAAATGTTTTAGTCCCTTCAAAAAAACAATACTATTAAATTTGAAAATAATTCAGGTTAAGCTTTTAATTCTAACCTTAATAAGAACCTTTTATAACCACACAAATTCTCTGATATATTTATCACCACAAATTTTAAATGAATTATAGCCATACAAATATTCTGATTTTTTTATTTTTTTCTTAAACTCCGTACTCAGTCAAACAAGTTCACATAAATTGGAACAAAGGGAGTAGCATATAAAATATATTTTTTGTATATATATATACAAAAAATATATTTTATATACCTTTTGATTATCTAATGCAACTAATTTCGACCGACTGATTAATTTTGTATTATACCCTAATTTGTTTTTGAAATAGTTTAAGTACAAATGGTATAAATAAAAAGGGGACCATTTGAAGCTAGGCCAAACAAGCAGAAAAAGAGGAGACGTAACTGCTTCTGTACACTTCAAGACATCTGCCACTTTATTGGTTATAGACAATAGTATTCTGCTAAGTCACTGGTTGTAGTAAATAATCAAGTTTGCTGTGGACAATTTTTTAGAGTGCATGTGTGCAGAGCTGACGCAGTGGTCCAGCGTTAGAATTTATATGAATTCGATATTTTTGATACTAAATATAAATTTATATTTAAAAATTTATTAAAATTATAATAATATATTTAAATTTATAATTTTAAAAATATAATAAATTCAATCCAAAAGCTTTAAGATTAAATCGTAGAACATAAATTTTTGTTGTCATTAGGAGAAAAAAAGGAAGAGAGAAAGAAAGCAGAAACTTGACTCATAAGGCGTAGGGCGGAGGAATCTTTAGTAGCTCATTTGGTTGGTTACATGAATTTTCATCTTTTGTTGGTGAGAGTTTAATCCATCTTATAATTTTTTCCTCATTCTCTTTTCCCTACCTCTTATATAATAAAAAAAAAATAAAAGTTTTTGAATAAATAAGAAAAGGCGTAGCTCTGCAAAATTTGCTGGCTTTTCTTATTCGTTCATGTGGACGTGTCATTAGACTCATGGCTTGCAATTCTGCAATTTCCTAGGCGCCAAAGTATTCCCTTCATGTCCTAAATAGATATAGTTAACTTTGTACGAAATGTAAAAAAGAAATAAGTTTTTTGAAAATTGTTATTTTAAATATGTTACACTTTTATTTATATGGTTATAAAAAATTTAAAACTTATAGCCCTAAATATGTCATAACATTTATATAACTATTAAAACTTATCACTAAGGGCTCTTTTGGTTGGTGTAATATGAGGACTAATCACTAATACATTGTTTGGTTTCAATTTTTTTTTTGTTTTGCATAAATAAAACTCGCATAAGTTATGCAGGAATATATATTATATTATCTTACCTGGCAAGAACATGAAATAAAATACTTGTATTAGTAGGGGGGTTTAAACAATATTTACATAAAATTTTACTTAAATAATTTTTTTTTGGTTAAAGCTTAAAATTTTATTAACCAAAAGTATCAAATATACACACCACCTACTCTTTGGACTCTAGAGACATGTCTTACATAAATAACCAAAGAGAATAGCTATTGTCTATCTATTGGCCTCATAGTAGCTGATGTAGGCTAACAAGCTAATAGTTATCTAATGTATTCTACTATGATAGTTACTCCTGTTACACAATCGGGTAGGGTAACTATCTAGTCTCTCTAGTATTTATTTTCACTTATTTTATCTTTGTCCTGCAATGTGCAATTGTAGTATCATTTCTCTAATTCTATCACTACTAACTCGTCTGATTTGTTGAAATATTCTGTTGTTCCTTTCTGCCCAAATGTGGTATACTGCTGCTGCAAATTGGAACCTCATGATCTCTCACATTGATTGTTTGTGGATCTCTCCATTTGGTCTTCTGCTATTCTTTCTCTGAGATATCCATACAACTTCATCCTCTCACTGGTTTAAAGGCATGTTAATATTCATCCATTTCAATATTTTACCCCAGATGTCCTTAGAGTATGAACATTCAAAGAATAAGTGGTTATATGTCTCATTTGTTCCTGTAGAGCATAAGACACATGCATGTGGTACTTGAATTTTCCAGCTTAATAACCTATCAGTTGTTGCAAGTCATTTCTGAACTGCCATCCGAAATATAAAGAAGTGTCTAGGAATTAGCTCCCTGCTCATTACCAAGGACCTCCATAACACTTTTTGGTATTGTGGCACACTAGCAGTATGTGATTTTCTTATTATAAATTTGTCATAAGAGACATATGAATTCAACTCTACAACTCTATTTGTTAGCCAATTCCGAGCATCACACACTTTCCTCAGTACCCATCAGGCTTGTTTTGGAGTAGGTACAATGTCTAGATCCTTGTCCTTTATGTAATGTGTGTGCACCCACAACTTATCTTTCTTCTGAGTGATGGCCCATAGTAGCTTTCTTATAGCTCGTTTATTCCACAAAAAATAGGTTTATAACATTCAAACCCCCTGCAGACTTGAGCTGGCAAACTGTATCTCATGCTATAGGATTTCTCCTGTTGTTTTCTTCAGTTCCATGCCATAAGAAGTTCCTACATACTGCAATTACCATATTCAAAGCCTTTTTGGGAAGCAGAAACACTTGTGCCCAGTAGGTTTGTATTTCAAAGAGCACACTCTTGATAACTCTGTTTGCATATGAAAGCCATCTGGAGGTCCACCTTTTAACTCTGGCCACTATCTTATCCACTAGGGGCAAACAATCACTTATAGTAAGTTTTCTTGTGGATAAGGGTACTCCTAAGTATTAGAAAGGGAGAGTACCTAAAGTAAAATGGTGTTGTGATATGATTTGCTCTTTTACTTGAGTAGAAATTCCTGTCAAATAGATTGAACCATTTTTCATATTAGCTTTGAGGCCTGATGTTTAAGAGAATTTGGAAAAATACTCCATCATAAGTTGTATAGAGATAGGGTCTGCCCCTGCAACACATCAATAAATCATCTGCAAAGAAGATATGCACAATCTCCATTTTTGCACACTTTGGATAGTAGTTAAAGTCTGGATTCAACTTCAATTGCTTCAGAGCTCTGTTTAGGTATTCCACCACTAACACAAAGAGATAAGGTGACATGGGATAATCCTGTCTCAGTCCATTTTTTGCATTAAATCTGGGAGTTAACACCCCATTGATCAACATCGAATAGTATAGTGCTTCCACACTCCAAAATGAGCTTGACCGGTCTACTAGGAAACCCAAACTCCAATAGTAATCCTTCAAAGAAGCTCCACTCCACAGAATCATAAGCTTTCCTCATATCCACTTTGATCAAGCATATGTGAGATGATGATTTCTGAGAATAATCTTTCAGTAGCTCATGTGCTATGATCACATTATCCAGAATATTTCGCCCTTCAATGAAAGCTAATTGTGATACCCCTACTATTTGATCTACTACTCGTTCCGGTCCTCCTGTCAAAATCTTTGCTATAATTTTTTAGAGGGTTGTACAACAAGCAATTGGTCTATATTTCTTGACAAAGGATGGATTTGGAGTCTTTTGGTACTAATGTAACAGTAGTACCATTCACCTCTCTTAGTAATTTTCCTGTTGTAAAGAATTCTTGTACTACATTGATTACTTTCTCTCCAATAAGTTGCTAGAACTCTTTAAAGAACTCAGTTGGGTATCCATCTATACCAGGTTCTTTGTCCAGGGTAAGTCTTGAACAACATCTATGTCTCTCTATTTACTTTTAGAAGCATATGTTGCTGTTGTGCCAATATCAGGCAGGGACCATTCTGGCTATACTCACATCAAGTCCAGGTAAAATTGGAGCTGCTCCCCTCAGCAGTTTTTGAAAGAAGCCCAAGAATTCCTTTTTTATCAATGGCGGATCCGTTAGTCTCATGTTGGCTTCATTATAGATAGATGATATTCTTTTTTTGCATGTCTAGCTTTCAGGTATGCATGGAAATGCTTAGAATTTGAGTCACCATATGCAATCCAATTTGCCCTAGATTTTTGTGTGAAAACCTGCTCTTGTACTCTCTCCCATTTTTCTAATTGAATGATTTTTAGCTTTTCCTTCTCAATCAGCTGTGGATTAAAGCAATCCCCATTCAGTGCTTCCTGTGTGAGCTTCAGTTGTTCTCTGAGTTGTGT
This sequence comes from Nicotiana tabacum, assembly GCF_000715075.1. Classification (NCBI taxonomy): domain Eukaryota; kingdom Viridiplantae; phylum Streptophyta; class Magnoliopsida; order Solanales; family Solanaceae; genus Nicotiana; species Nicotiana tabacum. Next base: position 90,025,299 of record NC_134103.1, read on the forward strand.
TAGCCTGCGATTTATAGAGAACATATCTTTGTGCATGTCTTTAGTGGCCTCCTATATTAGCTTGAGCTTCCTCCATACAGTAAACATAGTATAGCCATGTATGTCCTGTTCCCAGGTGCTTGCAACTGCTTCCATGTATCCTTTATGTTTCAGTAGGGCATTGAGTAGTCTATAAGGTCTTTTGCTTTCGTTCTTTTGGTTTCCGTATTCATCATTTTAGGAGTATGACTATGATCTGAGATATCTGGCATCATGTATTTAGGCTTAATGCCATTGTAATAGTTGAATCAATCTGCATTACCAAATACACGGTCTATATGACTGTATATTCTCTCTCTGTTTCTCTTTTTTACTCCAGGAGTATTGACTTCCCTTCTTTGTGAGTTGCCCTACACCAATATCTTTCACACATTGCTGAAAGTCTGCAATCTCGGATTGATATATTGGTATACCATTGATCATGTCTTCCACATACAATATACTATTGAAATCTCTAATGATGAGCCAAGGTGCAGTGATCATTGTATTAATCTGTCTCAGCTAATCCCATAAGGCCTTTCTGTCTGCTACAGTATGCATTCCATAAATAAAAGTAATGCAACTATTGAATGTTGACTGTCTATCCTTGACTTGATAATGAATTAACTAAGATGAGGAGTCTAATGTTAGCAGTGCTACTGAATTAGACCTCTATCTAATCCAAATTCTACTAGGAGCAGAGTTATAGTTGTCAATAAACTTCCACTCCACACCAAGCTATTTTTTGTATACTAGGAGCCTTAGGCTTTTTAACCCAAGTCTCAAAGCACCCAACTAAATCTATCCCTTTCTTATTCAGAAATATCTTAAACTCTCTTTATTTAAAGAACTTGTTAAGTCCTCTAATATTCCAAGCACAAATGACCATTGAGATGGGGTATAGTAGTATGCTTGATCCATTTCTCTAACCCCTGTGAGGATCTTGCATTTGGCCCTTGGTCTAGGAGTCCTTGATCATTCTCCTATATCCTCAACACAGCATATTGGTTTCTTTTGGCAAGTACTTCAAGGTCAATAAAATGTTCTTTCCTCTACTTTATCCCATGAAATACTACTACCTATGTGCCTCTGCCATTTATTTGAACCTGTAGATCATCAACTTGTTGCTGAACATTTTCAGTAGCGCTCTCCTCCTTATCTTTAGGAGGCACCTTCTCAGTTGGTTGCCCTGTTGGTTTGGATTTCCACTCCCATTTGGCCTTCCTATTCTTCTTGTTGTGAGGTTTGTCAGCTGCTTGAGTTACCCCTGGCTTCTTCTTGAACTCACCAGTTAGATGCCCAAAACGTTTGCAATCCTAACAAAATCATGGCTTCCACTCATACTCAATAACCTGCTCCCATAGCTTCCCATTAGGTCTTTCAATGGTAAGCCAATCAGACATTGTCTGAGTAATATTCATTTCTATAAGGACCCTAATATAGAATATCCTTTCACATTGGACAGTCAATTTATCAGTACAAATTAGTTTACCTAGTGAGCTTGCAATTCTCCCTAGATTTTCCTCCGCCCATCACTAAATTGGTAGGCCTGGGAATGTGACCCATACTGGAATCACACGTATGAATTTATTTTGTATATTGAACTCAGGTTCCCAGTCCTTTAGAATCATTGGTCGATTGTTAAAGGTATAAGGCCCATTTTACAGTATTTGAAGTTTATCTTCCATAAATTCAAATCGAAAGAGAAAATAGCCATCGTCGTGAAGGAATACCTTTGGTGCTGCTACAGAATTCCACACTCCATAGGCAAATTTCAGTATCTCCTTGAGTGGTGGATTTCCCCCAATCACATAGCCAATTAGGGTTGTTTTCCATTTCTGACATTACTGATCTAATTCATCCGAATTGAGCTTCACCACTTTAATTCCATCCCTAATTTCTGGTGGGTAAAACTTCAGTTGTAACACTTGTTGCTGTACCCGATTTCCTTTTATCACATCCGCCATTGTCTTTATGTTTTCTCTAGAAATAGCATAATACGTAGCCATGGTTACCTCTGGTAGGTGTACTTTCTCCATCGGCGGTGCTTGGAGTATCGTAGGTGCACTTTCCATTCCCGATAGTCAATGAGATAGTTGCATGGGGGGTAATTGTTGAATTACCCCCGTTTCCAGTGTTACCAGTCTACTACTAGTCTCCTCCGTCGATTGCGTTACCAGCGGCGGTGGTTCCTCCTTCCATTTCCGGCGTTGGCGGGTCATGGCATATGTTAGTTATCCTCACTAATCATGCGCCGAGAGCTTCTTACTTACTTAAGTAATTATTACTACAATTAAACACAATTTTCAATTGCATTTAACTTTAAAGTTCTTATCCCTTGAGCCGAGGGCTTGTCGGAAACAATCTCTCTACCTTCACAAGGTAGGAATAAGATTTGTGTATACATTATGCTCCTCGGACCTAACTTGTGGGATTACACTAGGATTGTTGTCGTTGATATTTAACTTTTAAGTTCCAAATGATTTTGGAAAGACTCACAAATCACCTCATCATTATGTCTTAGCTTCTGTTAGCATAAACTCATCAATTATTAGTAGTGACAGCACCTACAGCATAGAAAGTAATCAGAATTGGCGTTTTCAAAATGAGAAGTAAATAGTGGCCCTACACATCAAGTCTTGTAGCTCAAGGAAATATCATATTCCACTGTTTACTAAAATTATTAGATTAATATATCCAAGAATGCAAACCAAAACGAAAAGTGGTAATCAAGCAAAATTTGACGCAACTATAGTTTCACAGATTATCCCAAAAGTTGTATCCACAGGTTTATTATCCAGAACTCCTTATTTTATAATAGGTATTTGGAGAATATTTTCCTTAAAGTAAAAAAGAAAATATTTATGAAAATTAAAATTGTATTTGGACGTAAATGGTGATAAATTTTCCGATCTCCACCTCTACCGGCCCTACCCTTACCTATATGTCAAAGAGTCCAAAATAATGGCTCATAATTGTGTCAATGGATCGTATGGTCCTTACAAGGTCCCCATTTTCTTACATGAACAAATTTTTAAAAAAAGGTGCCAAATAGTAGGAATTAAGAAATTAAATTAAATTAAATTAAGATAAAATAAAAGGAAGCATCAGAAGGCTTCTCTTTCTCAAGTACTCAAAACTTTTTAAAAGGCAAAGAACTTCGTATTCCATCAATAAAAAATAGCAAATGAAGAAGAAATTCCAATAATAATTGTTGTTATGTTATGTTATTGTAATTATTGTTGTTGCCTCTGTTGGGATATATACTATTAACTATGGTTTTTGTGCAAATATAGTATTTATTATAAATAATTATTCATTCAGTTTTAATAATGTTTTAAATAGATCGTATATTACTCTGTGTCATTTGATTATATAGTAGATCATTTAGTGTACAAACTTTAGTTTATATACAGAAGATTAAATCATCGGTTCTTATAAGTATAAAGTTTGAGTTCACAATCTAATGATGGAATTGGACAAACCATCATGGATGATTGGAGCACAAGATTAAATATAATTTATCTTGATTATGAGAATTGTTTAATTTCAACTTCTTGTGCTAGTACATTTTGTATGTATTGAACGGACCAAGTAGAGATAAGTATTTTATACTGATTTAATAAAATAAACTCTCTAGCCATTAAATGTACTTATACTCTTAATCTTGATATAATTATTATTAGCTGTGTATATTATTATTATTTTGGTTTATTAAAAGACGAGATTCTTTCGTGGGTCAATATGCCTGGTAAATTGGATAATAATAATGTACATTAGCGAAGTAATAGTTAATTGATAGAATCCATGTCTCGGTTTAAGATTGATGATACACCTTTATGAAAGCTTATAAGTTTTCATGTGTAAACCCGGTCGGTGAATTTTGTATCCGACACATAAAATAAGTTAAACGAAAAACTAAAGGAAATAATCAATAAATTAAATCGTCAGTAATTTAATTTAATTGATTAGTATCTGAATCTTAACATGGGGAGTTAAATAAGATTTAATGGATGAACTTAGAAATTGAATAAGGAGTGCAATTACAAATTTTTAGTGGAATAATTCATAATTAATTACGGTGGATATTAATTTCGAAAATTAGAAATTAATTTTGTCACGACCCAATTTCCTATAGGTCGTGATGGCGCCCAATGTCGCCGCTAGGCAAGCCAGCAATAAACTAACCGTGTATTTAATCTTTTAACATTTTTAAAATAGTTGATTTTTAATTATTACATAAGTAAGAGATGAGAAAATTTAATAAAATAAAACGTAACAAATTGTAAGATCAAGCGTAGTGAAATAAATACTCAAAAATTATTAAATGTCTACAAGCAAAATTCCAAGACCTGTTGTCACAAGGGTATAAGCTACTAGTAGTATACACAAAACACTAAAATACTGTCTGAAATAAAGAAGACAGAAAGTAAAATACAAAAGAAAGACTTCGGGTGCTGTAGAACGGCTTGGAAGGCAGCTCACCGCTAAGTCTCGATGTATCAGGAGTGCGCGCCGGAATGATGTCCAGATACACCTGTCTCAGATCCTGCACGGTTAGTGCAGAAGTACAACGTGAGTACATAAACAACATGTACTCGGTAAGTATCTAGTCTAACCTCGAAGAAGTAGTGACGAGGGGTCGACTTCGACACTTACTATGGGCTAACAATAAAATACCGAAATTCTAAATAAGAATGAGTGATGTAAACAACCATAAATCTCCATGATAAGCGATAAACAAATATTTCTTTCACTAACAATAAATCCCAAGTCAATTTTCATCATTTAAATTATTATAACCTCTCAAGCCAATAAAAATCATATCAAGAAGATTAGGCTCCAAGTAATATTACGCACGATTTATGCCGAGGTCGTATAACCCGATTCAAAATATATGTATATACTGTGTGCACTGCCGAGGGTCGAACGACACGAACCATAGATGCATCTATTAACCTGCCGAGGCACGAACCATAGATGCATCTATTAACATAGAATTATTAGGGTTATTATAAAATCCTTCAATTATTCCCAAACATAAAAAATCCAAACTAGAGACTTTAAATATTAAAATCCTTAATCTCAGCTCATTTCAAAGCAAGTAGTGTGCATAACCAACATAACAGTGCAAACAAAGCATGGTGTACGCCTAAGACTACCCGGACATCACATAGAATATCGCTACGCACGGACTCTCGTCACCTAGTGCGTACGTAGCTCCCCACACATATCACTCACAACAAAAATACACCTAAGGGGATGAGTTTCCTTCTTACAAGGTTAGGCAAGAGACGTACCTCGTTCTCAAGCTCACTCCCGATCCACAAATGTGCTTTAAATCCTCAACTCATTGTCAAACGATCCGAAACTAGTCAGATGTTATATAAATTAATCAATACATGTTCAAAAGTTCATAATTTAAGTATTAGAGTAATTACTCAACCCAAATTGGAAGGTTTCTAAAATTCACCCCCGGGCCCACGTGCTCGGATTCCAGAAATTTTTAAAGAAAGTTGTTACCCATAAACTCACGAACTCAAATATATAGTTTTTACTCAAGCCAATAACCATTTTCGTGGTTAAATCCCATTTTTATCAAAACCTAGATTTTTTACCTAAACCCATAATTTTCATAATTTTACATGTTAAAATCTACCAATAATCTATGTATTAAACTCACATTGGGTTGGAATTATATACCTCCAAAAACTAAGTTGAAATCCCCCTCTTTAAAGCTCCAAAATCGCCCAAGAGAGTAATAAATGAGCTCAAAATAGCCTAAGTCTCGATTTAAAACAAGACACTGCCCAGCTACCCCTTCTTCGCGAATGCGGAAAGGGCCTTGCGTTAGCGAAGGCAAACGGCCCAGGCCCAGAAAACTTGGCCATCGCGAACGCGACCAGGGTCTTGCGAACACGGAGGCTTACCTGCCCTGCTCTACGCGAACGCGAGGGCACCTTCGCGAACGCGAAGAACAACAGTGCCACCTCCACCCAGCTCGCCTTACCCTTCGCGAATGTGGACCCCATCACAAGAACGTGAAGCACAAAATTCCCCCAGCCCAATTCCTTCATCGTGAACGCGCGGGTCTTTCCGCGTTCTCAAAGAAGGAAACCAGAACTGAAAAATCTATTTTTTTTAAACTTAGCTCCGGGTGGTTCGAAACACACCCGAGCTACTCAAAAACCCGTCCAAATGTACCAACAAGTCCATAAACATAATACGGACCTGCTCGAACTCTCGAAACGCGTAAAATAACAACAAAACTAAGAATCGCACCCCAAAACTCAATAGAATCAGTTTATGAACTTCAAGTTTCCAAATCGCTCCGAACGCGCCAAATATTACTTAGACTATTCGGAATGATACCAAATTTTGCGTGCAAGTCTTAAATCACCATACAGAACTATTCCTTATCTCGGAATTACAAATGGACCTTGATAACACCAAATCCTACTTTAAACCAAATTTAAAGAACTCTAAGACCTCAAATGTGCCAACTTTCACTATTAAACGTCGAAAAGCTCCTGGGTCATCCAACACCCGATCCGAAAATATGCCCAAGTCCAAAATTATCATACGAACCTATTAGAACCATCAAATCCCGATTTTGAGGTCGTGTACTCATAATGTTGACCAAAGTCAAACTTAGCCTTTTAAGGCCAAACCAAGGAACCAAGTGTTCCGATTTCAACCCGAACATTTTCAAATCCTGAACTAACCATCCCCACAAGTGATAAAATAGTAAAAGCACATACGGTGAGTCTTATTTAGGGGAACGTGGATCTAGAAAGTAAAACGACCGGTCGGATCGTTATATTCTCCACCTCTTAAACAAACGTTCGTCCTCGAACTGGTCTAGAATCATACCTGGAGTGCTGAATAAGTGTGGATATCTGCTCTGCATATCCTCCTTGGTCTCCCAAATCACCTCCTCGACTGGTTGATCCCTCCACTGAATTTTTACCGCAGAAATCTTCTTGGACCTCAACTGGCGAACATGTCTGTCAATAATGGCAACTGGCTCATCTTCATAATCCAGGCTCTCATCTAACTGAACAGTGCTGTAGTCCAACATATGCGACATGTTGGCATGATACCTCCGGAGCATAGACACATGAAAAACTGGATGAACTCCCGATAGACTAGGAGGAAAATCAAGCTCATAAGCAACCTCCCCAACTCGTCTCAACACCTCGAACAGACCTATAAACCTTAGGCTTAACTTGCCCTTCTTTCCGAACCTCATGATCCCCTTTATTGGCAAGACCTTCAAGAGAACTTTCTCGTCCACCATAAAATATAAATCACGCACCTTCTGATCTGTGTAACTCTTCTGTCTGGACTATGCTGAGCGAAGTCGCTCCTGAATCAACTTTACCTTTTCCAAGGCATCCTTTACCAAATCAGTACCATACAACTTAGCCTCGCCGGGCTCAAACCATCCGATGGGAGAACGACATCGCCGACCATATAAAGCCTCAAATGGAGCCATCTCAATGATGAACTGATAACTGTTGTTGTAAGCAAACTCAGCCAAAGGGAAGAATCGATCCCACTGTCCTTCGAAGTCAATCACACATGCTTTGAGCATGTCCTCCAAAATTTGAATTATCCGCTCCGACTGCCCGTCGGTCTGTAGATGAAAGGCTGTGCTGATCTCTACACGGGTCCCCAACTCACTCTGTACTGCTCTCCAGAAATGCGAAGTAAATTGGGACCTCTATCTGATATAATTGAAACATGTACACCATGCAACCGAACAATCTCCCGAATAAAAATCTGGGCCAACCTCTCTAAAGAATACGTGGTCACAACCGGATTGAAGTGTGCCGACTTAGTCAACCTGTCGACAATGATCCAAGCTACATCAAACTTCTGCAAGGTCCGAGGTAACCCAACTATGAAGTCCATAGTAATACGCTCCCATTTCCACTCAGTTATAGTCATCTGCTGAAGTAGGCCACCTGGCCTTTGATGCTCATACTTGACCTGCTGGCAATTTGGGCACCTCGCCACATACTCAACTATGTCCTTCTTCATCCCCGCCACCAATAATGCTACCTCAGGTCACGATACATCTTTGTAGTACCTGGATGGATAGAATACCGAGAACTGTGTGCCTCCTCTAGGAACTTCTCCCTCAAGCCATCAACATTAGGAACACATAGGCGACCCTGGAGTCACAGAACACCATCCTCACCGATAATAACCTCCTTGGCACCATCATGTAGTACCGTCTCTCTGAGAACCGACAAGTGCGGATCATCAAACTGGCGAGCCTTGATCTGTTCGAATAGTAAAGACTCAGCGATGATGCATGCAAGAACTCAGTTGGGCTTTGAAATATCCAACCTCACAAATCTATTAGCCAAGGACTGAATGTCCAAAGCTAGTGGCCTCTTCTCTGCTGAAATGAAGGCCAAACTACCCATACTCTCCGCCTTTATGCTCAAGGCATCCGCAACTACATTTGCCTTTTTCGGATGATAAAGGATGGTGATATCATAGTCTTTTAGTAACTCAAGCCACCTGCGCTGCCTCAAATTGAGATCTATCTTCTTGAATAAGTGCTGCAAGCTGCGATGATTGGTGTAAACCTCACAGGACACCCCATAAAGATAATGCCTCTAGATCTTAAGTGCATGGACAATTGCAACCAACTCCAAATCATGTACCGGGTAATTCTTCTCGTGGGGCTTTAGCTGACGTCAATCATATGCAATAACTCGCCCCTCCTGCATCAGTACACTACCCAAACCAACGCATAAAGCGTCGCAATACAAAGTATACATCCCTGAACCTGAGGCAACACTAACACTGGTGTTGAAGTCAATGCGGTCTTGAGCTTCTGAAATCTCACCTCACAATCATCAGACCATCGGAACGGAGCACCCTTATGGGTCAATCTAGTCAAATGTGCCGCGATAGATGAGAATCCCTCTACAAATCGATGATAATAACCTGCTAACCCCAATAGGCTCCTGATCTTAGTCGATGTGGTAGGATGAGGTCAACTCTAAACTGCCTCAATCTTCTTGGGATCAACCTTAATACCCTCGCCTGATACAACATGTCCCAAGAATGCCACAGAATCCAACCAGAACTCTCACTTGGAGAACTTAGCATATAGCTTCTGTTCCCGCAAGTTCTGAAGCACCACTCTCAAATGCTGCTCGTGCTCCTCCATGCTACGTGAGTATATCAAAATGTCATCAATGAAGACAATGACAAATAAATCGATATATGTCCCCAACACTCGGTTTATCAAATCCATAAACGTCGCGGGGGTGTTAGTCAAACCGAAGGACATCACTAGAAACTCATAATGGCCATATCTAGTCCAGAAAGCCGTCTTTGGAACATCTGAATCCCAAATCTTCAATTGATGGTACCCCGATCTTAAGTCGATCTTGGAGAACACCCTAGCACCCTGCAACTGGTCAAATAAATTATCAATACGCGGCAACGGGTACTTGTTCTTGATGGTAACTTTGTTCAACTGGCGGTAATCAATGCATATCCGCATAGTCCCATCTTTCTTCTTCACAAATAACATTGGCGCACCCCAAGGCCATACAGTCGGCCTAACGAACCCCTTTGATAGCAACTCCTCAAGCTGTTCCTTCAACTCTTTCAGATCCATGCAATACGGTGGAATAGAGATAGTCTGGGTACCTAGAGCTAAATCAATACAGAAATCGATATCACGACCTGGTGGCATGCCTTGAAGATCAGAAGGAAACACATCGAAGAACTCCCGGACCACGGGCCCTGAATCAATCGTCGGAGTCTCTATAATAGTATCCCAAACATAAGCGAGATAAGCCAAACTCTCCTTCTCGACCATGTGTCGAGCCTTCAGAAAGGAGATAACCCGACTAGATGTACTGATAGACGAACCTCTCCACTCCAATCTAGGCAACTATGGCATTGCCAAGGTAACAGTCTTGGCATGAAGATCCGATCGGGTCTTATAACAGTCAAGCAACAAAAGATCCGCTCGGGTCTTATAACCATAGAAAGTAACAATGCAGGACTGGTAGATCCGATCCACAATAACAGAATCACCCACTGGAGTGAACACATAAACAGGAGTACCCAAGGACTCTTGAGTAACACCCATGAAATGAGCAAACAGAGATAAAACATACGAATAAGTAGACCCTGGATCAAATAGTATAGAAGCATCCCTACAGCAGACAAAAATAATACCTGTGATTACGGCTTTTGAGGACACTGCATCTGGTTTGGCCGAAAAAGCATAGAATATAGTTGGAGCGCCACCTGCCTGGCCTCCACCTCTGGGACGGACCCTACCCACTTGCCCTCCGCCTCTGGGCGTCCGGACGATTGGTGGGACAGCTGGTGCTGTAATCATAGGCTGGTGACCCCATTATACTGCCTTGCCCCAAAGTCCGGGACAAAACCTCTTCATGTGGCCAGGATCCCCGCACTCGTAGCAACCCCTTGGAATGGAGGACTGTGATAAGTAGGAATTTTAACCTGTTATTTGCTCTCTTTTGCTTGTGTTTAGGGACAAAAATGCATGAAGGTATTCCCGAAAACTAATGTAATATGCTTGCTTGCAGGGATTGTTCAAAATAAGCCAAAGGAGTCATAATCAACTCATAAAGGAGTTAAAACTTGAACAAAAACCAAGACTGAGCCAAAAGATGTGAAACGCGGACCGCACAAATATTGTGCGGCCGCGAAAGCTACAACACGGTCGCGAGCACTATTTCGAGGTCCGCGAAAGGAAGATTCAGAGAGAAGGATTTTTGGGCTAAAACATGAACGCGGATCGCGTCAAAAAGGTGCGGCCGCGATTGGAATTTTGCGGACTGCGGTTGCTGAAGTTCAGAGAGCTTACATTTTAAGCAAAAACAAGAAGTGTGGTCCGCGTCAAGATTATGCACCCGCAGAAGTCTCCAACGCGAACGCGATGGAAATTATGCGATCCGCAAAACCCAGATCCAGAAGTGAAGAACACTGATCGTGATCAGAATTATGTGACCGCCAAAGCAGGAGTGCGACCGCGGTCAGAATGACGCGGCCACGTAACCTCCGTATGGGTATTTTTGTCCGAAAATTTCAGCTTAGTATAAATAGAACTTTTTATCATTTTTAGGTTTTTGTTGTATTTTTGCTGAGCACGTGAGATGGCTGGAACTTCCCTTTTGGGCAATTTTGTATTAGTTTCACCTTATAATATTAGATTTTCATCTTTTAATATAGTATTATGAATTTTATCTTCTTTTCATCTTTGATTTCTGCTATTGCTATGAGTAGCTAGGCCCATAGCTAAGGTCGTGACCCAACCCTAGTGTGGGTATTTTATAGGTACTGAATTTTAGGGCTTGAATGTTTATGAGTTAGTGATACTTAGCCTAGTTCTTGCTAGACTTGTAGAATTAGTGGTTGCAAATACTGATTCATACCTTTATAACTTGGTCTTTTCTTGAGAAAGGGGGATTAAGTCTAGGAAAACTAGGCTAATAAGGAATTGGGATGAACTCAAGAAATTGATAGCCCCAATTAAAGGGTTAAACCTGGAGATAGTAATACCCGACTTGAGCTAATATCACAGGACTTGCATGAATACCTATTTGGACTTGAGAAAGCTAAATTGGGCAAATCCACTCAAACTATCGAGAGATATAGAGTGAGTACTTGGGTATGATAGCTATATTACGACCCCAAATTATTCAAGATTACCCTATATTCTTGCTACCCGTTAGATGTCCACATAGGCGGAAGTCACTACCCTAGTCCTTTTAAACACTTGAAAACCAACATAAAAAATATTGTACTTAACTTTAATCATTACATACAATAGAATAGAATTAGAAATAGAATCAAAACCAAAATGTGTGGAAGCGTAATTAGGAACAAAACACGCATCTAGACTTAGATATAAACCTAATTCCAAATCAATTAACTCCCTGTGGATTCGATCCCGACCTTGTTGGGTAAAACTGCATCAATCATCCTCGCTACTCAATAATAGTGTAGGCTTGGACCCGATCAATTTTTGGCACTGTTGCCGGGGAGTTAGACAGTCTTATCTATATATCTAACTATTTGTGTGTTTCGTTTTTCTTTCCTTCCATTTTTCTAATTTTTGTCTGTCAATTACTTTTAGGTTCCAAATGGCTCTTAACGAGGTCCTCGAACATATTACTCAGGGGGAGGAGGTAGATGAAAATGAAGTGGATGAGGTTCATCTTGAACCTCAAGTACAAAGAAGAGGCCGCCTGCCTCATGACAACGTTCCAAACCCTCCCCCACCTCCTCCAAGGGCAGCACACCGAGTTTTGCCTAATGAAGGCTACGTAAGTGTAATTGTACCGCCCCGGAATCGGGCGGGCAATTTTCAAATAACCAATGTCATGCTTACTCTCTTGGAACAAAGGGGTTTCTTCACCGGAGCTCCACATCAGAACACATATAAGCATCTCAAAGATTTTGTAGACACATGCTGGGGGAGCAAGCAGGCGAATGTATCTGAGGAGGCTTTGAGGTTAAGGCTTTTCCCTTTCTCACTTAGAGGGAAGGCTTTAGATTGGCTTGAGAGGCTACCTAACCATTCCATCTCCACTTGTGATGAGTTGGCCGAGAAGTTCATAGTGAAGTTCTTTTCTCCGGGACATATGGAAACATTGAGAGATGAAATCCTTGCTTTTAAACAAGAGCCAAATGTACATGAGATTTGGGAACGATATCGGACAATGGTCAAAGAATGCCCCAACAACGACATGACTGAAGCAATGATCCAACAAACCTTTATAGGGGTATCAACACAACTAACCAGTGTGTGGTGAATCAGCTCGCAGGGGGTAACTTCATGAACACGCCATATTCAGAAGCATGTGAAATATTAGATGAGATGGCGGACACCTCTTCAGCTTGGCAAAGTCGGGCCAACGTTCCTCAGGGTGACCCTAATGTTATCCACCTTCACAAGGAGCTCCATGATCACGGACAAGCCATATCAGAGTTGACAACTACCACGAATCAGTTAGCCAAGGCACAACTTCAGCAGGTTCAGGGGCCAAAGCAAGTAAATGCCATGGAAGGAGTGAATGTAATGGTTAACAAGAGGAGACAAAGAGGTCAACAAGTTCAACACAATCAGGATCAATTTGAGCAAAGTGGTAGTGGGTACAACCAAGATGACTCTTATGACGATCAAAGTGAAGAGGTTCAATATGTGAACAATTACCAAGGTCAACGGAGCAATGCTCCAAATCAACAACAGTGGAGATCATAGGGGAACAATCAAAATTGGGGCAACCAAGGCCAAGGGAATTGGAATAGTGACAACAACAATAATCCGAACAATTAGGGGAACAACAATCAAAATTGGGGGAATCAAGGAAATAACCAAGGCAATTGGGGTGGCAACAATAATAGTAATTGGGGAGGCAATGGAAACCAAGGGGGTTGGAACAACAATAATCAAGAGAACCGGGGGTCAGGCTTTCAAAGGCCCCCAATGTATCAAAAACCCAACAACCCGCCTCCATATCCGTCACAAGGGCAAAGGTCTTCCAACAATGAGATGGGGCGGATAAAAAGTATATTTAAGCAAATGATGGAAAGAAATGCCGAATCCAATGCCTAAATAGCCTCCTACAACACTTCTATCCGTAACTTGAAAGTCCAAATGGGTCAAATCTCTCAAGCCTTGAATACTCGCCGTAAGGGGGCACTACGAAGTGATGCGGTAGTAAACCTAAAGGGTGAAAAAAATACGGGCCATGCTATGGCGGTGACTACAAGAAGTGGTAGAGGTGGAGTTGCTAGTACCTCCAATCCAAGAAAGATCGTGAATGATGATGTGGTTGTGCAAGAAGAGGATGAGCCAAGAAATGATAAGAATGTGAACGATGAAGTGAGGATAGACATTCATGGAAACATGGATGAGACACAAGATGATGTGAACCCGTCTAGGGAACACGTGCTAGACATACCAAATCCGATAGTGCCCAAAGCCAAGGCTCCTTTGCCAAGGCTTTCTCTACCATATCCTCAAAGGCTCTCCAAGCAAAACAACGAGAACCAATTCAAGAAATTCATTGATATGATTAAAAATTTGTCCATAAATGTGCCTTTGGTTGAAGCTCTAGAATAAATGCTGGGATATGCCAAGTTCATGAAGGATTTGGTAACAAAGAAGAGGTCAATAAACTATGAGACGATCAAAATGACACATCAAGTGAGTGCCATTGTGCATTCCATGGCTCCAAAGCTAGAAGATCCCGTTGCCTTTACAATTCCATGCATTATTGGTAGTGCCGATTTCGCCAAAGCCTTGTGTGATTTGGGAGAGAGCATTAATTTGATGTCATATTCTGTGTTCAATACATTGGGGATTGGGCAACCAAGACCTAATTCCATGAGGTTGCAAATGGCGAACCGAACAATGAAGAGGCCATTGGGGATAATTGATGATGTGCTAGTTCGGGTTGACAAGTTCATACTTCCCCCAAATTTTGTGATACTCGACTGTGAGGTTGACTATGAGGTGCCAATCATATTGGGGAGACATTTCCTAGCTACAGGGAAGGCCTTAGTTGATGTGGAAGCTGGGGAGCTCACCTTCCAGGTAGGCGATGAAAAAGTTGTGTTCCACGTGTGCAATTCAATGAGGCAGCCTAATAGCAACGAAGTATGTTCGTTTGTGGATCTTGTGACAGAGGTGATTGTTGATGACACAAGTGCTATGATGAATATGGAAGACTCTTTGGAAGCTGTGTTGTTGAATCATAATGAGGATGAGAAGTAAGGCTTGGTAGAATGTGCAAATGCTTTGCAAGGAATGGGATCCTACACATATGGATCCCGAAATCTTTCCTTGGACCTTGAGAACCGGAAGACTCCACCAACAAAGCCCTCAATCGAGGAGCCACCCACATTGGAGTTGAAGCCATTGACTTCACACCTCATGTATGAGTTCTTAGGCCCTTGTTCCACATTACCTGTTATTCATTATTCGTGCTTAACTAACGTGCATGTAGATTCCACCCTTGCGGTGCTTCAAAGAAGGAAGAAGGCAATAGGTTGGGCATTGGCGGATATTCGGGGTATAAGCCCCACCTTTTGCATGCACAAAATCATATTAGAGGAAGATGCCAAACCCTCTGTGGAACATCAAAGGAGGTTGAACGAGGCCATGCAAGAGGTAGTCAAGAAAGAGATCATCAAGTGGCTAGATGCAGGGGTTGTGCACCCCATTTCTGATAGTTCATGGATTTTGCCGGTACAATGCGTCCCAAAGAAGGGGGGCATGACTATGATCACAAATGATAGAAATGAATTGATCCCCACAAGAACTGTCACCAGTTGGAGGGTATGCATGGATTATAGGAAGCTGAACAAAGTGACCCGGAAAGACCATTTTCCATTGACATTTCTTGACCAAATGTTGGATAGACTTGCCGGACGTGCTTATTATTACTTTTTGGATAGGTATTCTGGATATAACCATATTCTCATTGCACCTGAAGATCAAGAGAAAACCATCTTTATTTGTCCGTATGGCACATTTGCATTCTCAAGGATGCCGTTTGGTTTGTGTAATGCACCGGCTACTTTTTAGCGGTGTATGATGGCAATATTTACAGATATGGTGGAGGACTCCCTCGAGGTGTTCATGGATGATTTCAGTGTTGTGGGGGATTCTTTTGAAGAATGTTTGGATTATCTTGATATAGTGTTGGCCCGATGTGAGGAGACCAACTTAGTGCTTAATTGGGAGAAGTGCCACTTTATGGTCGAGGAGGGCATTGTCCTCGGCCATAAGATCTCCAAGAACGATATTAAAGTGGACAAAGCAAAAATTGAAGTGATATCAAAACTCCCTCCTCCGATTTCTGTCAAGGGTGTGAGGAGCTTTCTTGGTCACGCGGGGTTTTACCGTAGGTTCATCAAGGATTTCTCAAAAGTGGTGAACCCCTTATGCAAGTTGTTGGAAAAAGATGCCAAGTTTGTGTTCAATGATGATTCATGAAAGCTTTTGAGCTACTCAAGTATATATTGACTACCACTCCCATCATTACCGCACCTAGGGGTGGACATTCGATATTTCGGTTCGGTATTTAAAAATTTTGGTTCGGTATTTCGGTATTCGATTTATCAATTGTGTATACCAAATACCGTACCAAATTATTTCGGTACGGTTCGGTATTTTTTATTTTGGTTCGGTATAGTTTCGGTACGGCTTCGGTTTAATAATCGCTAAATAAATAAACTTATTTTGGTTCGATACTGTAGCACCAAACTGGAAACAACAAAATTGATTAATTGACGAAAACAATTTTTGTCTAGAAACAAAATTGACAGAAACAGTTCGAATGCCAAGACAGAAATAATTTGAATGCCAACAAAATTTTTGTCCACCTGTAGTAGTATATGAAAATTGAAAACACTTAAACTTGCTATCTATAATTCTATATTCTTCTTTTTTCTATTTGAAAATACCATATTTAAAACAAAATAAAAACACTTGAACAACCAACATTTCACACTGCCAATTACATTTACACACTGCGAATGCTAAGAACACCTGAACAACCAACATTTCAGGAAACACCTGCAATTACATTTACACACTGCAATTACATTTACCAACTGGAAACACCTAAACAACTAACATTCTTCGAAAAAAGGCCATCCACAAACAGAGCAAACACATGAACATTGGCATTCATTCACAATTCCGCAAAACCATAAACACAACATTTAAGACAGTTGCATAAACAAATAAGGCATCAGACTCTAACAGGCTCAGCAGATTCTAAGTCTCTAACACAATCGCAGCCAAATAAACAAATTGCAAAACAGAGAGGGCATCCCTCAATTCAAGTTTACATTAATAGTCTCGAATCAACTTAGTCTTAATTCTTAAATACGGATTTCAGGAAGATGCTCAAGACAACACCTAATATGCTTCCTTAAACCATATGTTCCATCCCTTTTTGGATGAATATTATAGACCCGGCCACAATGCTTGCACTCTACTTTGCAAACTTCTCTGTTATCCTCTTTCACCTCAAAATGTTCCTAAATATGAAAGCGTACTTTAGGAACACGAGGCATGATTGCACTTGTTTAACCTAAAAAAAAAGATAAATCATAAGTTAGAATTTTATTTTTTGATGATAATAAAATAAAACTATAAAAGTATATCACCAAACAAATAGAGTATTAAACTTACCACTCAAGTTGTAAGTTACAACTATACATCAAACAATGCTAGTAGTGCTTCCATTATTTTCCATATCTAAAGATAATTCGACCAAATATGTCATACAAATAAACAAGTATGATATATTATTTTGAACTAAAATACACACAAAATATTAAAGCTTACCAAGCTAGTGTTCCTCAAGATACTTCAAGTCTTCTTCAACACTAATAGGATTCTTCTTTTCTCTAAGCCAATCTTGAACACAAATAAGAGCTTGCACATATTTAGGAGTCAATAAACTCCTAAATGAATCACGAATATGGCCACCGGTGCTGAATGCGCATTCTGACGCCGCACTAGAAATTGGAATGGCCAACACATCACGAGCCAACTCTGAAAGAATAGGAAATCTAGGAGCATGTATTTTCCACCAATTTAAGATATCAAATTCTTCACTAAAAGGTTCTTGTTCTTCACTAATGTATTTATCCAACTCCTATTTAGCACCCCCACTTCCATTGTCTTCCTTTTGTTTCTTCAAGTGAAGTTTCGTTCTTATTAAAGATGCAATTATAACACTCCCACTAGATGTATTGGATGTGTTATTATATGAAGTAAAACTAGATGGAGATTGAGGACAAGATCTAGTTGAATACTTTTTTAGATACTCTTCAAATAAAGAATTCATATAAGCATACACCTCAGCATTTATTTTCTTCCCCTTTTCCTCCCCAAAAAGTTCTTCAAGTGCTCACTCTACATATTCAAATTTGTTACGAGGATCCAAGACGGAAGCAATAAAAATTATTTTATTCATCTTTTCAGGCTCACCCCAATACGTTTTGAACTTTTCTTGCATCCGCTCAGCCATTTTTCTCAAATGCTCATCCTCACTAACTAAACACATTTTCAAATGACAATAAAGTTCAAATACATCCTCAAAATGAGCATTACAAGTGACATAACGTGAACCTCAAACTTTTTTGGTGAGCTCGTGAAATCTCGCAAGAAATTCTATCACATTCCTCACATTCACCCAATCATCAGATTCAAGAGGACATGCACTACTACCATCTTCACAAAGATGAGAACATTGATAAGTAGAAAATCCATCATCAAAAAGATGAAACTTGTCAAAGGCCTTTTCAAAGTTTTGTGCCGTATCCAACATCAAATAGGTGGAATTCCACCTAGTAGGAACATCCAAACACAATGTTTTGGTACATTCTACCTTTACATGTGCACAACACTGTTTAAACTTTAAGGTCCTTGCGGGCGAAGATCTCACATACCTCACAATATTTCTAACACGTGCGACAGAAGCATCAATTTCTTTCAAACCATCTTGCACAATTAGATTTAATATATGAGCCATGCATCTCACATGAAGATGTTTACCACCCATCATATTAGTTTTTCACATATCTAACTTTTTAGACAATTCTTTGACTGTGACATCATTTGAAGAAGCATTGTCCACAGTAATGGTGAATACCTTGTCTAATTTCCATTCAAGCAAACAATTTAAAATAGCTTTAGCCATCTCTTCACCCTTATGACTAGTGATAGGGCAAACATTTAGTATTCTTTTATGCAACTTTCAATCCCTATCAATGAGGTGGGCTGTCAAACACATATAATTTATTCTTTGTAATGAAGTCCATGTGTCTGTTGTGAGGCAAATATTTGGTTGTGCTTCTCTAAAAGACCTTCTTAGATTTTGCTTCAATTCACCGTAAACTTCATAACAATCCGTTGTTATTGTTATACGAGAAGGAAGACGAAATAGTGGTTGAGTTTTTTTCATAAACTTCATAAAGCCTTCATTTTCTACAAAGCTTAATGGTAGTTCATCAATAACTATCATCTCAATTAAGGCCCTCCTAACCACTGCTTGATCAAATTTTCAAAGTGATCCTCCATCATTTTGGCAAGATTAAAAATTTATCTTTGTTTGACTAGTATCTTTATCAATGTTAGGTGAGTATTCTTTGCATCTAGTCAAATAATTTTTCAATCCGGTTGTTCCATTCCTAGATGAATTAGCATCATAAGCTTGCTTACAATATCTACACCTTGCTTTACCAACCCCATTTACCTCAAATTTATCAAAATGATTCCAAACGTCGGATCTAGGTTGCATGGCTTTTTTTTTCTTAGAATCTTGAGTATCAATGGTGTTGGTGTTGCTATCTTCAGTAATAGGTAAACTTTCACTTGAACCAACATCACTTACTCTACTTTCATCTTCCATCTATACAAATAAGGTACAGAATTTATTTGTATGGATTCAACCATAGGGCAGTATCTCAGCCTTATAAAAACAATTTACATTACTTAGAGCAATTCCATAAAGAAACACCTTCTAGTACTATGGTTTAAAAAGATATTCTCTTTAAAGTATGATACTGAAAATCTACACATAAACACACAACTACTAACTAAAAGATTTAATATGTACATGGAAGAGAAACCAGAATTGTGCACTTTTCAAGTATTAAATGAACCAAAGACAGCTCCTTTTGGGTAAAGAACTTGCACTTTAAGATAAATGAAGCTTCCAATAAACATGAAATATATAGAAAGAACATTGTATATACCAATGTTGAGTCAGAAATGGGGAGAATGGTCCTGGTCAAGAGGAAAGTGCTATTCCTGGTCAAGGAATTGTTAAGGCTGTAAGAGTTGAATTAAGGAATGACATATAGTAATCTTATGCTGCATAAAATTGCTTGTAATTAAACACAGGTAAACTTTTTGTAATACTTTTTGACATTCTCAGGTATGAAATATTTTTGCTGTAGTAGCTTATAACTCAAGTATGAAAGATTTTCTCTGTGCTATTCAAATAGAGAAAAAACTACAAAGCAGGGGCGAACAGATTAGCATTTGGCTAACAAAGCAATCAAACAGAGAAATGACATTAAATAGAAATTACAATATAGAAATCAAAGCTTCAACGGATCAACTCAAAATTCAAAACTCAACGAACAATGAATCAGCTCTGTTTAAGGAACAGCAAGAGCTCAAAATGCACCTTAGCCAAAATGTTTACTTTCATTTTATTGAACATACCTCAATACCCAATAATCTAATTTCAAGGTAAAACAAATAAAAACCGGTAAAAAGGTTTTAAAAAAAGAGTCAATCTTTAGTAGTTCTAGCACAAATTATGGAAGAAATTAGAAACATACCTTTGAATTTTGATTAGCAGCCGATCTCTTTGAAGTACCAGTAAGCTTCTGAAACAGCAGCCGATCTCTTTCTGTATTTGGTCTTCATTTGCCCGGAATTTGTGAAACTATCGCCCTAAATCGGAATTGACTTTCTGAGGAGTGAGGAGTGAAGACTGAGGAGTGAGCTGAGTTCGTGACTGCCTAATGCTAATGCCCTAATCTTTAGAGTTTAGACCATAATTGACTAGGGAGTGGGCTTGGGCAGTTGGGCTGGGGTGCTGGAGTGGGCATTGGGTTGAAAATTATATTAAAATATTTTGGGCTGGGGCGCTGGGCAGTGAGTGTAGTAGCTAACTATAGGCCAAACTTAAAAAAAAGTCTTTAAAAATTCGGTAATTAAGTATTTCAGTATACCAAAATTTTAAGATTCTAATACCGAGGACCGTAGCGTAATACCGAAATACCAAAAATATAATACCGAATTAGACCGAAATACCAAAAAAACCCGAAATCGAAATACCAAATTAATTCGGTCTGGTTCGAATTCGGTTTTTCAGATTTTATTCCCACCCCTAACCGCACCCAATTGGAGCTTACCATTTGAGCTCATGTGCGATGCTAGCGACGTTGCGGTAGGAGCGGTATTGGGGCAAAGAATCAACAAGATATTTCATCTGGTCTATTATGCAAGCAAAACAATGAACGATGCCCAAGTCAACTATATGACGACCGAGAAAGAGCTATTAGCCATTGTCTTTGCGATGGAAAAGTTCTGCCCGTACCTCATGGGTATCAAAGTGACTGTGCACACCGATCACGTGGCACTTCGTTATTTGATGAGTAAAAAGGACTCTAAGGCTAGGTTGATGAGATGGGTTCTTCTTCTACAAGAGTTTGACCTTGAAATCATAGACCGAAAAGGGAGTAAGAATCAAGTGGCGGACCACTTGTCCCACTTGGAAGAGGAGGGGCAGCTCCATGATGGCCTCGAGATTAATGATTCGTTTCCGGATGAACAACTCCTCTCCGTGTCTGTGACTGGGATACCTTGGTTCGTCGATGTGGCTAACTTTCTTGTGACCGACATTATCCCGAATGAGCTCTCTTCAAACCAAAGGAAGAAGCTCAAACGAGATTGCTTGGATTATTATTGGAACGAGCCATATCTTTTCAAAATTTGCAATGATGGTATTATCCGGAGATGTGTTCCGGAAGAAGAGAAATTGAGTATTCTTGAAGCTTGCCATTCCTTGCTCTATGTTGGTCACCATGGTGGGACGAAAACTGCTACAAAGGTCCTAAGCTGTGGAATCTATTGGCCTACCTTGTACAAAGATGCTAGCGAGCTCGTTAGGCATTGTGATGAGTGCTAAAGAGCCGGTGGAATTTCCAAGAAGAATGAAATTCCTCTCACTAACATCCTTGAGATTGATATTTTCGATGTGTGGGGAATCGACTTTATGGGGCCATTTGTGAGTTCATGTGGGAACACTTATATTCTTGTTACTATGGATTATGTTTCCAAATGGGTTGAAACTGTGGCTTTGCTCAACAATGAGGCATGGAGTATGGTGGCTTTCTTAAAGAAAAATATCTTCACAAGGTTCGGCACCCCAAGAGCTATCATTAGTGATGGGGGTTCTCATTTTTACAACAAAGCCTTTGACACTTTACTTTCCAAGTATGGTGTCACTCATAAGGTGTCAACCTTCTATCATCCCCACGCAAGTGGACAGGTTGAAGTCTCCAATAGGGAGATCAAGAGCATTCTATCCAAGACTGTCAATGCAAACCGGACTGATTGGTTAAGGAAACTTGACGATGCTTTATGAGCCTATAGAACATCTTACAAGACTCTAATTGATATGTCTCAGTACCGGTTGGTATTTTGGAAAGCATGTCATCTTTCGATTGAATTAGAGCACATGGCCATATGGGCGCTAAAGAAATTGAACCTTGAATGGGATGTAGCTGCCAATCTGGTAGAGCAACTAAATGAACTCGATGAATTCTGTTTCCATGCTTATTCCAGCTCGTCCTTGTATAAAGACAAGAAGAAGTACTTACATGATAAGTATATCCGGAACAAAGAATTCAAGGAAGGTGACATAGTTCTTCTATTCAACTCTAGGTTATGGATGTTTCCGGGAAAACTCAAGTTAAAGTGAAGTGGTCCTTTCGAAGTGGTACATGTGACTCCTTTCGGTGCTCTAGATTTGAAAAAAAAGAATGGTGAGATCTTTAGAGTCAATGGGCACCGAGTTAAGCACTACCTTGGCAAGATTGATGATAGCCACGTTGTGGCATTGATCCATTTCAAATGATGATGGTAACATGCGTCGTGCCGCGACGTTAAATCATGCACTTCTTGGGAGGCAACCCATGTGTTTTTCTTTCTTTAATTTTCTTCGTAGATTAGACATTGTTTTGGACTAACTTGTTGTAAAGTGTATGTAGGAATTAGTTGTGCAGTGCAGGTAATTAGTAAGAAAACTTTGGCGGTGAACTTTCACGGACCGCGCTTAAAGTTTTGCGGACTGCATGAGCACTTCACGGCTGCACAATTCTGCATACGGTCGCATAGCTGAAATGGGCGAAAGGCTAACTCTCTGAAGTTGGCCTCTCAAAATTCCTTAGAGTTCGCGCTCCGCGTTCAAATTTTCGCGGTCCGCACAAATTGTGCGGTCGCAACCAGTTTTTCACAGACCGCGCCCGTGTATCTGAGGCAGACCTACAAAAAGGTAAAGAGCGCGGACCTCGATAAAATTTTGCGGCCATAATAAGGTAAGGCGGTGGGGTCACTGGGTTCAGAGTATAAATAGAAGTTCTTTAAACTTTTTACACTTTACGAACCCTAACCTCTCAGACGCACCTAAAGCACTATGCATAATTACTTATTTTCAAACTCATCTTATTCTCATCAATTGTCGATTTCCTACCACATTTTACAACTGGTATGTTCATTTCAATGATTTGATTTTATCTTTTTCTTTTCTTTTCTCTTTGTTTTAATTTTTCTTTTTAGATAATGTTAGAATCATGCCAAAATGTCAAATTAATGCTTAATTTGTGATTAGAAACATATGGGTAGTGTTTGTATGCATAATGAGGGTTGGGGTTAGTAACTTTACATGTTTAATTGCTATAATTCTTGGGTAATTAGTGAAAATCTTAGTTTTGGGTGGTCATCAGTGCCGATTTATGTTGAATTTCACGGTCGCGGTCATGTTTCTGCGGTCCGCGATAGGGCATGCAGCCGCGTCCAAATATTACGTGGTCCGCGATACCCTAGCTTCAAGGCACTGATAGTTGTTTAGAATTCGTTGTCGAGGTCATTTTTGCACGGTCCGCGATTGGTCTTTCGCGGCTGCACCCAACTTTTCGCTGTCCGCGCGTTTGAACTTCAGAGACTCTATCATTTGCCTTCGCAGCCGCGTTCATTTTTATGCGGTCCGCGATTGGTCTTTAGCGGCCGCACTCATTTTTGTGCGGTTCGTAGTTGATCAAGTTCAGAGAGCCAGCAGTCGAAACTTGGCCTCTTCGCGGCCACGTTCACTTTTACGCGGTCCGCAATGGGTAGTTCGCGGCCGCACTCATTTTTGTGCGGTCCGCGATGCCCTGTTCTGAGAAGCAGTATTTTTCATTTCATCTATAATGCTTTAACACATAATTGAACCTAAATTCTAACTGTCTTTCACTACTTGTGTTTTGCAGAAAATGGTGCGTTCTCGTGGGAGAGGAGACACTTCAAAGGGGAGGGCAGAATCCTCCCAAGGCCGGGGTAAAGGAAAGTAAACCTTACCCTTTGCAGCCCAAAGGGTAGTAGGCAAAAAGGCTACCCTTGTCAGAACTCCTGCCGACTTCTCGGACACAACTGAATACCTCCCATCCCGGGAGACGTCTGAGGGGGATTCTGTACAACCACAACCGGGGGTACAATCACAACAACTCCCTGGCAGATTCCATTTGGTTGATGAGCCTACCTCCTCCTCTAGTTCTTCTGATGGCTTAGAGGGAGGTAGTCAGGCATCTGAACCATCTTCCCCACCTGCTACAACACCTGCCTCAACAGCTGCCCCAATAAATGTTGATGATGATAACGAGATCCCGGATGACGGGAGAGGGGGTGACACAATTATGGAAGGCCTGGCTAGATCAAAGAAGCCAGAGGTGTGGGCTGATAGGTTTGTAAGTGAGAAGGCGTATGGCAAATTTCGGGAATGGTGGCCCCAAAGGTCGCTCACTCTTGAGCGGCAATTCATAACACAAGACCTAAGACAGCACAATCCGAATGTCCTACGGCAATTTACGGAGAGAAAAGGATGGAATTGGTTCACCTACCGGTTGAAAGATGCCAATGAATACCTCGTCAATGAATTTTGTGCCAATGTTGCCCACATCAAAAAGGGTACAAAGGTGACGAAGGTCCGGAACTTGAAAATCCGGTTTGATGGAAACGCAATGAATAGTTATGTAGGGTTTGAGGAGGTTAAGGCAGTGCAATACGTGGAGAAGCTAGCCTTGGGGGATGCAATTCGCCCATGGTTAGCTGAGCTACTTGCTATTTCGGGGACAACACCTGCATGACTCACAGCAGGAGTTCATATTGTCAGAGCCACCCTTAACTTTGAAGCAAAAGGGTGGGTGATATCCTTCAACTCTCCCGGGAAGTATTGGCAGCTTCTATCATGGCAGGCTATCCTGTTAATGTAGGAAACTTGATGTCCTACAACATCTCTAATGCAGTTCAAAAAGAAGAAAGATCATATCCCTACCCCAACTTCCTCACAGAGTATTTCCACGACCAAGGGGTAGAGCCGAGGAATTTTGATATGGAAGTAAAGGCTAAAAAGCCTTTCTCATGGTACCACCTCCAGGGAGCGGACAATTCTAAGTTCAAGGGTAAAGCCACTACCCCCACAGGCCAGTCTAAAGAGCCAGGGGTAGTGGCCACCGAGTCAGTTGCCGAGCCCTCCACAGCAGCCAGTACTTCTGCCGGAGGAGCTGCCATGCCCCCTCCTTCCTCCGGGCCATCCATCACAGTGCCATTATCTGCGCCTTCATCTTCCACCTACCCTCAGACTGCACTGCGGGTTTCAGAAACACTATCCAGCCTCAACAACTGGATGCAGGCAGCTACTACAAAGCTTACTATCCTATCCAGTGCAGTAGCAGCACAGTCTTCATCCCCATCAGAGCTTCAGGTACCTCCATCATTAGAGGAGTCTTTGACGAAGATTCTAGACAACCAGAACAAGATTCTAGACGGACAGAAGAAGATAGGGGAGACTCTTGATACACATGGGAGGATCATCAAGGATTTGGGGAAGCAGGTGAAGAAGATGCGAAAAACTCAAGCATCTAAGGATTCGATGGAGAAGTTGAGCAAAGAGGTTCAGAAGATTGCTTCTGCTGGTGATATTCCACTGGACATGCTCATGGTGGAGACAGCCCCAGCAGCACCTACACCAGTGCATAAGGCATCAGATGCAGCAGTTGGCTAGTCTGAGGAGCCGGCTGCCACTACACATATTATTGAGGAGATGATCCAGATGCTCATGCACCCCGTGGTCCCCCAGTCAGAGGATGTAGAGATCCAGTTAGAGGACACAGAGGGAGCTGATGATTCCATGCAGTCTTAGGACCTCACTCATGTTCCTGACCCGATGCAGACAGAGACCACATAGGGAGTTCTCTTGACTCTCTAACCTTTCCCTGATCTTATTTTGATATTAGCATTTAGGACAATGCTATCTTTTATTTGGGGGGGGTAGTCCATTTTGATTGGGTCCATTTGATTTGATTTGTGATGACATTTGGTATGTAATAATTATGATACTATTTTTCCTTATCTTTATTTACCGTTATTTTCACTTTTGGTATGTATTTAATTTTACCATTCGATGTATATATTCATTTCCATTATGTATATATTCATTTACTCAATTTTGTACATATTCAGTTTACTTTCCGTAATTTACTTCATAACTTATTTCGTTATTTTTCCTTAATAGCTTAGCTTCTTATTTCCTCTAGTAGCTTCTTTTTTTAAGTTTTTTTTTTTTACATTTTTTGTTTGTTTGTGTGAACAATAAGCCTTTGGTTTTCTTAATGCCACGGTTCTTTCCAAATGTGGATGCTGTGTGAACCGGGTGGCTCTTCAAAATGATGGATGGCGTGACAACCTTCTTAAGGGATCGAGTCCGTCTTCTTTTTGTTTTGGTGTATATAGTAGTAGTAATGAATAAAAGTGTCTCAAGCAGGCTTCACTTGGTATTAACACATTTACCTTCGATCTCATGGTTAGAGACAAGTTGATTGGCAAAGATTAGCTCTAGTTGTGACGTTTAGACTCTTGCGTTGAATAAAACAATCATCGAGTGGTTTTCTTGAGCCATTTGTGATTTCCAATCTTAGCTAGGGTTGTTGTGGGCCCTCGACTCTATTCTATTCAACAATCCAATAGCTTGAGAGGTGAGGCATTGAATTGCAAGTCCAAGTCCCGTGCCAATAAGTCTAGAACTTGCCCTGAATGTTTGTCTAGGCAAAATTCTAAGTGTAGCTCGACTTGAGAAATGATTGTAGGATCTCCTTGGTCCAATTTGAACTTTGAAAGCTTTCGTATCCCACCAATATGATATCCCTAGTCAACGCCTTTGAGCCTAAGACTTTTTCATTCAATAGCCACATTACAAGCCTTTATCCGTTCTATAATAACCCTCTCTTGGCACCCAATCTTTTCTTAGTATTCATGATGAACAATTGGCAAAAGCATAAGTTTGGGGGAGAGACGAGGAATTTGAAATTGATAAAAGGTTAAAATAAGGAAAAAAAAGAATTGTCGAAAATAAAAGGCAAAGAAAATGAAGAAAAGACAAAAAGAAATACGTCAAAAAGAAAGTGAAGGTTGAAGGTATTCAAAGAACGCAATGATGAAAGGCATGGAATGATGAGAAAAGGAGAAAACTGATTGTCATGAGTAAGAAAGAGTGACAGTGTGTCTCTCTAGTTCCCCTAAGGAAGAAGAAAATGACTCAAAGAGTCAAGAAAGTATGAGCCGAAATGAGAAAATGGAGTGCTAAAAGAAAGATGAAACCATCATAGTTCGATAAAGGCATACCTTGATCCAAAATCCTTCATTACATCCTGTTAAAGCCCTATATGATTTCAAGTTTAGTGAGCTTACATTAGTAGTGATTTACATAAGGGGAAAGCTTATGATACTTAGAGCCGGACTTGTGGCATTCTTTTGAGAGTGATGAGCGCACTTCTTCACAATCCTTGTTTTGAGTGGTACATTCTGGAAAAGTGAGATTTGCTCATGGAGAGTAGAGGAGGAGGAGTATGGGATCCACAATTATCTATGTATTAGAGCAAGCTTCTTTGATGAATTGTGTCAACTCTTGATGCTCTAGTGTCACATTAAAACTATAGTACTCAAAAGGTCATAATGTGATGTTGTTGATAATTCATTTGTGTTGAGGGTAATTGTTAGTCCCAATTGATGGTTGATGGAGTCACCTTAGGCCAGCTAAAATATCCTTTTTCTTTTTCTTGTGGAGGTGGAAATTACCTTATTTGCTCGAGAAAAAGCAAAAGCTTAAGTTTGGGGGAGTTGATAAGTAGGAATTTTACCTTGTTATTTGCTCTCTTTTACTTGTGTTTAGAGCCAAAAATGCATGAAGGTATTCCTGGAAACTAATGTAATATGCTTTCTTGTAGGGATTGTTCAAAATGAGCCAAAGGAGTCATAATAAACTCATAAAAGAGTCAAAACTTGAACAAAAACCAAGACTAGGCCACAAGATGTGAAACGCGGACCGCACAAATATTGTGCGGCCGCAAAAGCTACAACGCGGTCGCGAGCACTATTTCGAGGTCCGCGAAATGAAGATTCAGAGAGATGGATTTTTGGGCTAAAACATGAATGCGGACCGCGTCAAAAAGGTGCGGCCGCGAAAGTCCCTGCGCGGCCGCGATTGGAATTTTGTGGACCGCGGTTGCTGAAGTTCAGAGAGCTTACATTTTAAGCAAAAATAAGAAGTGCGGTCAGCATCAAGATTATGCAGCCGCAGAAGTCTCCTACGCGAATGCGATGGAAATTACGCAGTCCGCGAAACCCAGATCCAGAAGTGAAGAACGCGGACCGCGATCAGAATTACGCGGCCGCGGTCAGAATGACGCGACCGCGTAACCTCCGCATGGGTATTTTTGTCCGAAAATTTTAGCTTAGTATAAATATAACTTTTTGTCATTTTTAGGTTTTGTTGTATTTTTGCTGAGCACGCGTGAGACGGCAGAAACTTCTCTTTTGGGCAATTTTGTATTAGATTCACCTTATAACATTAGATTTTCATCTTTTAATCTAGTATTATGAATTTTATCTTCTTTTCATCTTTTATTTCTGCTGTTGCTATAAGTAGCTAGACCCATAGCTAAGGTTGTGACCCAACCCTAGTGTGGGTATTTAATGGGTGCTGAATTTTAGGGCTTGAATATTTATGGGTTAGTGATACTTGGCCTAGTGCTTGCTAGACTTGTAGAATTAGTGGTTGCAAACACTGATTCATGCCTTTATGACTTGGTCTTTTCTTAAGAAAGAGGGATTAAGTCTAGGAAAACTAGGCTAACAAGGAATTGGGGTGAACTCAAGAAATTGATAGCCCCAATTAAAGGGTTAAACCTAGAGATAATAAATACCCGACTTGAGCTAATATCACAGGACTTGCATGAATACCTATTTGGACTTGAGAAAGCCAAATTGGGCAAAACCACTCAAACTATCGAGAGATATAGAGTGAGTACTTGGGTGTGATAGCTATATTACGACCCCAAATTAATCAAGCTTGCCCTAGATTCTTGCTACCCATTAGATGTCTACCTAGGCGGAAGTAACTACCCTAGTCCTTTTAAACACTTGAAAACCAACATAAAAAATATTGTACTTAACTTTAATCATTGCATACAATAGAATAGAATTAGAAGTAGAATCAAAACCAAAATGTGTGGAAGCGTAATTAGGAACAAAAAATGCATCTAGCCTTAGATATAAACCTAATTCCAAATCAATTAACTCCATGTGGATTCGATCCTCGCTACTCAATAATAGTGTAGGCTTGGACCCGATCAGACTACTGACCTGAAGTCTGACCCTGATGGCCTGAATACCCACTCGAGGAACCCTGAATAGCTGGCGGGCGGTAGGAACTCTCTGGCATGGTGCTGAAGTAGGGCCGCACTGGAGCACCCCGAGGAGGCAGCGGTGCTGGATATGTGGGCCTACTAGACTGACCCCTGCCCCCAGCCGGGGCACCATTGAACTCTCCGAAATACCGAAACCGCTTATGCCTCGTAGCCTGCTCTCGACCACGCTGACGTGCACCCTTGATCCTCCGAGCTATCTCTAGAACTAGCTCGTAAGAAGTCACTATCTCCACCTCTCTGGCCATAGTGGCCTGGGTAGCAGAGTGCAAACCTGCCAAAAATCTCCGCACTCGTTCTACATCGGTCGGAAGTATCATAAGTGCATGGAGAGACAACTCAAAAAATCTCACCTCATAGTCGGTCACCGAAATCTGGCCCTGCTGGAGCTGCTCGAACTGAAATCGTAACTCTTTCCTCTAAGAGGGTGGAATATATCTGTCCAAGAAGAGGCGTGTGAACTGGTCCCAAGTCATGGGAGGAGAACCTGCTGGTCTGCTGAGAAGATATGACTGCCACCACCTACGGGCCCTGCCCTCCAGCTGGAAGGTGGTAAAATCTACCCCATGGAACTGCAATATCCTCATATTTTGCAGTCTGTCCCTGCACTGATCAATAAAGTCATAGGGGTCCTCATGTCGCTCACCTCCAAAGACAGGAGATTATAGCCCGGTCCATCTATCCAATAGCCTATGCGGATCTCCGGTCGCAGCTGGTATAGGCCCAGTTATAGCTGTTGCAACTAGCTGAGCTCCGCCTACGGGTAGTGCACCCGGGGTCTGATATACGACAACTGCATGCCTTGGAGCGTGAGCGGTAGGGGTGTGTGCTCCCCCTCCCGCCTGAGATGTGGCTGGGTCTGCTGGAAATAAACCAGCTTGGGTCATAGAATCCATGAACCATAGCATACGGCCAATGACCTCCTGGAAGCCCGGTGCTGACATGAAATCTACTGGGGTTGGCTCTGCTGCAGGCACCTCGCCCTGCTCCTCAATAATAGGATCCTCTACTGGATCCACTGGTGGCATAACTGGAGCAACTCTAGGACGTCCTCGTCCTCTACCATGAGTTGGAGCCCTCCCTCTGCCTCGGCCTCTAGCGATAGAGGCACTAGCTCCTCCATGATCGGGTACATCTATCGCGCGCATTCTCACCATCTATGAGAGAATAAGAAAGAGATACTTAGCACAACATCAACTGCAAGATAGGAGATAAAGAAAGAGTAGTTTCCTAACACCCTATAGCCTCTCGAAGATAAGTATGGACGTCTCCGCACCATTCTGTAAGACTCTATTAGGCCTGCTCATAACTTGTGAGACCTACGTGAACCTAGTGCTCTGATACTATGTTGTCACGACCCAATTTTCTATAGGCCGTGATGGCCCCCAATGTCGCCACTAGGCAAGCCAACAGTGAACTAACCATTTATCTACTCTTTTAATATTTTTGAAATAGTTGATTTTCAATTATTACATAAGTAAGAGATGAGAAAATTTAATAAAATAAAACGTAACAAATTGTAAGATCAAGTGTAATGAAATAAATACTCAAAAATCATTAAGTGTCTACTAGCAAAATTCCAAGACCTGGTGTCACAAGGGTATGAGCTACTAGTAGAATAAAAAAAATACTAAACTACTGTCTAAAATAAAGTAGACAAAAAGTAAAATACAAAAGAAAAACTTCGGGTGCTGCAGAACGGCTCGAAAGGCAGCTCACCGCTAAGTCTCGATTTATCAGGAGTGCGCACCGGGATGATGTCCAGATGCACCTGCCTAAGATCCTGCACGGTTAGTGCAGAAGTGCAGTGTGAGTACATAAACAACATGTACCCAGTAAGTATCTAGTATAACCTTGAAGTAGTGATGAGGGGTTAACTTCGACACTTACTATGAGCTAACAATAAAATACCGAAAATCTAAATAAGAATGAGTTATGTAAACAACCATAAATCTTCATAACAAGCAATAAACAAAAATTTCTTTCACAAACAATAAATCCCAAGTCAATTTCCATCATTTAAATAATTGTAACCTCTCAAGCCAATAAAAATCATATCAAGAAGATTAGGCTCCAAGTAATATTATGCACGATTTATGGCGAGGTCGTACGGCCCGATCCAAAATATATGTATACACTATGTGCACTGCCGAGGATTGAACGACACAAACCATAGATGCATCTATTAACTTACCCAGGCGAACGGCCCGCTCCCATGAGAGGAGAGGAAATTTACTTCGCTCGCGGAAATACTTGCGACGCGAGTAAAAATAGAACTATTAGGGTTATTATAAAATCCTTCAATTCTTCCCAAACATGAGAAATCCAAACTAGAGACTTTAAATATTAAAATCCTTAATCTCAGCTCATTTCAAAGCAATTAGTGTGCATAACCAACATAACAGTGCAAACAAAGCATGGTGTACGCCTAAGACTACCCGGACATCACATAGAATATAGTTGCGCACAGACTCTCGTCACCTAGTGCGTACGTAGCTCCCCACACATATAACCTACAACAAAAATACACCTAAGGGGATGCGTTTCCCTCTTACAAGGTTAGGCAAGGCACTTACCTCGTTCCCAAGCTCACTCCCGATCCACAAATGTGCTTTAAATCCTCAACTCGTTGTCAAACGACCCGAAACTAGTCAAATGTTATATAAATTAATCAATACATGTTCAAAAGTTCATAATTTAAATATTAGATTAATTACCCAACCCAAATTGGAAGGTTCCTAAAATTCACCCCAGGCCCACGTGCCCGGATTCTGGAAATTTTCAAAGAAAGTTGTTACCCATAACCTCACGAACTCAAATATATCGTTTTCACTCAAGGCCATAACCATTGTCGTGGTTAAATCCCATTTTTATCAAAACCTAGGTTTTTCACCTAAACCAATAATTTTCACAATTTTACATGTTACAATCTACCCATAATCTATGTATTAAACTTACATTGGGTAGGAATTACTTACCTCCAAAAGCAATATTGAAATCCCCCTTTTTAAAGCTCCAAAATCGCCCAATAGTGTAATAAATGAGCTCAAAATAGCCTAAGTCCCGATTTAAAACAAGACACTGCCCAGCTGCCCCTTCTTCGCGAACGCGGAAACGGCCTCGCGTTCGTGAAGGCAAACGGCCCAGGCCCAGAAAACTTGGCCATCGCGAACGCGACCAGGGCCTCACACACGCGGAGGCTTACCTGCCCTGCCATACGCGAACGTGAGGTCACCTTCGTGAATGCGAAGAACAACGATGCCACCCCCACCCAGCTCGTATTATCATACGCGAACGCAGACCCCATCACGCGAACGCGAAGCACAAAATTCCCCCAACCCAATTCCTTCATCGCGAACGCGAGGGTCCTTCCAAGTTCGCGAAAAAGGAAACTAGAACTGGAAAATCTGGTTTTTTTCCAACTTAGCTCCGGGTGGTTCGAAACATACCCGAGCCACTCTGGATCCCGTCCAAATGCACCAACAAGTCCATAAACATAACACGGACCTGCTCAAACTCTCAAAACACATAAAATAACAACAAAACTAAGAATCTCACCCCAAAACTCAATTGAATCAATTTATGAACTTCAAGTTTCCAAATCGCTCCGAACGAGCCGAATCATACTTAGACTACTCGAAATGACACCAAATTTTGCGTGCAAGTCTTAAATCATGATACGAAACTATTCCTTTACTCAGAATCCCAAATGGACCCCGATAACACTAAATCCTACTTAAAACCAAAGTTAAAGAACTCTAAAACCTCCAATGTGCCAACTTTCACTATTAAGCGCCGAAACGCTCCTGGGTCATCCAACACTCAATCCGAACATACGCCCAAATCTGAAATCATCATACAAACCTATTGGATCCATCAAATTTCGATTCTGAGGTCATTTACTCAAAATATTGACCAAAGTCAAACTTAGCCTTTTAAGGCTAAATCAAGGAACCAAGTGTTCCGATTTCAACCCGAACCTTTCCAAATACCGAACTAACCATCCCCGCAAGTCATAAAATAGTAAAAGCACATATGAAGAGTCTTATTTAGGGGAACGTGGATCTAAAAAGCAAAACGACTGGTCGGGTCATTACCAATTCCATAATTGGAAGCCTTGTTAATTAAATTATGTGGTCCCTGCTGTGCCTAAATAATAGGAAATAAAGGAATCTTTTTTTTGCTGAAAAGAAAACTAAGCAGGTTTTGGAAAAGGGTTTTATCCCTTCAAATCTGTGCTATAAATACATAAGGTTTTCCACCAAAAAGAAGACATAGAAGGTGGCCGGATTTTTTAGCTTTTTTTCCTAGAAAATTTCGCCCACACGAAACTATTTTCGGATATTATTTGGGTAACACAGTAGAAGATCGTGGAATATTCAGAGATCGTGATTGTGCGCGTGGTGGTGATTTCATTGAGTTTTTGTAGAATTGAAGGCTCACGTGATAGAGGAGCTTTGTTCTCGCTTCAAGCGGTAACTCGTGAAATCCCATATATGCTAGTTGTCTAAATTACATGTGATTTTGATACTGGAATTGCTTCCACTGCTTATACTCATAATTCGTATCAGAACCCACTCACATCTAATTAGATAACTAGGTTTTTTATGAAACAAGAATATCATGTTTATGTGCATTTTTGAATTACATGTATATGTTGTTTTCTGAAAAACTACACTGATGTTTTGTGAATTAACTGTGCAAAAATTTTGGATTATTCTTGTAATCATGAGATATTTGTTTTTTATTGATATTTGATTGGGATGATCTGGAGTTTTTTGTGTAAACCCTAAAAAAACGCAAAACCCGATTTTGACAGAATTGTCGGTGTTTTCGAAGGTCAACGAACTTGACAGACTCCGATTGAGCTAAAATTTGGTGGGTCTGGGTCAATCGAAAACGACGTATGAGAAAAACTCACTGCTATGCAGTGAATCATGTTGTTTTTCGGTGTTTTAATTCAATGGTGGTGGGGGTGACTCCCCATGGTCTCCATGATTAATCACTAGTGATATAATGAGTTTTACATGTTGGCTATTAGTAAATAGACATGTAGTAGTATTGAATTCAATAATAGAGGTGTAGGATTTTATTGACTTGGTCTTACAAAGTATACTTGATATTGTGTGATAATATAATCATTTTGTTAGAAAGTAAAATCCTCTGTTTGATATCCTAGATGACTACTGATTGGTGTGTTTGGCATATTTGCGCATAAAAAAAAAGATTCTTAAATTTTGGTTTTTGTTTTCATGCCCTATGTGATTACTAGTCTTGGATTTTCGATGAAAAATTTTGTTCTCTAGTTGGAGGTTGTAATTAAGTGAAATATGATAGTATTTTGTATGAGTTTTATATTATTGGCATGGCTTTTAAGCTGTGGTTCATAATCTGTCATAAAATAATTTTATGAGATACATGTATCTTCACTCGTAAATTGAGAATTTTGTGAGTAATAAATAGTTACCATTAAAGTGGTTTGTTTATTTGAACTCATGAAAAATTATTAATAAATTTGTACATGTGAAATTATGTTTATTCATGGATTGAGCATTATGATTAATAAGTAGGATCCACAAAATGGCCTATTTATTTGAGTCATTAAAATCTGCTTAATGTACCATGTGAAATTATCCTTGATAAATCTACATTAGCGGTAGAGGTTCTTAACTAGAAAAAGAGTTTTATCTTTGGGTAATAGTGAGACCAACTCCACTCACGAGAAGAGATATTTGGGGTTTTCGTCGAACGAGAGAAAATATAATATCTTAGGTTCTTGGGTATTTAATAAAAGGATAATTTATTGCAAAAGAAGATATTATGTATCCTAAAAATAGGAAGAACATAATATATGACTTGAGCTCATAGTATAATTATAAGGAGAATGGAAATCAATATCATATTTATTTTAATTTATGAAACTGCTTAAAACGGTTATTCTCCGAGTTTGGTTACAGGCTGGTGGTCATGAATTTGACGAACTCCGATTGACCTGAAACTTGGTAGGTTCATCGAAAACGAACTAGTGTGAATAGCTCACCGCTATGAAGTGAATCATGCTATTTTTTGGCATTTTGAGGACGTTTAGATGGGTTTTCAAGCAGTTTATAAAATTAAATTTGTTATAAATATGAAAATTTATTCTTTATATATCGGCTATATTTGTGTTGAATCTGGAACATGATGACACATGATGATTTAACTTGATATGATATATAACAAGAATACAAATCACATGGATTTAATCTTAAATACGCCAAAAATAATTTATTCGAATTTGATCTAGTTTTTTGGCGATCTTGAATTTCACGATCTCTAAATGACCTGAAATTTGGTAGGATCATCGAAAACGATCAGTTAAGAAGACCTCACTGCTTTGCAGTGAATCACATCGTATTTTGACGATTCGGGATCGTTTAGATGAGTTTTCTTGGAGGCTTGGTGGATTAAAATGTGATTTACATACGAAAAGTCATTCTTTCTGTCATTTTATGTATGTCTAATATGGAACATGATAACACATGTTGATTTGATATATATTGGTATATGATAGGAATGTAAGTCATATTTTAAATTCTTAAAAAAATGCTTAAAATGGTAATTTTCCAAATTTGGTTGCAGTTTTGGAGATTATGATTTTAACGGTCTCCGATTGATTTGAAATTTGGTAGGTCTATCAAAACCAGCCCAGTGATCAATACTCAATGCGATGCAGTGAAAAAGGTTAATTTTAGCGTTTTAAGACTGTTTAAATTGGGTTTTGAGCATTTTTGTTTTAATTATGGAACTTAATCCTCATAGAAAAGTTTGTGGTTGTGATCAAGTGGTGATAGGAATTAACCCCTATGGTCTCTATTTTTTATTTATAGTAAGATAATAAATTTACGCGTTGACTTTAGGTCTTCCTCCATATCGGATAAATTTATTATGAGCTCACTGGGTATATTTACTAGTTATTGATAACCTGTAGTAACTCTCTATCTGAGTTTAAGGGTTGAATCAATTTTATAATTAAAATACAATCATGATTAAGTAGTGATAGAAATATATTTCTATGGTCTTCCACTATTAATTTTAAGTGAGTAATAAATTTACGCATTGACATTAGGTCTTCCTCCATATCAGATAAATTTATTGTAAGTTCACTAGGTGAAATACTAGTAATTGATATCGTGTACTTACTCTCCATCTGAGTATACATGTTGGATCAATGGAACTAGAGCTATTAATTATGATGTTCACTTGACTTAAATTAATAGTATACTCTCCATTTGAGTTAGGTGTGTTTTAATTTATTTGAATGAATAATCTGGAATTACATATGTATGTTCCATGAGTAGTTCTTTTCCCATCAAAATTTTCTATTCAAGATGCATGAATACATATATGTGTAGTGTGTTTGAATTTTTAGTATTAAATGATTATATACAATTGTCTGAAAATAACAGTATGCTCTCCATCTGAGCTGGTTCTGTTTCTTTCTGGATTGTATAATTTTTTGTATTATATAATATACTTTGCATGAATGATTCTTTTCCCATCAAAATTTGTTATTCAAGATGCATGTATAAAAAAAATTTGAATGCAGTTTGAATTTTTTTATTAAGTGTTTTGACTTATTATGATTTATTTAATGTTTTATCTCAACTCCACAATGACTTCATACAATTTGTTGTATTACTTATTTTTTTTTTTATAGTGATAAGACATTAATTTAAAGGATGCAATATATGTACCTTTTGTTAGGAGTTTAATTCCGATTTCTGGGCAAAATAAGAGATGGATATTTATTTTATTTTTGAATAACTCTTGAGTTATTGAGCTTGATAAACATTTTATCTCTTGTGGTACATGAATGCATGACCTTGTTATTGTATATTAATGTCTCTCCTGAACAGAATAATATTAATCTACCTCATAAGAGAATATATTCTTCAAAATTGAGTAAAACTTATCTGTGTACTTTTGTCTAAGTCATATTAATCTGGATAGGATTTCAAGTTGATCAAGGATGGACCTTAAGGTTCATTGAAAGTAGAGGCACTACCAACTTGTGGATCCTGTTTGGAAGGAAATTTGACTAAAGGATGTTTTCCTTCAAAAGGAAATAAAGCTAGTGATAAGCT
The DNA here is from genome assembly GCF_000715075.1 of Nicotiana tabacum. Classification (NCBI taxonomy): domain Eukaryota; kingdom Viridiplantae; phylum Streptophyta; class Magnoliopsida; order Solanales; family Solanaceae; genus Nicotiana; species Nicotiana tabacum. The sequence continues at coordinate 90,063,017 of NC_134103.1, forward strand.
AGAATGAATCCCTTCTGATTTGTATAGTTAATTAAACATACTGGTAAGAGATAGTTTTGAGTATTTTTGTGACGTTCATAAATGATTACTCAAAATATTAATATATTTATTTGATGCACCGTAAGTCTTAATGATTTAAGTAATTCAAGGTTTTTAAGACTTGAAACGGAGAAGCACCAAAGAAATATATTAAGTAACTGCAATTTGATTGTAGTGGGAGCACCTCTCTAAGGAGTTCTTTTGTTACTTATCAGAATAAGGGATTACATCTCAATTGTCTACACCGTAAACTCCATAATAGAGTGGTGTGGCAGAAAGAAGAAATAAGTCTCTTTTGGACATGGATAGATTAATGAAGTGTTTTTCAGATTTGCCTTATTCGTATTAGAATATTTCCTAAAACTACAAATTACATTCTGAATTTAGTTTCTTTTAAGTTAGTACCTGTGACATCTATAGAACTGTGGACTAAATATAAGCTCAGTCTGCGGCATGTTCATATATAGAATTGTCGAGCATATGTGTTGAGAGGGAAAGCAGATATATAATTTGGAACTAAGAATGGATAGGTGCATATTTATTGAATATCCAAGAAAACGAAGGGATGTTTATTTTATTGTCCTAAAGAAAATAAGGCAATTGTTAAAACAAATGCAGTTTTCTAGATAAGGTGTGATGACCCAAAATATCATCTTTAAATTTAATAATTAATTCTGTGTTCTAAGAACTCAAAAAAAATTATTTATTATTCTTCGACTTACGTTCGCAGTCCGTAAAATTTTTCAAAAAGTTTTTATGTGAAAAATAGATTAAAATGTGAATTAGAGCTTTAAAATTCAACTGAGTTGACTTTGGTCAATATTTTGAGAAAACGAACCCGGGTCAGTGTTTTGACAGTTTCAGTAGGTCTGTATTGTGATTTTGGACTTAGGAGCGTGATCGGAATTTTATTTGGAAGTCCGTAGTGAAATTGGGCTTGAAATTGCTAAAATAAGAATTTAAGTTTGGAAGTTTAACCGGGGAGTTGACTTTTTGATACCGAAGTCGGAATACAATTCCAAAACTTTTCATAGCTCCGTTATGTCATTTATGACTTGTGTGCAAAGTTTGAGGTCAATCGAACTTGATTTGATAGGTTTCGACATCGAATGTAGAAGTTAAAAATTTAAGTTTTATTAAGCTTGAATTGGAGCATAATTCGTAGTTTTAGCGTTGTTTTATGTGATTTGAGGTTTCAAATAAGTTTGTATGATATTTTAGGACTTGTTGGTATATTTGGTTGAGGTCCCGAAGGTCTCGGGTGAGTTTCAGATGGTTAACGGATCAAAAGTTGGACTTAAAAAGTTGCTGCAATTTTTCCTCTTCTGTTGGATATTCTGGACTGTGATCGACCCCAGGTATCGAGCCCAGGTATCGATCCCAGGGTTGACGAGGCTCAGGTTCGAGCTTGTGATCGAAGCCACGATCGAAGGTCCAGCTCGAGGGCTATGATCGAAGGCAAGGCTCGAAGGCCAGGATCGAGATCCAAGATCGAGGGTCACAATCGAAGGCACATGCTCGATGCCATTATCGAGCCCATGACCGAGTCCCAGGCTCGAGGTCATGATCGAGGACATGACCGAAGCCCAGGCTCGAGGGCCACGATCGAAGTCACGATCGAGGCCCAATTTCGAAGGCTGTCTAGGCAAATTTATAAAAGAGGGCATTCGTCCCATTTGCCATTTTTGACGAACTTGAGCTTGAGCAAAGATGACTTTTGGCAGATTTTCAAACAAATACATTTGGGTAAGTGATTCTAACTCGGATTTGGTCTATATACATAAATATATCATTGTTTTCACCATTTAATTAGTGTTTTGAGATTGAAATTTGGGAAATTTTTAGAAATCTCATAGAAATGAATTTTTGAGATTTCGGTATCGATTCGGAGTTGAATTTGAGTGAAACTGGTATGGTTGAACTCGTAATTGAATGGGTTATCGGATTTCGTAACTTTCGTCGGATTCCGAGATGTGGGTCCCACAGACAAATTTTTAGTTAATTTCGGGATTTTTATCGAAAATGTAGTATTTCCTTATAGAATGGATTCCTATAAATTTTAGTGATTGTATCGAATTATTTTTTGGTTAGATTCGAGCCAATCGAGGTTTGATAATCGAGGAAAAGGCCTACTAGTGGATTAAATTGGAGCAAGACGAGGTAAGTCTCTTATCTAATCTTGTGAGAGGAAAATTACCTCATAGGTGATTACAATTAAATAATTATTGCTAATTGTGGGGGCTACGTACGCACGAGGTGATGAGGACTCAAAGCATGAATTACTTGTGTAAATTGTATTCTTTGTTTAATTAATATTATTTGATATATATATATATATATTGTGAATTGTTAGATAAAAATATTAAAGGATGGAAATCTCATATACTTGATTTTCTGTTTAAATTAATTAATTGTTAAGAGAAATTGTTCTTCCTCCTGAATTTATCTTATAATAAATATACTCTCAATCCAGAGGTACATAAGAAAATATCCCCCTTTCTTGTGGAGCGGCCCGAACGCCTCGGCAGGATAGATACACCTATGGATCGTGTCGCACGTCCCTCGGCAGTGTACACAAAACTCTGGATCGGGCCGTACGACCTCGGCAGAAATTGTGCTGGATAATAATAATTACACGATACTTGGACAGTTTATTGTAGCTTGTAAAGCTATTTGATAAATTATAAATTTATTGAAATTGAATTGCGTCTTTCATAGCTATTTGATAAATTGAAAAATTTATTGAAATGGAAGGATTTAATTAATAGATTGGAAATTGTTGCATTTGAAGGATTTTTATTATTTCTGCTAATTGAATAAAATTATTGTTAACTCTATGAATTATGCTGATTTGAATAATTATAATGTATTCCATTTATTTTTGTTGACCCTTAGTGAGTGTCAAAGTCGGCCATCTCGTCTCTACCACTTTGAGATTAGGCTTGATACTTACTGGGTACACGTTGTTTACGTACTCATGCTACACTTGCTGCACTTTTTGTGTAGGATCTGAGATAGATACTAGTGGAGGATCTATCATCGCACATCCTCGTTATCCAGGGGCGTAGTGGTGAGCTGCCTTTCTGAGCCGTCCTGCAGCTACCAGTGCCTCTTCTTGTATTTTTAATTCTGTCTATTTTCATTTCAGACAGTATTTGGAGTTTTGTATAATCTACTAGATGCTCATACACTTGTGACACCAGGTCTTAGCACACACATTGGTAGAATTTGGTGTCTTATTATTTTTCTTGGATTTAAATATTATCGATATATGTTTAATTTATTGGTTGGCTTGCCTAGCTGTAGTGTTGGGCGCCATCACGACCTATAGGTGAAATTGGGTCGTGACAACATGGTATCAGAGCACTAGGTTCACGTAGGTCTCACAAGTTATGAGCAGACCTAATAGAGTCTTGCGGATCGGTACGGAGACGTCTGTACTTATCTTCGAGAGGCTATAGGGTGTTAGGAAACTACCTTTCTTCATATTCCATTGTGCAATTAATGTAGTACTAAATATCCTTCTCTTATCCTCTCACAGATGGTGAGAATGCCCTCTAATGAGGTTTCAGACCAGGGAAAAGCTACTCCCCCAGTTGCTAGAGGCCGAGGGAGGGCTCCAGCCCGTGGTAGAGGGCGAGGACGTCCTAGGACTATTCCAGTTATGCCTCCAATGGGTCCAGCAGAGAATCTCATTATTGAGGAGCAGGGTGAGGTGCCTGTGGTAGAGCCAGCTCCGGTGGATTTCACATCTGCACCGGGATTTCAGGATGTCATTGGTCGTATGTTGCGGTTCATGGACAATATGACTCAGGCCGGTTTATTTTCGGCAGACCCAGCCCTATCTCAGGCGGGCGGGGGGAGCACAGACCCCTACCGCACAGGCTCATAGACAGGCAGCTACTGTATATCAGACCCAGGGTGCACTACCCGTGGGTGGAGCCCAGCCAATGGCAGCAGCTACACCTGAGCCCAGGCCAGCTGTAGCCGCTGATCCTCAGAAACTATTGGACAAATGGACTAGACTACATCCTCCTATCTTTGGAGGTGAGCGACATGAGGATCCCCAGGATTTCATTGATCGATGTAAGGATAGACTGTACAACATGAGGATATTTGAGTCTTATGAGGTAGACTTTACTACTTTTCAGCTAGAGGGCAGAGCCTGTAGATGATGGCAGTCTTATGTTCTTAGCAGACCAGCAGATTCTCCTCCCATGACTTGGGACAGGTTCACCCGTATCTTCCTGGACAGGTATATTCCACCCTCTCAAAGGGAAGAGTTGCGGTTCCAGTTTGAGCAGCTCCAACAGGGTCAGATGTCAGTGACCAATTATGAGGCGAGGTTCTCTGAATTATCTCGCCATGCACTTATGATACTCCCTACTGAGGCGGAGAAAGTGCGGAGGTTTGTAGCTGGTTTACATACTGGCATTCAGGAAACTATGGCTCGAGAGGTTGAGATGGGTACTTCTTATGAGCTAGTCGTGGAGATAGCCCGGAGGATTGAGGGTTTACGTCAGCGTAGTCGAGAGCAGGTTACTAGAGATAAGTAGTTTAGGTATTCTAGAGAGTTCAGAGGTGCTCCGTTTAGGGGCAGAGGTCAGTTCGTGAGAGGGCAGTCCAGCAGGCCCCTATATCCAGCACCACCGCCTCTTTGAGGTGCTCCAATGAAACCCTATCTCAGTGTTATACCAGAGAGTTCTTATCGCCCACCAGCTATTCAAGGTTCTTCTAGTGGGTATTCAGGTCACTAGGGCCAGACTTCTAGTCAGCAGCTTATTGTACCGAAAAGTTATTACGAGTGCGGGGATCCCAGTCACATACGGAGATTCTGCCCCAGACTGCAAGGTAGACCAGTGCAGCAGGGTCAGTAGCCTATGATTACCGCACCAATTGCTCCACCAGTAGTCCGACCACCAAGAGGTGGAGGACAGGAGGGTAGGGGTCGTCCTAGAGGTGGAGGTCAGCCAGTCGGAGGCCAGCCAGTTGGCGCTCCAGCTCAGTTCTATGCTTTTCCGGCCAGACCAGATACAGAGACCTCAAATGCTGTGATTACATGTATTATTTCTATTTGTGGCAAATATGCCTCAGTATTATTTGATCCAGGATCTACATATTCATATGTGTCATCTATTTGCTCCATTCCTGGGTGTTTCTCATGAGTCCTTGAGTACTCCTGTTTATGTGTCCACTCCTGTGGGCGATTATGTCATTGTGAACCGTATTTACCGGTCCTATTGCTTGAGATGACCGATTTTGAAATTATTCTAGGCATGGACTGGTTATCTCCATATCATGCTATTCTAGATTGTCATGCCAAGACTGTTACCTTGGCTATTCGAGCATTGCCTAAGCTGGAGTGGAAGGGTTCGTCTGTTAGTTCATTAATCGAGTTATTTATTTTATAAAGGCTCAACACATGGTTGAGAAGGGTTGTTTGGCTTATCTAGCCTATGTTCGGGATACTACTGCAGAGACTCCGACTATTGATTCAGTGCCTGTAGTTCGGGAGTTCTCCGATGTATTTCCTTCAGATCTTTCAGGTATGCCACCTGATCGTGATATTGATTTCTGTATTGACTTGGCTCTAGATACCTAGCCTATATCTATCCCACCGTATTGCATGGCTCCGAAAGAATTGAATGAATTGAAAGAACAGCTCGAAGAGTTACTAGCCAAAGGGTTCGTCAGACCGAGTGTAACGCCTTGGGGTGCACCGGTATTATTTTTGAAAAAGAAGGATGGAACAATGCGGATGTGTATTGATTATCGCCAATTGAACAAAGTCACTATTAAGAACAAGTACCCGTTGCCGCGTATTGATGATCTATTTGACCAGTTGCAGGGTGCTAGGGTATTCTCTAAGATCGACATGAGGTCGGGGTACCATCAGTTAAAGATTCGGGATCCGGATGTTCCGAAGACTGCTTTTCGGACTAGATATGGTCATTATGAGTTTCTGGTGATGTCCTTAGGTTTAACTAACGCCCCGGCAGCGTTTATAGATTTGATGAACAGGGTATTCAGGCCATATATTGATTCGTTTGTAATTGTCTTCATTGATGACATTTTGATCTACTCGCGCAGTAAGGAGGAGCATGAGCAGCATATGAGAGTAGTGCTTCAAACGTTGCGGGAACAAAAGCTATATGCTAAGTTCTCTAATTATGAGTTCTGGCTTGAGTCTGTAGCATTTTGGGGGCATATTGTATCGGGCGAGGGCATTAAAGTTGATCGCAAAAGATTGAGGCAGTTCAAAATTGCCATCGTCCCACTTCGGCGACTGAGATCAGGAGTTTTCTGGGTTTAGCAGGTTATTATCGTCGGTTCGTGGAGGGTTTTTTGTCTATTGCATCACCCTTGACCAAATTAACCCAGAAGGTTGCTCCGTTCCGATGGTCCGATGATTGTGAGATGAGATTTCAGAAGCTCAAGACAGTATTGACTACAGCACCAGTGATAGTGTTGCCTTCTGGTTCGGGGATGTATACAGTGTATTGTGACGCTTCACGCGTTGGCTTGGGTTGTGTATTGATGCAGGAAGGGCGAGTTATTGCATATGCTTCACGTCAACTGAAGCCCCACGAGAAGAATTATCCAGTACATGATTTGGAGTTAGCTGCGATTGTTCACGCTCTTAAGATTTAGAGGCATTATCTTTATGGGGTGTCTTGTGAAGTTTACACTGATCATCGCAGTTAGCAACATTTTTTCAAGAAAATTGACGTAAATTTGAGACAACGCAGATGGCATAAGTTACTAAAAGATTATGATATTACTATCCTGTATCATCCGGGCAAAGCAAATGTGGTTGCAAACGCCTTTAGTAGAAAGGCGAAAAGTATGGGTAGTTTGGATTTCATTTCAGCAGAGGAGAGGCCATTGGCTTCAGATATTCAGTCCTTGGCCAACAGACTTATGCGGCTGGATATTTCAGAGCCCAGTCGAGTTCTTGTATGTGTTGTAGCTCAGTCTTCACTATTTGAACAGATCAAGGCTCGCCAGTATGATGATCCACACTTAATGGTTCTTCGAGAAACGGTACTACAGGGTGGTGCCAAGGAAGTTACTATTGGAGCGGATGGCATTATGCGACTCCAGGATCGTCTATGTGTCTCTAATGTGGATGGACTGAGGAAAAAAATCCTAGAGGAGGCACACAGTTCTCGGTATTCTATTCATCCAGGTAGTACCAAGATGTATCGTGACCTGAGGCAGCATTATTGGTGGCGACGAATGAAAAAGGACATTGTTGAGCATGTAGCTAGGTGCCTAAATTGTCAGCAAGTTAAATATGAGCACCAGAGGCCAGGTGGCCTACTTTAGCAGATGACTATACCGGAGTGGAAATGGGAATGCATCACTATGGACTTTGTAGTTGGGTTATCGTGGACCTTGCGGAAGTTTGATGCAGTTTGGGTCATTGTTGACAGGTTGACCAAGTCGGCACATTTCATTCTAGTTGTGACTACGTATACTTCATAGAGGTTGGCCCAAATTTATATTCAAGAGATAGTTCGGTTGCACGGTGTGCCAATTTCAATCATATCAGATAGAGGTCCTCAGTTTACTTCACATTTATGGAGAGCAGTACAGAGTGAGTTGGGGACCCGTGTAGAGCCCAACACAACCTTTTATCCGCAGACCGACGGGCAGTCAGAGCGGACAATTCAGATTTTAGAGGATATGCTCAGGGCATATGTGATTGACTTTGGAGGTCAGTGGGATCATTTCTTGACTTTAGCCGAGTTCGCTTATAATAACAGTTACCAATCCAGCATCGAGATGGCTCCATTTGAGGCTTTATATGGCCGGCGATGCCGTTCGCCCATCGGATGGTTTGGGCCCGGTGAGGCTAAATTATATGGTACTGATTTGGTGAAAGATGCCTTGAAAAAGGTAAAGTTGATTCAGGAGCAACTTCGTACAGCACAGTCCAGACAGAAGAGTTACGCAGATTAGAAAGCGCGAGATTTATCATTTATGGTAGGTGAAAAAGTTCTCTTGAAGGTTTCGCCGATGAAGGGAATTATGAGATTCAGGAAGAAGGGCAAGTTGAGCCCAAGGTTTATAGGCCCATTTGAGGTGTTGAGACGAGTTGGGGAGGTTGCTTATGAGCTTGCATTGCCTCCCAGTCTATCGGGAGTTCATCCGGTTTTCCATGTATCTATGCTCCGGAAGTATCATGCTGACCTATCACATGTGTTGGACTTCAGCACAGTTCAGCTAGATAAGAGTTTGGGTTATGAAGAAGAGCCATTTGCCATTGTTGATAAACAAGTTCGCCAGTTGAGGTCCAAGAGGATTTCTGCAGTAAAGGTCCAGTGGAGGGGCCAACCAGTCGAGGAAGCGACTTGGGAGGCTGAGAAAAACATGCAGAGTAGATATCCACACTTATTCAGCACTTCAGGTATAATTCTAAACTCGTTCGAGGACGAACGTTTGTTTTAAAGGTGGAGAATGTGATGACCCAAAATATCATCTTTAAATTTAATAATTAATTCTGTGTTCTAAGACCTCGAAAAGCACTATTTATTATTTCTCGATTTACGTGCGCAGTCCGTAAAATTTTATGAAAAGTTTTTATGTGGAAAATAGATTAAAATGTGAATTAGAGCTTTAAAACTCAACTGAGTTGACTTTGGTCAACATTTTGAGCAAACGGACTCGGATCAGTGTTTTGACAGTTCCAGTAGGTCCATATTGTGATTTTGGATTTAGGAGTGTGATCGAAATTTTATTTGGAAGTCCGTAGTGAAATTATGCTTGAAATGGCTAAAATAAGAATTTAAGTTTGGAAGTTTGACCGGGGAGTTGACTTTTTGATACCGGAGTCAGAATACAGTTCCAAAAATTTTCATAGCTCCGTTATATTATTTATGACTTGTGTGCAAAATTTGAAGTCAATCGAACTTGATTTGATAGGTTTTGACATCGAATGTAGAAGTTGGAAATTTTAAGTTTTATTAAGCTTGAATTGGAGCATAATTCGTGGTTTTAGCGTCGTTTTATGTGATTTGAAGTTTCAAATAAGTTTATATGATGTTTTAGGACTTATTGGTATATTTGGTTGAGGTCCCGAGGGTCTTACGTGAGTTTCGGATGGTTAACGGATCAAAAGTTGGACTTAAAAAGCTGCTGCAATTTTTCCTCTTCTGTTGGATATTCTGGGCTGTGATCGAGCCTAGGTATCGAGCCCAGGTATCGAGCCCAGGGTTGACGAGGCTCAAGCTCGAGCTTGTGATCGAAGCCACGATCGAAGTTCCAGCTCGAGGGCTATGATCGAAGGCAAGGCTCGAAGGTCAAGATCGAGATCCAAGATCGAGGGTCACAATCGAAGGCACATGCTCGATGCCATGATCGAGCCCATGACTGAGTCCCAGGCTCGAGGTCATGATCGAGGACATGACCCAAGCCCAGGCTCGAGGGCCACGATCGAGGCCTAATTCCGAAGGTTGTTTAGGCAGATTTATAAAAGAGGGCATTCGTCCCATTTGTCATTTTTGACGAACTTGAGCTTGAGCAGAGGCGACTTTTGGCAGATTTTCAAGGAAATACATTGGGGTAAGTGATTATAACTTGGATTTGGTCTATATACACAAATATATCATTATTTTCACCATTTAATTAGTGTTTTGAAATTGAAATTTGGAAAATTTTTAGAAATCTCATAGAAATGAATTTTTGAGATTTCGGTATCGATTCGGAGTCGAATTTGAGTGAAACTGGTATGGTTGGACTCGTAATTGAATGTGGTCCCCACGGACAAATATAATTAATTTCAGAATTTTTATCGAAAATGTAGTATTTCCTTAAAGAATTGATTCCTATAAATTTTAGTGATTGTATCGAATTATTTGTTGGTTAGATTCGAGCCAATCGAGGTTGGATAATCGAGGAAAAGGCCTACTAGTGGATTAAATTGGAGCAAGACGAGGTAAGTCTTTTGTCTAATCTTGTGAGGGGAAAATTACCTCATAGGTGATTAAAATTAAATAATTATTGCTAATTGTGGGGGCTACGTACGTACGAGGTGATGAGAGTCCGTGCGTAGCTACTATTAATGCTAAAGTCCGGGTAGTTTAGGACTCAAAGCATGAATTACTTGTGCAAATTATATTCTTTGTTTAATTAATATTAATTGATATATATGAATATATTGTAAATTGTTAGATAAACATATAAAAGGATGGAAATCCTATATGCTTGATTTTATATATATTGTGAATTGTTAGATAAAAATATTAAAAGATGAAAATCTCATATACTTAATTTTCTATTTAAATTAATTAATTGTTAAGAGAAATTATTTTTCCTCCTGAATTTATCTTATAATAAATATACTCTCATTCCGGAGGTACATAAGAAAATATCCTCCTTTCTTATGGAGCGGGCCAAACGCCTCGGCAGGATAGATGTACCTATGGATCGTGTCGCACGTCCCTCGGTAGTGTACACGAAACTCTGGATCGGACCGTACGACCTCGGCAGAAATCGTGCTCGATAATAATAATTACACGATACTTGGACAGTTTATTGCAGCTTGTAAAAATATTTGATAAATTAAAAATTTATTGAAATTGAATTGTAGCTTGCATAGCTATTTGATAAATTAAAATTTTTATTGAAATGGAAGGATTTAATTAATAGATTAAAAATTATTGCATTTGAAGGATTTTTATTATTTCTGCTAATTGAATAAAATTATTGTTAACTCTGTGAATCATGCTGATTTGAATAATTAATATTTATTCCATTTATTTTTGTTGACCCTTAATGAGTATCAAAGTCGGCCATCTCGTCTCTACCACTTCGAGATTAGGCTTGATACTTACTGGGTACACGTTGTTTACGTACTCATGCTACACTTGCTGCACTTTTTGTGCAGGATCTAAGATAGATACTAGTGGATGATCTATCATCGCACATCCTCGTTATCCAGGGGCGTAGTGGTGAGCTGCCTTTCTGAGTCGTCCTGCGGCTACCAATGCCTCTTTTTGTATTTTTAATTCTGTCTATTTTTATTTCAGACAGTATTTGGAGTTTTGTATAATCTACTAGATGCTTATGCACTTGTGACACCAGATCTTGGCACACACATTGGTAGAATTTGGTGTCTTATTATTTTTCTTGGATTTAAATTTTATCGATATATGTTTAATTTATTAGTTGGCTTGCCTAGCTGTAGTGTTGGGTGCCATCAAGACCTTTAGGTGAAATTGGGTCGTGACATAAGGACTGCTTAATAAACCAAGTTCCTAGAAGTAAACTTGTTTTACAGGAACTAGGCAAAGAAATAACTAGATGTTCATGAACATCAAAATCCAAACGTTGGAATTGACGATCCTTTACATTTAAGTAGTGGGAAAACATTAATAGGCAGAATATGCCTTTATCGAGTAGGAGTGATGTTTGAACAGTGAACACTATTGCAAGAAGTCGCTAATATTTCAATACCGTAAGGTAATGAAGGTAATATTAGTAGTACTTCGCCGTAGTGGGAGAATACTAAGGAAAATCATAGTTCGGTGTACACTCTTGGGATAGATTTGGTAACAGGATCCCTGGAGAGTTTAATATCAAACTAGATAGTGATGACAAAGAAATACTAGACAAAGTTTGCATCAGAAAATAACTTGGCAAGATTTTTTAACATAACCTTATTTGGTGAAGACTTTCAATAGTCATGTAAAAAGAATGCCTGAGAAAGTTGTAGATGCATGGTTATAAGTCTAAGTGGGAGATTGTTGGGGCATATACTATTAACCATGTGTTTGGATATAGTATATTCTAACAATTGTCATGGTTAAAAGTCTAAGTGAGAGATTGTTGGGATATATACTATTAACCATGGTTTTGGTTTAAATATAATATTTATTATGAAATCATTATTTATTCAATTTTAATAAAGTTTTAAATAGATCATATATTAGTCTGTGTCCTTTGCTTATATAGTAGATCATTTAGTGTACAAAGTTTAGCTTATACACGGAAGATTAAATCATCAGCTCTTATAAGTATAAAGTTTGAGTTCACAATCTAATGATGGAATTGGACAAAACATCATGGATAATTGTAGCACAAGATTAAATATAATTTATCTTGATTATGAGAATGGTTTAATTCCAACTTCTTGTGCTAGAACATTTTGTATGTATTGAACGAACCAAGTAGGAATAAGTATTTTATACCGACTTAATAAAATAAACTCTCTAGCCATTAAATGTACTTATACTCTTAATCTTGATATAATTATTATTAGCTGTGTATATTATTATTGTTTTGATTTATTAAAAGGCGAGATTCTTTCGTGTGTCAATATGCCTGGTAAATTAGATAATAATAATGTATATTAGCGAAGTAATAGTTAGTTGATGGAATTCATGTCTCGGTTTAGAGATTGATGATATACCTTTATGAAAGCTTATAAGTTTTCATGGATAAACCCGGCCGCTGGATTTTGTATCTGACACATGAAATAAGTTAAGCGAAAGTCTAAAGGAAATAATTAATAAATTAAATCGTCAGTAATTTAATTTAATTGATTAGTATCTGAATCTTAATATGAGGAGTTAAATAAGATTTAATGGATGAACTTAGAAATTGAATAAGGAGTGCAATTACGATTTTTTAGTGGAATAATTCATAATTAATTATGGTGGATATTAATTTTGAAAATTAGAAATTAATTCCATAATTGAAGCCTTGTTAATTAAATTATGTGGTCTCTGATGTGCCTAAATAATAGGAAATAAAGAAATTTTTTTTCTGGTATAAAAGAAAACCAAACAGGTTATGGAAAAAGGGTTTTATCCCTTAAAATCTATGTTATAAATACATAAGGTTTTCTACCAAAAAGAAGAAAGAGAAGGTGGCCGAATTTTTCAGCCTTTTTTCCTAGAAAATTTCGCTCACACGTAATTACTATTTTCGAATATTATTTGTGTAATACAGTAGAAGACCGTGGAACGTTCGTAGATCATGATTGTGCGGGTGGTGGAGATTTCATTGAGTTGTTATAGAATTGGAGGCTCACGTGATAGATGAGCTTTGTTCACGCTTCAAGAGGTAACCCGTGAAATTTCATATATACTAGTTGTCTAAATTACATGTGATTTTGATATTGAGATTGTTTCCTATGCTTATAATAATCCATCAGCCTCCTCCCTCGTCATCAAACGAAAAGTAGAATTTCTGCTTCTCGAAAAAAAACTTTCAACTCTTTAGACAAAGGGGGGGAATATTTTTCTTAATTAAGTAGCCGAACATTAATTAAGTAAATTAAATATGGCTATCAATTGATGGAAATAATTCAGACCTGTCTTCTTATTGGATGAGACACATGTTACTAGTAGTCTATAATCATAGTACTTAGAAAATTTATTACTCTTCCGATCATTTTAAGTAATTTTTTAAGGATTTTGCACCCTCATTAAGAAAATCACATTTTAATAGCAATAATTAAGTGAGTTATTTTACTAAAAGATCTTTTATTTCTTCTCAAATACTTCTTATAAATTTGTTCTATCGTTTATTAGATAAGGGTAATTTTCAAGAAAAATAACTACTACTTTCTTGGTTTCTTAAAAAATTACTAATGTTGGACCACAATAAAAAGTTTAGAAAACCACTTAAAAGGGGCAGGACGGAATATAAAATACTACTTAAGATGCTATATTATCTGCACACATTATGAGCTAAACTAAATTAAATATGGCTTTCAATGATGAAAATAATTTTTGAGCAGTCTTCGATCTAATTCGATGAGACAAATGTTATTAGTATATAAACATAGTACTTAGAAAATTAATTGGTGCACTACTTAGATGCTATATTATCCGCACACATTATTAGCTAATCTAATTATTTATTCTTCAACAATTTCTCTTTTTTTTAATCCTTAGTTTAATCATCAATAACAGAAGATGCGGATCAATCTTTGGATTATGATTCATTGTTCTTGCCTACAATATATAATCTTTGGGCAGATATTTTTTTTTTATCGCATTAAAGTAAATACATATTTGAAACAAGCGATGACATAAGTCCTATTTCATGAAGTAATAATTGAACTTTTTTTAATCACAATATTCCCCCCTTTGCGCAATGATGTATGCGAATCAGCTGAGTAAAACTTGGTCATTATTGTTTCACCTACTCCCCTTCGTTTATAATTCTACGCCACATAAATTATGCTATTGTTATCTCTAACAGGAAACAAAACTAATTAAGTTATATATACTGCTGTTCTTGTACATAAAATAATGCAAATAGATAAATATATTAGTACTATTTTTTGTGCATTTTAAGTAAAGTGGAGTCTTTTGGTTAATGACATAAAGGATAATAATTTCGAATAAAATGTAAATTATTTAGTTTTTTGTTTGGTTGGATTTTTTTTCGTTATAAGCAGTTTCAGAATGCAAGATGTGTGTTTGGATTTATTTTAGATAAATTTTTATTTCCCATTTTAATCTTGATCTTTCTCAAAGGACATTAGAAGAAAAGCTTTGGAGAAGAGCACGTTTATCATTTAATTGTTTCATTTCGGGAGATTATTGTAACAAGCATATTGCATTACGTTATCAATTAGTGGATTTTTCCATGTTAATCATCACAAAGCTTAACAATATTAACTACACATAGAAGATAGAATTGGTTCAAAAAAAGTATAACAACACGTTATTTCTCTAAGGATTATTATAATAAAGAGTCAACATTTGCGTCCCTTCAAATGCTTGAAAGTGCCTTTGTTTTTCGTGTTTATTTATGTGCAAGTGAATTATACATATACTATATTACCAATTACTCCCTCGGTTCACTTTTACTTGATACATTTTGACTTTTTACGCTCATTAACTAATAATAAATAAAGTGCATAATTTATCATGATATTCATATTAATTGATGCATATTTTATTGGATTTGAGAAAATGATTTGAAATGAGTAATAAATACTGTGGGTAAAACATAATTTTTTTTTTGTCTTCTCTTAATATGCGTAAAGTGACAAGTAAAAATAAAAATCTATTTTTATTATACATGTTAAGTAAAAGTGAACGGAGGGAGTACCAGTCTTCTCTCTCACTCACTCACTCACTCACTCACTCACTCACACAGAGTAATAAATACACCTTGCGCCACACAGTGCCTCAGAAAGATATTGGGTATAAATATAAAAAAAATAACATCTCTTGTCGTTATAGTGATTTGCTTAATTCTCCAAATATTAAATTCGCTTACGAAAGGTCCCGCTTATGCCACTGCTCACCCACTCAAATTTGTGTTGGGACTACACTAAAGTTTCTCTATACAGTTTTCTTTTTACCCGATTCATTTGTGTATATTATTAATTTATTAAGACATGCTCATAATTTTATAGATTGCTCGAGAATTGGAGCCATTTTATATATATATGAAAGAAGGTGGTTTCTGACTTTTTCTTCAAATTATAGGAGAGGTGGAGAGGAAGGGCAAGGAGCATGTGAGATAAGCATAAGTTCGTTAATGATTGACATGCATGCATGTATATAAAGATATGTACAAAGACTCCAACAACCTCAATTATATATTTTTTGTGTGTTCCCAACATGTACTTTAAGAGACAACGAAGCCAACCTTTTGAAAAGCAGAAAAGGTTTGGGATTCTGAATCTACCTGGAATTTGAGGTGCGATTTGTCTCAAACTCGCACACCCAAAAATAACGGGAAAATTTCTTAAAACGGGAATAAAATTGATGTAAGGTCTGCGTACG
This sequence comes from Nicotiana tabacum, assembly GCF_000715075.1. Lineage (NCBI taxonomy): Eukaryota > Viridiplantae > Streptophyta > Magnoliopsida > Solanales > Solanaceae > Nicotiana > Nicotiana tabacum. Next base: position 90,078,814 of record NC_134103.1, read on the forward strand.
CACTACTTTTCACAGATCTCATTTGTAGAATTTTATTGAATTATTATTATTGTTGTTGTAATATTTGATGACATGTACCAATAATTACGTTTCAATCGAAGTAAGTTAAGGTTGACTATTCAAATGTTGATTTATTCATGTCGCCCAAACTCGTTTTAATTTAATATTATAAGAGTTAGAGAGTGGGTAGGTAAATTTACAAGAAGGATGAAATCACTTTATTCTCTAGATACTTTATCTAACAAGCTCGTATAATTCTCCATATCTAAATATCATAAATTCAATTCATCATGAACCCAATATAAAGAAATGTATGAACTAAATATAAAGAAATTTCAAGCAAATGATGAACTTAAAAAAAAGGAAATTCAAACAAGTGAGAGACAAGTGGAGGAAATTGAAACACGAAGGCAAAAAGGAAATATGCAGTCTACCATTGGACAAATCTTATCTCTTCATTCAATTTCCTTGTGCTTATTGGAAAGTGAAGTAGATCTGGGGATTTCTCTATTTAATTTTTCGTCTCTTTTTGCCTCCTTTTTGTTAGTTTCCTCATCCTATCATATCTCATAACATTAATTATATAACAAGGAAAGGCCAAATGTCAATGATATTGCTGTCATGCACATGGCAAAATTTACCACTAGTATTCCAATTTTTCATCCTTGATAAAATTTGCAGAATTTCTTTTTTACCCTTTTACATGTTAGTATTTTGTTTTTCTTTCTTTATCTAATTTTGAAATCACTGAGCAAGTGGTACTTTATTTTTGCAGGAAATAGCAAAATTCTTTTCTGTAAGTAGATCTACTGGAAAAAAAACATACAAGTTGCTGCTTTATGATTGACGCGTGTATTTTTGAATCAGTCTTATGATTATTTATGGCATATATGACAGCATCATCTTTCTTGAAGTTCTCCTACTTTTGTTTGCTAATAAGTCATCCTACTAAGAAAAGGGCATTTTGGAATCTACCTGCCCAAGTAAGTTTATTCACTCAAGTAAAGCATTTTTTTATAATGGTGAATGGGCTATGAGTATATATAGAAGAAATGGTAAATCACATTGAAATGGGAATTAGTGAATTGTGCACAACTTATTCTACAACATTACATGTTTTATTTATGGAACATGGTTCCACAACTAGTACTAAGTATAGTTATGCAATCCTTTAAAACATCAAATGCAAACACAATAATATGAAGCCCGAAAACTTGGAATGATTACAGAGTGGTCCATTGAGTAAGCAGGGAAAGTAAGTTCAATTCTCACTGCTCTACTCTCTTTCCCAATCCACTATATATGTAATGGAAAAATTTAAAAAAAGAACACACACACACACACAACAACATCAGGAGGCCCCCTCTGCTTCAGAGTATGCCCCTGGCCTTGCCCTGCCGTTGGATAATAGTGGGATTTTGGTACAGTGTCAGCTGGCTGTCCCTACCCACTTCCCTCATCTGTTTGTTTGGTTTAAAGAACAAAGCCTTATGCCAGCCAGCAAATACAGGAACATGGTCCTGTTTCTTTGCCAAACAATTCACTCTCATCTAGATCTTTGTATTTCGAACGAGAGCCTCGACGTAACTAATAAAATTGATGTCGCGTGATCAGGAGGTCACAGGTACAAGCCGTGCTTACAGAATGTAGGGTGATGATGTGTACAATAGACCCGTGTGGTCCGGCCCTTCCCCGGATCCCGTACATAACAAGAGCTTAGTGCATCGGGTTGCTCTTTTCTATCTTTGCATTTCACTATTTTTACCTGCGTTATGCTAACTCTCCAAAATACTTACATTAGTATCAGATTTTGACTGGGCACGAAGTTTAAGAAAAGATAAAAGACTTTTGGACTCATGTAAAATGAGTCATATATATTTTGTGTGGTTATGAATCATTGCATAAAAGTAAATTGTTTCCAAATAGAAAAATGAGTCATTTTTTTTGGCACAGACTAAAAAGGAAATAGGTTCACATAAATTGAAACGAAAGTAATAATACTTTTATAAAATTTAACACGCACCTAATAATATTTTCAGAGAATCCGAACAACATAAATTTATACAGCTGCTAAAAGAATCTTAAATCTCATATGCATAAAGATACATGTTTTGCCAATTCCAATGCCACTGGAAAAATGTATAGTAATAATAATGTCATAATGTCATATACTCGAATCATCAGTTGGGTTCACGTAGAACTTAAAAGAAATATATCTACTATATTTTTATTTTCATAATCAAATGGTATGATACTATCTAAGAGTGAACCTGTAATTTTCACCAAACTATGCATCTAAGAGAGTGAACCTATAATTTTCACCTTGTTGTGTATGTATCATGGACCAAGCACATGAAAATAAATTTTGATCCTAAGATATTTTCTGTTTTTATATCATATTAAAGTGTATGACTATCTTATTGAACAATTTATACGGTTAGAAATAACACTGTTCAAATTACTTAATTATATTTTCATATGTATTTAACAATGTTTTTGTACTTGCAGAACAGTAAATAGGTCTGAATACGAATGATTGATTTTTCTTATCAGGCAAATACCTTAAACAAACGTACCGTTGTACTTGCATCTCTCTCATTTTCATCTTTGTTAAATTAATTTCTTGCCACTTGAAATAGTTCCCACGGGTTCCACACCTAAAAACCATAATCACACACCCTCTGTTCAAATACAGCCCTCCTACCTGCTCCTTCCACGTTCCTACATCACTGCATAGGTAATTTATAAGTATTTAGGTTATATGTTATAAGTAAGTGTTATTTATAATTACTATCTTTTAAGGGATCGTTTGGTTTGAAAGCAAGTTATGCTGGGATTAGTTATGGTAGTGTATTAATTATACTGAGATTAGTTTTGCTGAAATTAGTTATTTTAACTGTTTGTTAATTTTAAATTGTCAATTTTACTGTTTTATCCTGTAATTATTATTCCACATTTTACATGTATAAGTTATCCGAATACTATATCCGTAATCTTGGGATAACTTATTCATGATTAGTAATCAAACAAAGAGTAAAGCGGTATTAAAATTTTATCACACAATTATTTTTACCTATCGATCGTACCAAATTAATCCAAAGTAATTTAATTGTATAAATAGTTTTAAACCGTCAGAGCAGATATTTGAAGCTCCATTTATAACCCATTGCTCTCTCTTTCCCTATCTCTCTTCTCATGTGAGAGATGTCCATAAACCATTGTTCTTCACAACTTACAGAACCATTCTAGTGTACAACAAAACAACACTATATCATGGAATCAACAAGAAAATCCTCATCTCCAACTTACAAAAACCAAACTACACCTACTTCTCTCTGTCCTAATAGCAACCGATTAGAAGAAAATGAAATCCCAAAAGAACGTTTGTTTGAGAAACCATTAACACCAAGCGATGTAGGGAAGCTCAATAGATTAGTCATCCCAAAACAACACGCCGAAAAACACTTCCCTCTTAACGGGACACAAAATGACTCGGGCGAAAAGGGATTTTTACTGAATTTCGAGGACGAGTTAGGGAAATTATGGACTTTTAGATATTCATATTGGAATAGTAGTCAAAGTTATGTATTAACAAAAGGATGGAGCCGTTTCGTGAAGGAGAAAAAATTAGATGCTGGTGATTTCGTTTTGTTCGAGCGCCACCGGTTAGACGGCGACCGGACATTTATTGGGTGGAGGAGGAGGAACGCCGCCGCTGGAGCCACCGTTTTGGAGCAAGAAAGTGGTATTGCTCCGCCGGGAGGCGGTGGTGGTGGGTGGGGCCAGGTGTACTACGGTGGGTCTGGGCATCCTTATCCGTCGGCAGGTGTTCCATACCAACCTGACTGTCTTCATGCAGGTATTATTTTCTTTTTTCTTTTTTTTTTCTTCTTCATTTTCGATGTAGTACTGTACCTACATGCAGACAAATACTACACGTTTCTATCTTTTCCGTATTGCTGGTATAGTTATATTATTTTCCAGTATGTATATATTTAATTTCTCTGTGTAAAGAAATACTTTACAATACATAAATGAGAAAATTTAACAACCACCAAAAATAATACTAGTAACAATAATAATAATAATACTTTTTTAGAGTAGACGATTTTATCGAATTGTAAGGAGTAAAGTTAGTAAATCAAGAATTTTCATCAAAATTTAACTTGTCTTAGGGGTTGGAAACATTTCTTTTCTTTCTTTATTTTTGCAGCCTTGTTGGGAAGAGTTGTACATTTTTGACACATTGCATAAATAATCTATGCAAGTGGCAGAGGCATAATTTCCGCGAAGGGGGTTTGGAAAAAATAAATTGTAGTCAGTGGGAATTGAACTTATAACATTTCAAGGATTTTGAACCCCCTTGACCACTAAGCTACACTTTTGAGTTATGTCAAGAGGATTCAAAACTTAATATATAGAGGTAAACAACAGATTTTGCCTTATATATACAGTATAATTTTTCGACGAAGGGGGTTCGGAACCCCCTTCCGCCCTTCCGCCCCCTAAATCCGCCCCTGATCCATGCAAGTTTTTTATTACATGTAGTTTAGTTAATAGTTAATACTAACAACAAGCGGCATGCTACTTGCTTATGTTTTTTCTCCCATCTGATTCAACCAAGTCCCCTTCACCCGAAAATTACACTACGTATATAAAGTCATTTTAATTTTTTCATATATATATATATATATATATATATATATATATATATATATTAGGTGTTTAAGTCCTTTAACTTCTTTGCGTGTTAAAAATTGTATTCTTACATTTTTTAATAAAAATTCTGTTTCCGCCACTGCGTGAATCCGTTCACTGGGCTAGCTTTTATTCCAGTAGCAAAGTTGGAATTCTTGTCTTGAGGTTTTACCTTAATTTCCTCAAAAATAATTTTGTGTTCAAAATTCAAACTCGGCAAATGCAGCCATTGACATTTCTGTGTAAATATATACCAACCAACAACCAATTAGGTCTATTTGATCTTAACACAAACTTTTCTTCAACGAATAACTTGGGCACAGAATATATGATCTTAACACACTAACCGTATATAGCTTTGATGATACGGTTTACATTTAGGCACAGAATTCATATAATGTCTATATACATATATCTGCAAATTCACATTTGAAAAATGGTTGTTTGTTTTTATTTATTATTTATTCATTTTTTTCGTGACAAATTAAATATATAGTAAGAAGAACAATGCACAACCAAACAGCAGCAAATGGGAACAACACACGGAGACAAGTAAGATTGTTTGGGGTGAACCTAGCAGAGTGCGAAGTAGACGAGTCTTTGTGGTCCGAACCATCGACCTCAGATGGTTCGTCGACACCGAGCCACCACCAACAGAGTCATGAGTATCAGGGTCAAGCTGGCCAGCTACATTACCAATATCAAGTCCATTGTTCCAATCCTTCTGCGCCTGCCTCTTCCCATGCTAAAAATAACCATCACAATAACATGGTACGCTACGCTCTTTATTTTATTAATTAAAACTTTAATTACTTTCTTATGCACTACTAAAAATTACAGGAATTAGCAACAAACGCTAAATAAAAAAATCCGTTGCTAATTCTATTTAGTGATAGGTTAGTGATAGATTATCAAAAAATTCTGTTAATAATTTAGCGACAAATCAACGACGAAATTCATAAGTAATTTCAGTTTTTTTTAATAGTGATGGGAATTATAGATATGACTAGTCCGATTTCCAACTTTGATTTTCTTGTTTCCTTTGGTGAGACAGATGTATACACAACTCTACAGTCGCCCTACATAATATTTAATTCTGAAAATACAATGCACCTAGCTAACATGTGTATTGTAGTTAAATCGGAAATAGGTCATAGTAAAGGACTAAAGGCCAAGAAACATATAAATATCTCACGATTTTTAAGTAGTCTATTTGAACAAGTAATTTCTTTTGTCGTAGAAATCAAATTTGCTACTATTTGAAATCATGTAAGCTGTTTTGGAACTTGTAGTGAACTATTTTCTCCTCCCTACTTTTAGTTCCACACCTCTAGAAATATTATTCCTGTATTTCATTTGATGTGACAATTTTTTCTTGGTTTATTTTTAAAAAAAATAACACTTGTTAATACTTTCACTCCCCTGTTTGGTTTAAGGTGAAATTCGAATAATACTCTCCTTCCCTCTATCTCAATTTCTTTCCTTTCGTTTTAGCAGAAATAACAGGGAAATTATCTTTTCTTCTTCCAAATTTTCTCTACTTTTTCTTTGTCTTCTTACCATCTACTTTATGTTTTCCACATGTCTGGAATCGTGTAAAAGGAGAACACCTTGGGAATAACATCAATAAAATGATTGCTAAGAGTGTCTTATCTTTAAAAATAGTGTGTTAACACAACACATCAACCCTCGCAGTTGCAGATGACCGACTTGGGTCTGCTCTGTGGACCCGACCCAAAAGATATTTAGAAAGATGAGTCAAACGAATTAGCTTTGGCCAGCTACTGGTCGACTTCTATAATCAAACTATATGCTTCCTCAACAATAAATAAAAATCACACCTAACATATGCTAGTTTACTGTGTACTATCTTTGTTGTTTTCTGTGACACTATTTCTTTTTAATTTATTTCTAAGAGAATAATATATTTTTATAACTAAAAATAGTTTAAATTTAAAATTCTTATTTTACTTTTAATGACATAATTTTTATAGTTATACAAATATTATGATATGATATGTTTAAGACTTATTTTAAAATTTTCCCTTTTCAAGCATATTCATATAAAAGAAAATGAAACTGAGGAAGTACTATTTTAGCTTTGGGAAGTGAGCAAACAACTTTTTGTAAGAGAAATAGTCAATTCTTAATTACCCTTAGAAATCCTGTATATAGTCGTAGTATTCTTTTCATGCCTAGCTAGGTATTAAAAGAAAGATTTGATGGGGCCATTTACGTTCATTTTGACTAAAGATCAATAACAGTAGGAGTAGGATTAAGAGGTCCAAGGATTGTCATATAGTTTCATAATCAATAGGAAACACACGTATTGCTTGAGATAAATATGTGTAGTATACCATTTAATGATGCATAAGTAAAGTCAAGTGCATGACGTTGTCAACCCTTTAACATGAAGCAACTATGCTACAATTTTTTACTCTTCGAAGTAGCAATTAAGTGGGATATGTATCCATTTCGATACTTGAAAAGTAAAAGTTTAGCTGTCTCTAAACAACAATAATAAACCCCGTCTAATCTGACGAACGGAGTTTAGAGAAGTTAATATGTATATAGCCTTACGACAATTTTAGCTATCTCTATCGCCAAATAACCAGTGGTCCATGGCAGGGATGGTCACATGCACACACTACAATCATTACTTCTATTTTCCTTTTTTATTCTTTTTGAAATATCAAACCTTTATGATGGAATTGCTAATAATTATGTTGTATGGTTGTAACAGGATGTGGATTACTCGAGAGATATGAACCATATGAGATATCACCAGGGATAAGATCTGAGATGTGACATAAGTATTGACTTTTATGGGCCACTTGGAATGTCAAAAACAAGCAAAGAAAACTTGAAAAGGGGAAATCCCAGATTTTCTGGCAACTTGCTTTCCTGAGAAAAAGGTGGTGTATATCAACTTCCACACCTCCCAATTCCAATGTCCAGGAACTTTGAAAGAGACATCAGGGTGTTTGAACGGTGGGGCATTTGGGCAGTGGAGCAAAGGTGGATAGATTAAGATTGTAGGTGCGTCACCCAAGTACAGATTGACGTAAGTAAAGACCCAATTGAAAGAATATGAGTTGTTTGTTTTCAAGAATCTAAAAACTGACAGGTAACATCCTTTTTTTTTTTACACATTTCGATGATAATTCAAGGGCAGAATTCTTTTTGTTCCACAGTACTGTGGTCAATGTACTGTATGTATTGATGATTCATATGAAAAACTGATGAAAAGACTCGTCAATATAACCTGTGAAACTGTGAGTTCAATTCTCAAGAAGTCAGTCAAAGTAAAAATGACAGAATGCAAGATCAACAAGACCTTTTGCATCAAACTTTACGCATCCTTCTCAAATTAGTTGGCTCGCACATGCATGGTTCAGATTTTCTGAGTACCTAACCAAAACTTTAAAGTAATGAATGAAGTAGTAAGGATCATTTAAAACCCTTTGAAAATTTTTAAACAACCGATAAGTACAAGTGTAATCTTCTAATATCCTTCCGCACGTGTAATCCAACTCCAGGATTTATGCATGGATTTGAATTTATTTTCTTCTTTTTAAAAAAAAAAAATAAAGAAAGCTCAACAGGAGCGCACCTGGAAATAAAGGAGAAAGATTAGGCTCAACAGACTAATGAAATGTTAGTCATATGAAGAGAGAAAGTGGGCGTGCAAACGAGCTCACTAAATTTGACTTGGATACTATGTGAAAGAGTCTTTAACATCCCACCCAAAACTTCAAGGCAAAAGGGTGGCTCAGGACCATTTATACATTTTTGGAAACTTGATATTACTAAGGAGTGACAAGTGCAGCATTCTAACAATTCTGTTAAGCAAAATCTTTGTTTGTTATTGAGATTATACTAGTTAATAACAAACTATTACTGAGTGAAAGTAATTACTTTTAATAAATAATGTTATACTATTATTAGTTTTGATAGTCAAACACACTTGTATTGATTTATGATTCAAACCAAGCAAAGCACTTTTTGAGATGCATTGGGCGATCCTCACTGGACAATGGTGGAAGAGGTTGATGGAAATAAGAGCATGCTTAACAAGGTCGGGGCTCAAAATTTGAAAGCGGTAAACTTTAATTCACAGACCTAAAAATGCATCAGCATATAAAAAATGAAAACAACTACTGAAGCATATCAATTACTCCTACTTAGGGGTATGATACAGGCTATATCCTAGTCATCCTGGTTACATGTTCCGAGTCCAACACAAGTTGACAACGGTTTATAGAGTTCAACAGTATGACTAACTACTAAAGATGCAAAGCAAGGTAGCATTATTACCTGTCAAAGTCAACCATTAATTAAGAAATGAAGACTGGAAGATTACCACCATTGACTTTTGTTAGGAATCTCACGAAATTCTAGTGCTCCTGCAAGTGGGAGGTCACCAGACGCATATTAGAATTTAGAACCAGCGACCAGTTACAAAATTGACTCCTCTGCTAATGATAAGTCAATCATCAAACCAAGTACAAGAATAAATCTAAGAGAAGCAAAGTGTTTCCTTCAGCTTTATGCTTTTATAGCAACTTCCTTGCATTTTACGCCTGTGAGGGAAGCAAATGGTGTATTTCCATTAAGACAAATTAATGGTAAAAGTCATGTTGATAACTCTGGGCAGGAACCTTTAATCTTGGAAAGGAATAAGGATAGCGATATTCACATAAAGATGCAGTATACGTTCCAAACAAAGTACTCTCAATTGTTATGAACAAAATAACGATTGAAAAAAGTAGAGCACTGGTTGGAGAACGAGAACTATTAGAAGAATTCTTGATGTCTGCCTATGAAGGACCAATGACAAAGATAGAATTATGATTTCTAGGACATTGTCAGAAATTTTTATTAGAATGTGCTAAAATAAAAACCAATGCACTTGATGGATTTCAACCAAGCAGCCACCCATGACCCAGGCAATAATTACTTAATAAGGATTCCCACAGACAGTGACAAATAGGCCAAGTTACAGAGACCTATCTTAATGGACAAAGTGATAGCCGCTCCCCAAGGAGGCATGAAGTTTTTAAAATGTACATGCTTCATGAAGGGAGTTTCTGCAGCTTGGAGAAATGCACATTGGTGGATTTATTCAATCTGATGTCTCCCCTTTCCCCTCTTCTGATAGACCCTTAATGTCAAGCCCAGATCCTGGTTGAGCTTACTAAGTGTTGGGCCTTTTCTTATTGGGCCATCTTTCATTTTTACACTTCAGGGAACCGGCCCTTATCCGGATATTTTCAATTTTAGCCACATTCATTTGTACATATAAATAGAGCTAGTTGACTCTATTTTTAATTAATGGATCAATTTCTATTTACCCTATCGTCTCTCAGTTCTTCTCTCTCACCGACTTAGGCGATTAGGGTTATCTACTTGATCCAATTCTCAAATTTCTCGTTGATTTCATAAGTTAACATGGTATCAGAGCATTGATCCGAGTTGTCCGCAACGCTCTTCATCACTTCATCGGTTTGGTTCCTTTGGTTTCGTCAATCACGGTCTTCCGTGACGATTTCGATGGTTCAGACAATGTTTGGGGCTTTCTACAAATTTTGCCTCTGCAAGATCAGGTTTCACTTTCCTTGTGCTCAATCAAGGAATTCCGGTAACATCCCTTTGATTCCCCACAGTGATTGATAGATTGTTCAAGTTTGTGCCCTAATTTTGAAAATTGTTCATATCTGTGTTTGGTCTTCTGTGTATTTGATATGAAACGTTGGGATTGAGACATTGTTGTATATGTGAAATAGTTTCAATCTCTATTTTCGACTTTGATTTGCACGCATGGCCCCAGATTCGACTTCTACCTCCTCACCTACGCATACTGTAATTCCCCCTAGTACCTCACTTGATCCTTCTCATCCGTTGTATGTGCATGCATCAGATAATCCGGGAGTTACACTGGTAACTGTCCCTTTCTCTAATACTGGGTATGTATCTTGGAGAAAGAATCTTCTTATTGCTCTATCTGTGAAGAACAAGGTTGGGATGGTTAATGGGAGAATCACTCAGCTACCTCCTGACTCTCCTTTGTATGATCACTGGCTAAGATGCAATGACATGGTGTTTGCATGGTTGAGTAACTCAGTGTCTAGGGATATTGCTGATAGTGTACTTCACTGTGACACTGCAAGGGATCTTTGGAAGGATATAAAGGAGAGATATGGTCAATCTAATGATAGTATATACTACCAAATTCAAAGAGAAATTGGTGGAGTTTCTCAGGGTTCTAGTGACATTGCTAGTTATTACACTAGGTTAAGAAAATTATGGGATGAGTTAAAAACTGCTTCATTTGGTCCAGCTTGTACCTGTAGAGCAGAACCACAGTGCAGTGAAGGACAAAAACTCATTCATTTTCTTACTGGGTTGAATGAAACATACTCCAATGTTAGAAGTAACATTCTTATGATGATTCCTGTGCCTTCTTTGAGTAAAGCCTATTCAATGTTGCTACATGATGAGAGTCAAAGGGAAATTCAAACTTCAGGATCTTCATTTCTTTCTGAATCAAATTCCTTTCATGCCAAATCTACTCATGTTCAAAATAATTCAACAAACAAGTATTACTCTCAGAAAATCAGTTTTGAGAATAAAAGGACAAACATTGTGTGCAAATACTGTAGAAAACCTGGTCATTCTGTTGACAAGTGTTATAGGCTGCATGGGTTCCCTCCTGACTTCAAATTTACCAAAGGGCAGAAGGTTGTAGCCTGTGTTCAGCTTGATGACCCTAGAACTGATTCTCTTTCAGCTCCTGAAGCCCTGCCTGGAAGTCCAGTCCATGGGTTCATTAAAGAGCAGTATCAACATCTCATGAGCCTATTCCAACAGTCTCAAGTATCTGTTGCAACTCAGGATCCCAGCATTGCCTCTTCTGCTATGGGAGCATTTGATTACAGTGCTTGTACAACTACTTGCAATCATGTTTCTTCTATCAATAAAGCTGATCTTTTCTGGCATCAAAGACTAGTGCATATGCCATTTAATAAAATGAGATCTATTTCAGTTGTTTCTGATAAATTGTCTTCAAAAAAATCTTTTATTTGTTCCCTTAGCTAGGCAACAAAGACTCCCATTCCTTGATAGCACTATCAAGTCCACTCACTCCTTTCAACTTATACATATTGATCTATGGGGTCCTTATCATACAAGGACATATAATGGTTTTAGGTATTTCTTGACTATTGTTGATGACTTTTCAAGAGTGACCTGGACATACTTACTTTCCTGTAAGAGTAATGCTTTTTCTATTATCAAAGCTTTTGTTTCCATGGTCTAGAATCATTTTAACTCTAAAGTTCAAACAATTAGGGGTTTGATAATGCATTTGAGCTAGGCTCCAGTGCTCAAATCTCTTCCTATTTTGCCGATTCTGGTATTTTTCACCAAACCACAATTCCCCACACTCCTTAACAAAATGGGGTTGTTGAGAGGAAACACAAACATCTCTTGGAAACATCAAGAGCACTTTTTATTTCAATCTAAACTACCTGTCAAATATTGAGGTGATTGTGTGCTTACTGCCACCTACCTGATCAATAGGTTTCCCTCTAGTGTTTTACACAACTTGTCACATTTTGAGAAACTTCATGGTCATCCTCCTACATATTCTCATCTAAGAACCTTTGGTTGTCTTTACTTTGCTACCTTGCCAAAGGTGGGTAGGGATAAATTCCAACCTAGAGCATCTCCATGTATTTTTCTAGGTTATCCTTTAGGAAAGAAAGGGTATAAATTGCTCAATCTTACGTCTCATTCCATCTTATTCTTCAGGGATGTCATTTTTCATGAGCATATCTTCCCTTATCATTCATCATCTCCTCCTACTGCTTTCCTATTTCTCCTGATCCCTTTACAGACATTTCACCTACTGCTACAACTTCTGCACCTTCACCTGTTCAGGTTCCTCAACCTGCTTCACCAATGGCTTCTTCTCCTCAAGCTACTCATTCCTCTTCTCTTTCTATTGTTCCTTCTTCTATACCCCTTAGGAGATCCACTAGAGAATCTAACACACCTGCCTATCTTTAAGACTATGTTTGCTACACAACCATTCCCACTTTTCCTGTGAATTCCAAGGTTACCTCTATTGAGATTCACATGCATGAACCTCAGTTTTACCATCAAGCAGCACCTCATCATGCCTGGCAGGATGCTATGATTAAAGAATTTCAAGCCTTGGAGGCAAATCATACTTGGGACATTGTCCCTTTGCCTCCCGGGAAGAAGGCCATACCATGCAAATGGGTCTATAAAATCAAACAAAGGTCCGATGGTTCAATTGAGAGATACAAAGCTAGATTGGTGATTAGAGGTGATTCTCAGAAAGAGGGCATAGATTATTTTGAAACTTTCGGTCCAGTTGTCAAGATCACAATTGTCAAGTGCCTTCTCACCTTAGCAGTAAAGCATGGTTGGGCAGTCCACCAGTTGGATGTCAACAATGCTTTTCTACATGGAGATCTCCATGAAGAGGTGTACATGAAAATTCCTTTGGGTTTGAGTGTTGCTCCTTCTTCCTCTGATCCTTCTTTAGCTTGCAAATTGAAGAAATCTCTCTATGGTCTAAAACAGGCTTCTAGACAATGGTTTGCAAAGCTCTCACAGTCTCTCCTTTCTAGAGGTTACTCCCCTAGCAAGAACGACTCTTCTTTGTTCACCAAAATCACTGCCTCCTCCATTGTCATTTTGGTAGTATATGTGGATGATATCCTTTTAGCTGGTGATAATAGTCAAGAAATTGCAAACTTGAAAGCCTTTTTAGATCAACAGTTCAGAATCAAAGATCTTAGTTCTGTTCATTATTTCCTTAGTCTTGAGGTCTCTCTGGTACAAGATGGTTATATAGCCCATCAACACAAGTACACAAAGGATTTCACTGTCAAGAGGCTAAGCCTGTTACTACTCCTCTTGATCCCCAGAACAAGCTTTATATTGATTCTGGTGGTTCCATTTCTGATCCTTCTATCTATAGAAGGTTGATTGGCAAACTGAATTTCTCACAGCACACCAGGCCTGACATCTCCTTCTTTGTTCAACATTTGAGCCAGTTTCTGGTGTTTCCTAAAGTTCCTCATATGTTGGTTGCACTACATGTTCTCAGATATCTTGCCAATGACCCTGCTCAGGGTGTCTTACTCAGCAACTCTTCTGATTTCACCCTCAAAGCTTACTCTGATTCTGACTGGGCTGCCTGCCCTATCTCAAGGAGATCTGTTACTGTATATTTTGTTCTTCTTGGTAATTCTCCTGTTTCTTGGAAGTACAAGAAGTAGCCTATTGTTTCCTTAAGCTCTGCTGAAGCAGAATATAGAGCTTTGAGACAGGTGGTTGCTGAGGTTTCCTGGCTGCTTAGGCTTCTTGCTGATATGGGTTTGTCTATTACTTCTCCTGTTTCTATTTTTTGTGACAGTCAAGCTGCTGTACACAGTGTTTAAAAAAGCGCTCGCTTCATCGCTTTAAGAGAGAAGAGAGGCGAAGCATGAAAGGCAGCGCTTCAGCTTGCTGAAGCGACCCAGGTCAGTAAAAGCGACCGCTTCTCTGTAAAAAGCGAGAAGCGGGGAAAGCGAAGCGAAGAGAAGAAGCGTTCGCTTCTCTGTATTAAAATACTCAACCCTATTTTATTAAAAATAAGTTTTTTTGATTAAACACTGATCTTCAACAACAGCGACTAGTATTCTTCAACTTCCAACAGCAACGACTTCTTCTTCATCTACTTCTGATTTCTGAAAGAATCTCAAATCATCAACTAGGGTTGTTCTTCTTCTTCTTCTTCAACTTCAAGTTCAAGACTTCAACAGGTATGTTCTGAACTTCTGATTTCCATTCTTCTTCTTCTTCTTCTTATTCTTTTTCTTTCTAAACGTCCAAAAAGCAGCGAAATGCTGGCGAATGTTTTCCAGAATTTTACTGCCCAATTTTTCCAGAATTTTACTGCCCAATTTTTCCAGTTATTATCAGATAATTCCTATGATTTTTTATATCCTTTATAGTTTATTCTTAGTTCTTATTGCCTTTCTTATGTGTTATGTAGTTGTTCTTTTAATGGATCCAAAAGAAGATAGGAAAGATCTGGCTTGGGCTTACTCTGAAAGAGTTTGCGAGACCAACAAGATGGCAATTAGATGTCTTTTTTGTGACAAGATTTCAAATGGAGGAATCTATCGTCAAAAAGCGCATCTAATCGGCGGTGATCCAAATGTCGCATCTTGTCCTAAAGTTCCATCGCATGTGAAGGAAGATTTGAAAGCATTCCTTCATAAAAAGAGAGAGTTAAAGACTCAACTGATTCATGAACAAGAACTGTATAATCTTGATGACGATGATGAAACAGAAGAAGGTGACGATGCTTCGTCGCTTCCACCAAAATCACAAAAGCGGGGAAGGATGCAACCAATGTCTTCTAGTTGTGGATCTACTGGCAAGACCAAAGGTCCTATGGATTGTTACTTCTCGCAAAAATCTGGAGATAAGGAAGGAAAAGGTGGTAATCCTCAAATTGATGCCAAAACGATTTTGAGGGATCGTGCAATTACAATGTTTGCGCGGTGGATGTATGATGCAGGTCTTCCTTTTAATTGTGTTAATTATACTGACACTTTTTCTGCTTTTATTGAGGCCGTAGGTCAATATGGTCCAGGAATGAAGCCTCCAACATATCATGAAGTTAGAGGGCCATATCTAAAAAAAGAGGTAGCAGAGGTGAACAAAATCGTGGAGGAGCACAAAGTAGAATGGAACAAGTTTGGTTGTTCCATTACGATGGATAAGTGGACGGCGAGAAATGAAAAAATGATCATCAATATCTTGGTGAATTCTCCTAAGGGAAGCCTGTTTCTTGAGTCCGTTGATGCAAGCGACTCTTCGACTGATTCAACCAAAATGTACTCTTTGTTCAAGAGTACAATAGACTCTATTGGAGCAGAAAATGTTATTCAAGTTGTCACGGACAACGCCAGTGAAAATGTTAAAGCTGGAGATTTGATGTCTGCTGGGTACCCGCATATTTATTGGACTCCGTGTGCAGCACATTCCATTAATTTGATCTTTAGTGACATTTTCAAGGAAAGACCCTTTAGTTCAATCTTTAATCAGGCAATTAGAGTGCATTCCTATATTGTTCAAAGGCCTTTGTTATTGAATATGATGAAGAGATTCACTAAACAAAGAAGCTTGGTGAAACCCGCAAAGACAAGATTTGCTACTGCTTTCTTGACTTTGCATAGGATGTATGAGCAAAAAAGCAATTTGAAGAAGTTGTTTGTTTCAGATGAGTACACTAACAGTGCCTATGGAAGGGAAGCTCGAGGGAGAGAATCTGCAGATATTATACTTTCTCCTTCATTCTGGAACAATGTGGTTCATGCATTGAAGATTGGTGGTCCTTTAGTTAAAGTGCTTCGTTTGGTGGATGGGGAGCAAAGGCCACCAATGGGCTACCTGTACGAAGCAATGGATAGGGCAAAGGAGGCTATTCAAGTCTCGTTTAGTGATCAAAGAAAATACAAAAGAGTCTTTGAGATCATAGATAAAAGGTGGGATAGTAAGCTTCATAGCCCTTTGCATGCAGCTGGACTTGTTTTGAACCCGGAACTGTTTTATGACAATGAAGAAAGGATTCTAGGAGATGAACCTTTGTGGAATGGATACTATGAATGTATTGAGAAGTTGATACCTGAAGAATCCGTGCAAGATAAAATAACAGAGCAATTTAGTATTTATAGGAACGCTGAGCAACTTTTTGGAAAAAACATGGCGATTAGACAAAGAAAGACGAAGTCACCAGGTGAGCGAGTGCTTATATGTTGTTTTATAGTTAATAAGTTATTTCTTTATCAATATTATGTTTTGAAAATTTGTTCTACTTCTACAGTTGAATAGTGGAAGCAATATGGCCATTCCACTCCGGATTTACAAAAGTTTTCCATCAAGGTTCTAAGTCTAACATGTAGCTCATCCGGGTGTGAAAGGAATTGGAGCGTGTTTGAACATGTAAGAACTAAGAAGAAAGATTTAGTATATTGAGATAATTAAATTATATCTCAATTGTCCTAAACTTACTAATTACTTATTATTTGCAGATTCATACCAAAAAAAGGAACAAACTAACCTTGAAGCGTCTCAATGATCTAGTATTCATTAAGTACAATAGAACATTGAGGCGTCGTTACAACGCTCGCAATGTAATTGATCCAATTAGTTTGGACAGCATCGATCATGCTAATGAATGGCTAACTGGAGTCCCGGAAGATCATGCAGATGAAGAAGTATTTGAGGAAACTTCTGATTTCACTTGGGGTGATGTTGCGGAGGCGCGTGGAATTGGGGAGAGGATTTATGGTTTGAGAGGGAGTACCTCAACTTCAAGTTCACAGAGGAAGGGAAAAGAGGCAGCTACTTTGTCCCTAGTTGATGAAGAAGAAGAAGTTGAAGAAGATGACGAGCAATATAATAATGATAGTGGAATACAAGAATTTGACAATCTTGTATAAGAATAGGATGCTCATTTTGTGCTTTAATTGATACTACTATTTAGTTTTTATATTGAAGTATTGAACATTTGCTTACAATTACATGTGTTGTCTATGCAATATATTTTATTTTTAAAAAAAAATTCGCTTCACTTCAAAAAAGCGAGCGCTTCGCTTCTCGCTTCTGGCTTTAAGCGAAATGGGGTTTGTCGCTTTTTCTCGCTTCATGCTCTTCACAACACTGGCCGTACATATTGCCAGAAATCCAGTTTTCCATGAGCACACCAAACACATTGAAGTGGATTGTCATTATGTTAGGGATGTTCTTTCTTCTGGGGTGATCTCTCTTTAGCATGTGCATACTTCTGCCCAACTAGCTGATATGCATACCAAGGCCTTAACTAGTGTTCCTCATCACAGACTTTTATGCAAGCTTGGTGTTCAATCACCCTCAAGCTTGGGGGGGGGGGGGGGTCTGATAGACCCTTAATGTCAAGCCCAGATCCTGGTTGAGCTTACTAAATGTTGGGCCTTTTCTTATTGGGCCATCTTTCATTTTTACACTTCAGGGAACCGGCCCTTGTCCGGATATTTTCAATTCTAGCCACATTCATTTGTACATATAAATAGAGCTAGTTGACTCTATTTTTAAATAATGGATCAATTTCTATTTACCCTATCGACTCTGAGTTCTTCTCTCTCACCGACTTAGGCGATTAGGGTTATCTACTTGATCCAATTCTCAAATTTCTAGTTGATTTCATAGGTTAACATCTTCCCTGTTGAATTCCGAACCATACACCCTCAATGAATTTAAACATAAACAATGCTGTCAAGCATAGAGGTGGTGTTCCCTTATGGTTTCAAGTAATACATCAACAAGACTGTTAGAATAAGCAATGCATCTACATATAGCCACCAGCTAATACCTAAGAAATTTCAGGCATGAGACAGTCAGAACGTTGCCAAACTAACTTCCAACAACAGTACAATGAATATAGCAAAATAAAGTAGTGCCCAGAAACTGGTAGCATACCCGAGTATTATCATTTAATATCATCCCTTCTATTGAAACCATTATAGTTATGTACAAAAAGAGAATTGGTGATACTTATTAACATGATTGTCGCAAACAAGGGAAGACATAATACAAGTTCTTGCAGCGGTATTGCAAAAGATAACTCACGAATTGTCCATTAGAACTCAAGTTGGTCCTATGGAATTGGATGCATCAGTGTCTTTGGAAGACTTCGAGTCTTTATTTTTCTCCATGGTTTGTTGAATACCTTCTTGATATCCTTGTATGAAACTTTTAAGTGCATCTTTATATGCAGAAGCTCTTGTCATGTAAACTCGTTGCAATGCTGGTCGTAGTGTCTCCATTCCACCTCGTGCAGCCACAGCTAGGAAAAAAAGAGCAAAGGTTTCATAACTCAATTTAGAAATGATTTCGACACGACTGAAAGGACTTATCTACTAATTGAAGAGACCACAAGAAATATACAACGATATAATTGAAAGTGTTAGGCAATCGCTATGCAGTTAAAAAATTTAGATGGAGAGCAATAAATTATCGCAAAGTTTTGTGAAAATAAGATATCCAGCATCTTGCAGCATGTTATACTTGCCAGGTGGCTTACGGCCAAAAAAGTAGAGAATGTCAAACAGTAAAAACAAATACTTTCCATAAAACAAGCATGGGTAATTGAGAATTTTAAGATGGATAGATGATAAAGTAGTGAGAAATGCCACAAATAATTAACAAAAATAGATACTCCTATAATGTTAAAAATCAACTGGAAATTAGATTATAATGTTAACATGCAACTGTACTATCATTATTAATTAGAATTACGAGACCAATATTTGATAAGGAAAGAGGTAATCAAAGAGAAAATGAAACAACAGAACTAAATGGATGAAACGGACTCTTAGAAAATTGTCGAAACCTGACAAAATTATGGTTGCATCAAGTCACCATTAGGTGCTTGAACATCAAAAGGTCATCAGAGCATCAAAAAGTATGCAAGAAATCTTCTAGTTACTTTCCCCACGATCTAATTTACCAAAAAGCTTCAATCCTCCATTTTACAAATACTTACCAATATGAGTCAGACAATGATAATTCAATACTTCCAACCTATGTTGCTCAGACCCTTCATAAATCCTATTGCACCCATGTAGATCACGATTTGGGTGTGGGTGTTGGATCCACAACGGATTTGGTCAACATACCTCAGGGTTTTAACGACATCTATGACCAATATGTATAGATTGTTTGATTTGATTTTGGGTTTATGTCATTCATATAAAGTATGATAACGCTTTGCTATTGCACGAGATATCTTATGAATAAACTATTAGGTGTTTATAAGGATTAAATTTTATTAGATTTAGTTCAATAACTTTAATTAATTGTAATACATAGTTATAGTCGTCATGCTACACATCTATTGACTGTGTCCCAGCACCCGTATCCGCACTCGGATCCATATCCCCGAATACTAAAATTTACGTGATAAAGAATTCAACCTCTAGATTTGCACCCGTATCGGGTGCCCACACCTGAGTCCGAGCAATATAGCATCCAACCAGTTTTAACATCAAAAGGTCATCAATCAAAAAAGTATGACAAGAGATCTCCTCTGAACCTACTTTCCCTTATATGATCTAATTTTCTCCTTGTATGATCTAATTTTGAGAAAAGTATCACTCCTATCATTCATATAGAGATACCATTTGTACCAGAAAGAAGCAGAGGGGCATTCCTGGAATGTATACATGGACATATCTTTTACAATAACTTGGGTAAAAAGTATTGCCATTGATCTAGCATATATCTGGTAAAGCATCCGCGTATAAAAATGTAAGAAAAACAATCATATATGAAAGATAACTGGTCAGGTAGTTTACCTAGATCCTCTATTGTTGAGGGTTCCTTCTCCTTTCTGCTACCATTTTCTTCATCCGACTCGTCTTCAATCTCACTCTTCTTTTTGTGATCATTGGGCCGAAGTTCAGGACCAATGTCCCTCACCCAGCTTGCAGCATAAAGCCTAGACGCTTCCTTCAGCACCTGAATCAAAATTACCAAGAACAAACAATAATCACTGGTAAATGCATCACCATAATTCATTATCAAAAGATTTCACCAGAAAGAAAATAAAAAGAACACTCACAAGATAGCGCTCCTTCAAAGTTAGTTTCCTACGTTTTTTGATGTGGGGAGGGTCCGGTAAAGATGAAGGAAAAGCAATCTCCTTCAGATCATATCGAACATAATCAGATACTTTCCTCCAAACTATCTTCAGCTTCATTTTGAATCTTGAATTACCTTTACATATAATGCATAAACTCCAAGTTAGTTCATGATCAAACAATATAAATACCTACATACACGTATGCATGCATATATATGTACTAAAACTAGAGGAATTATTTTCTATTATAATGGTCAAATAACTGTTCACGGAATGGAATGTGAGAAATAAAAGGTCTTCAGAAACTGGTCCTCTCTCTGACCCAAGAACTACTTACTTTCCTTAAAAAATATATATAACTGACGAAAAGGTGCAAGGCAGAGAAACTCATTTTCACTGTTGAATCAACTTATAGCAACAATCATGATGGATCAAAATTATGTCTCCTTGATTAAAGCCTCCTTTTTATGTTTATTGCGAAAATGAGTTCTAATTAACATCCTAAAGTCATGTATGAGACTTATTAATCCATTGTTAGATGTTTACAGTCTACTAACGAAGAAATCATTACATGTTTGTGTGTTTATGCACGCGCTACCATTAAAAAGATTGCAAATGGAACGACAACAAGAGTGCCACTTTGCCAGTTCAGTTCATATGTTTTCTTTACCCCAGATACCTTCATCAGCAAAAGAGACAACTACTGCTTGAAGAGTTCAACCTCTTTCGGGCAATTTATCAAACACTTTGTAATCACAATAAAATCTACAGAATATGAATTCCTACATGCACTATTACCGCCGATTGTGGTTTGTCATTGGAAATTGGAATGGAATGGAATGAAACGGAAGAAGGGGATGCGCGAGATAACTCACCAATAGAAAGCGGCTCCGCAAAAGGAGATTTGCGCACTTTATATTTGTCAGAAATGTAAACAAACAAACTTTGGAATTTTAATTTCTTTTACTGCCAGCGTATAGTGTAAAACTTTTAATATATTCCAAATAAGGCCTCATACCTTGGGGCTGGGGGATCACAATTTGATTTGCTCTATGCTCGACCTTTTTCTTCAAAATAAAGGCAACGCAACAACGTTTGATTACTTATAAAATTGGTCGCACTAATTATAGTCCACGCACCAGGTAGGCATAGATTTAAGGAGTAAAATGTTCGCTACAAAAGATGTTTATTCTCAAGCTAAACCAAAAATATTTAATATTATTACAAAGGTGTTTTAAGGAGTAAAATGCTCACTACTAAAAGATTTTCATTCCGGAGATTCAAACCCAAAAAATTTAACATTATTACAAAGGGGCGAAGCACACAATAAAAGTTTTAGAATACTACGAAAAAGTTCAATAAAGTTAGATTGCTCGCATGCCATCACCAGTTGAAATAAAAATATTTTACAAAATTCCTTCCGATTTCTAATTTTTCAGATAATAAATAAAAGTTGATAAAAAGAACTAGAACAGAGTCAAATCCAAAGGAAATTTTATGCAATTGAATCTAAATTGTTTTTACGTCATGAGATTTAGTAGTTTCATTGTACCAATATTCAAAATCGATCTAATGCCCATTAAATTTCTCATATATATATATATATATATATATATATACACACACACATACATAATTTCTCAAGGATCTTGCTCTCCCTTCAGAACGACGACTTATTCACCTAGCAAACTTAAAGAAATCAGCACTCTTAGCGGATAAAAATCGTTAAAGTACTGGACAAACAAACTCTTAAAATAAATAGAAACATGGCTACTAGAGAAATACTTATAAATTAATTCAACCATTTCATTTATTAGAATATAATTCAGAAGTATGAGTAAAAAGTTTTCACCTGAACTAACTTACTACTGTTGCCGTATATGAGATAAGGTGCAGATCCAGATGAAAATATTCAGGTGCTATGGTAGATTGTAGATCAAACTGACTAGTTTAACTGCCAGTTTTCTTTTCCTCCTTCACTCATCGCCACTTTTTACTTTACTCATTACGCGCACATAGAAAACAAACCAGCGCAACCTGCAAGCACCATCACTAAAATTATTTCTATATGAAGCTTTCCAAGAAAATAATGAAAGCGATTTATATTATTAAGAAGTATGATATTATTAAAATAATGACAAGTTTTCTGGAATATCACCCTTCACTCTGGATGTGATATTAAGAACAAAATAAGAATAAACCTGCGAGTTCACTAATTAAAATGGCTTCTAAATACATTGTCATCTACCTGCTATTTTCTTTTTCTTCATATTTCATATCTTATCAACTTTAATTTTTATTTGTGGGGTCTAAATTTTCAACAGATTACTAATCAGACAGAGAAGACAAAAAATTTTAATAAGTTTGAGTAGCCTTCAATCTACTAAGGAAAATAACAACTCTTTCTACCCCTCGATCTGCATTGTGATGACCCAAAATGTCATCTTTAAATTTAATAATGAATTCTGTATTCTAAGACCTCGTAAAGTACTATTTATTATTACTCGACTTGGGTGCACAATCCATAAAATTTTTCGGAAAGTTTTTATGTGAAAAATAGATTAAAATGTGAATTCGAGCTTTAAAACTCAACTGAGTTGACTTTGGTCAATATTTTGAGCAAACGGACTCGGATAAGTATTTTGACAGTTCCGGTAGGTCCGTATCATGATTTGGGACTTGGGCGTATGCCTATAATCAAATTCCGAGGTCCCTAGCCTAAGATATGGAATTTTGATGAAAAATTAAAAGTTTGAAAGCTTAAGGATTTTTAAGAATTTACTGATGTTGAATTTATTGACACCGGGTCCGTATTTTGGTTCCGGAGTCCGGTATAGGTCCACTATAATATTTAAGACTTGTCTGCCGAATTTGGTGAGAAACGGAGTTGATTTGACGTGATTCGGACGCCCGGTTGTGAAAATATAAGTTTTAAAGTTTTCTTAAAAATTTCCTTTGATTTGGTGTCCGATTCGTAGTTTTAGGTGTTATTTAAAAAATTTGATCGCACGAGCAAGTTCGTATAATATTCTAGGATATGTTGGTGTATTTGATTAAGCTCCTGAGGGGCTCGGGTGAGTTTCGGATGGTTAACGGATCAAATTCGGACTTAGAAGAAAAATTTAAAATTTCAGCCTTCTGGTGTAATTGCATCTGCGGAACTTGACTCGCAGGTGTGACCACGCAAATCACAATGGACCTCACATATGCGCAAGGTTCGCAGAAGCGGACAGGAAACTCGCACAAGCGAGCTTGCAGGTGCGAGCCGAGATGCGCAGAAGCGGAGGCTGGGCTGGTGACTGTAGAGCACAGATGCGGAAGACATCTCGCAAGTGCGGACACGCACCTCCGCGTGGGTGATCGCAGAAGCGTAAATTTCGTAGAAGCGAGGGAAAAAATCAGCAGAAGCGGTTCAAATTCCGCAGGAGTGAGACTCCTGGACAGAATGTTAAAAACAGAGAAGTCCGAGATTTTGTCATTTTTGACATTTTCAAAAGCGGGTGAGGCGATTTTTGAGCGAGAAATCACGAAAAATTTTGAGGTAAGTCCCTTGTGAGCCTTTCTACTCCATAATATTGAATTATCAACGAATAATCCGACTAGATTATATGTTTTTGAGATGAAATTAGAAGTTTTGGGCCTAAGGATTTCAAAATGAGAATTTGAGATTTGGAGGTCAAGTTGATATCGGATTTTAGTAAAAATGGTATGGTTGGACTCGTGGTTGAATGGGCGTTCATATTTCGTAACTTTTGCCTGATTCCAAGATGTGGGCCCCACAGGCCAATTTTGAGTTAATTTCGGATTTTATTGAAAAATGTAGTATTTTCTTATAGAACTGATTCTATAATTTTTGTTGATTGTATCGAATTAATTATGACTAGATACGAGTCGACCGAAATCGGAAAATCAAGGAAAAGGCGTACTACTTGGTTAAATTGGAGCAAGTCGAGGTAAGTGACTTGTCTAACCTTGTGGGGGAGAAAGTTTCCCTAGGATTGGTATTAATTGTAATGTGGTGAAAGTCGTGTACACGAGCTAAATATGAAGGATTATGTTTTTAAATTGTATAGATCACTGTTGCATATTAATTAAATTATTAAATCTTGTTATATTCTCTATCATTGATTTGATTTATATACTTTAAATTTTCTTGACCTTTTTTCTGCTAATTGTTTTACCTGTTTAGTTGGAACTTGGTTTCTTTTATTCTGTGCATTATTTGAAGGTTGATTTTATTTAAATTAAATATTATTAATATGAAGTATTTGATATTTTAAAATTTGGTATTGAAGCAACGTATTAAAAATTTTAAAATATTATTTTGCTGAATTATTTATTCCTGAATATTTTTGTAAGATTTTCGTACTCATTGTGATGGAGTCGTGAGCTCTTTATTGTAGAAAAATATTATTGATGATTTATTTTGGTATGAGCCGTGAGCTCTTTATTGTGGAAAAATATTATTGTTGAATTATTTTGGCAAGTTAAATTATTTGAGCACTTGAGGTGCATATTGCGATATATTGTGATATTGAAACGCATGCGGTGGTATAAGGTATTGAAACGTATGTGGTGAGATAAGGGTGACTTGATACGCGTGGCTAGTAGGGAAACTACTAGAAGTTATGCAGTGTGATAAGGATGGCTAAAACGCGGGATGCTATTTCGGGAAAGATGATTTCTTTAAAATAAATTGTGAAGGCTCCCGCGGTGAGATAAGAGAAATGAGATATTGTGAATTTATTATGATTTGGGACTACAAGGCGGTACCTCGGGAGTGCCCTTGTTGATATTGATTTATGACCATAGTTGCCTTTGATTTTGTTGTGATTTTTCTTAAAGTTGAAAAGAAATTATGTTTTGTTCCACGAGCTATTATTTGCCATTATTTGTGTAATTAAATGGTGACCTACTACTTGATTCATTTTCATTGTTATTTTATTTTATTATATTGTGAAATATTTTACCATGCCATTTATTATTATTTTCCAGTAGGGCCTGACCTGACCTCGTCACTACTCTACTGAGGTTAAGCTTGGCACTTACTGGGTACTGCTGTGGTGTACTTATACTATGCTTTTGCACATCTTTTTGTGCAGATCCAGGTATTTCTTACCAGCCTAGACATTAGTGAGTACCTGTGCACGAAGACTTTGAGGTATATCTACCAGCGTCCGCAGACTCTGGAGTCCCCTTCTATTATTGTTATGTTGCTTCCTTATTTTCTTAGACTCTGTTATATAGAGACATTGAAGATAAATCCTTAGAAGCTTGTGACTTATTTATACCAGGTTTTGGGAGTTGTAATTATGTAAAGTTTTAGATTTCTATTTTTATTCCGCATTTATAGGCTTACCTAGTGTTAGAGACTAGGTGCCATCACGACATCCTATGGAGGGAATTTGAGGTCGTGACAAGTTGGTATCAGAGCACCAGGTTCATAGGTGTTATCACACCCCTTTTTTGCCCCACAAAAGATATATGTGTTATGGTTTATTGTAGGTTAAAGAGTTTTTCCAATTAAAGTGATAAATTTGAATAGGGATTATTTTATTTACAGAGTCGCCACTTGGAATTGATTTTTTGGGTGTTCCAAGTCACCTTTTATTTGAATCCCTAATCAAAGGAAGGTTTGACTCTATTATTATTGGTCTGCAAAAATAAAGTCTGGATAAGGAATTCTGTTGACCGGGGAGAAGGTGTATGGCATTTTCCGAGTCCCGTGGTTCTAGCACGGTCGCTTTATTGACTACAACTTGGCTTGAATTAATTTTAGATAAACTGTGATTTGTTGGTTTTCATGTTTTATCTGTCCGCTTTTATATTAAAATATGGAATTATTTTTGAAACGAATCACGTCTGTGCATCTGTTTTGTTTATTGTGCCAAAATCATGTCACGTGTACGTCCACGCAATTAATGGCATTTTTATTATATTTAAGGTTGTTCCGCCTAAAGTTGTGCGAACGCATACTTTGATTTTAGTTTTGGGAATCATAATTATGTCACGCGAACGAACATAATCACGAAGATTCAATTAATTATGAATACGCCTAAAGCATTCTAGCACATTCATGATTTGTTTTTTTCCTAAGTTTGAGATTATTGTGAAGACCATGAATTATAGAATTACTTGTGGAAGAAGTGTATGATTTTAGATATTTGAATAAATAAACCATCATATACCAATATCCTACAACCCAACAATTGAAGCCCAAACTCATTAGGGTCCAAATCTTCCCAACTTTAAAGCAAGTTTGAATACCATATTTTCAAAAAATATGATTAAGCATATAACATTTAAGGACTAACTTACATTATTATTTATAAAGTTTAAAGGCAAATAAATAAAATCACATAAAATAAGATAAAAAGAACAGAGGGAAGAATAAACCTTTAATGCAAAATTTCCAATTAAATGAGTCTCCAAGAACAGGTACAATAACTTAGACGAACGTCGAACAAGCATAAGCGACGAATAACATCAAACCTAGTGAACAGAGCTCCAGCGGAATCCTCGACCTCGACTATTGACTTCACTTTTTGGCGTGTAAAAAAGGATATTATGAAATATTTTTGTTGGGTTTTGGGTGATGACTTGCTGGATTGTTTGAAAGAAAGACGAAGAAAGAATGACACGAGTAGAAATTCCCTTAGCGTAGAAGAAGAAAAAATAATTTGTCTCAATTCTCTCCTTCCTTCTTTTTTTTCTCCTTCTCCCTCCCCCTCTCTCCTCACATTTCTCTTCTATTTATAAAAAAAATTTCGGAATTGTTTCAGATTTTTTATTTTATTTTTTAATTAAAAAGAATTCTCACTTCCCATTTTTCTTCTTTTTTTTTTTAAAAAAATAATTCCTCACTTTCCTTTACTTTTCTTTTTTTAATTTCCCACTTTTTACTTTTCTTTTTTTTTATTTTTCACTTATTTTACTTTTTTTTTAATTTCAACTTATCTTACTTTTTTTTTTTAATTTCTACTTTCTTTTACCTTTTTTTAAAAAAACCATTCAGCTACCTTTACTTTTATTTTTTAATTCCAACTTCTTTTACTTTTCATTTTTTAAATTTTCACATTCTTTTACTTTTATTTTTTTAATTTTCCACTTTTTTTTACTTTTTAAAAAAAATAATTTCCACCTACTTTTACTTTTACTTTTTTTATTCCATACTTTTAATTTTCCTGTTATTTTATTCCCATCCGAAAATTAAAAAAAATATTTAATTTTTTCGGGTATTTTTTTGAAATTTATTTTATTTAAAAATAAAGATAAAAAATAAAAATAATATTAATACTAATAATTTGACCTTTTAATTTTTTTTAATTCTTACCCTATATAAAAAAAATATAAAAAATCTAAAAATATATATATTAATTTCTAAAAGTAATTACATAATAGAAGGTGGTAAAAATTTAAATATAGTCAAAAATTAGGTGCTCACAGCTCCCCCTCTTTACTTGGAAACATGAAGAGTTTTCAAGAAAAGACTAGGTGAGCCATGTGACTAATGTTTGACCAAATCGTTATTTAAAAGGAAAAGAAATAAAAGATAGGGTGCAATCGAGTCCTGATTTTGGACAGCCTACATATCCCGGGTTATAAGGGAATCGGGTCACATGTAGTTCAAGGAGAATGGTGGAATGATTAGTTGAGGAGTCGAGTAAGGTTCTGTCGAGGCTCCAGTCTGCGGTCCTGCTATTATATCAAAATAAAAAAAGAAACTCAACAAGCCTATCAGCTATGAGTTACGAGATTCCTATATATGAGTCTTCTGAACTTGATCTTGAGTCTTGACTAGTTCTTCATGCAGACTCTCATCTAAACCTTGATGATCGCTAGCTGTAGGTGCTAGTTCATTGTTCTATATCTTCTTCTAATCAAAACGGGACTCCAATGCTCGTGGCTTCAGTCATGTCTTGAGCATTCCACATCTTTTCAACTACTTTTGCATTTTG
Organism: Nicotiana tabacum; assembly: GCF_000715075.1. NCBI lineage: Eukaryota > Viridiplantae > Streptophyta > Magnoliopsida > Solanales > Solanaceae > Nicotiana > Nicotiana tabacum. The sequence continues at coordinate 90,107,179 of NC_134103.1, forward strand.
GATTCATCTATTTTTTTTTCTTTTATTCTGAATTGAGACTTCTTCTTTTGGCCATCTCAAACCCTGTGCCTCGAGGTAAAACCTACTCAGACACTAAAACAAACAAACGAGCGAAATTTTTCTGCCCCAGTTTGTACTAGAAAAATTTTGTGAGTTATTGTAACAAAATTCAAAACTAGTTCTTTATTGAAAGAAATAAAAGGTTGCGAATGGTGTACCCCGAAAATAAATCAGAGACTAGGGAATGAAGACCTTATGTCTAAAATGAAAGAAACTAGGGAGTGAAAACCCTATATTTGAAAAGCGACTAGGGATTGGTGTACTGATAGAGTTAAGGAAATGTAACCAAGGGATGGCACCCTGTATTACGGAAAAGAAATGTAACCAGGGATTGGTGCCCTGTATTACTGAAATAAAAATGAATCCCCTGGGCGAAAAGGTTCTACCTGGGTTAAACTGCGAAAAGCGAGCCTGACGAAGAGTACTTCTACCCGGAATATGAGCTGAATCCCCCTAGGCGAAAAGTTTCTACCTGGGTTAAGCTACGTAAAATAACCTGAGCGAAGAGTACTTCTACCCGGAACTATAAGCTGGATCCCCCTAGGCGAAAAGGTTCTACCTAGGTTAAGCTACATAAAATAATCCTGGGCGAAGAGTACTTCTACCCGGAACTATGAGCTGGATCCCCCTAGGCGAAAAGGTTCTACCTAGGTTAAGCTACGAAAAACAACCTGAGCGAAGAGTACTTCTACCCGGAACTATGAGCTGGATCCCCCTAGGCGAAAAGGTTCTACCTGGGTTAAGCTATGAAAATGAGAGGTATGAACAATAGTGATGCATGCTAAAAATAAAAGAAAGTGGAGATTTTGAGGAAACTTACCTTTGGTGACATTCGTCTTTTAGGAGTCGCCATTCTGCACTGCTTTGTTCCTGTGCAAACAAAGAAACATTGTGAGTTTTAAAAGTGGTGGTCGGTTTGTGGCCTTGATGTCTTTGGTAGCTTGGCTTTGTGCCCATCTTCTTTTGATGATGATTTAAACCTGCCACTAGATGTTTCGTGAATACCACTTGCATTTCTGGCCCCAGAGAGCCTTTGACTTTTCAAACTTTTACATGACGGTTGGTCGCGTGTAACTTAACCTTTTCAACTTTATTTTGCCTTTGTGGCATTTCACTTTCGACTTCTTTCCTTCAAAACTTTCAATTCCAGAGCATTGGGGAACCTTTGGCTTTTCAAACTTTGCCAAAACAGTTAGCCATTTGGGACTTAACCTATTCAAGTTCATTTTGCCTTGTAGGTACTTTCAATTTGATTTCCTCCTTTCGAGAGTTTTTGATTTCAAAGTGTCAGCCACCATGGCCAATCGGGGTTGACTTGATGCCCCTTCCAAGGCTGGGTGCCTATTGAATATTAGCTTGTATCAAACGAAAACCCTGTAAATCAGTCTTGTTATCCCTTCTTTGCCTTAGTTTTGGAACAGAGTTAGACCAAAAGGGATTCAAAGAACAACAAACAAAGAAATGGACAATGAATTTAGACAAGAGATATCCCTTTCGGGGGAAGGAAAGAAGGACTTATCTGGAGTATATGCGGATTTTAATGAACATGCCATGCCTTTTGGATTGGATGCCCGATCTATGTCCAATGTACGACTCTCAGAAATTCATCACAACTTTTGCCTTGAAACCGAGGAACCTTGCCTAGGACTGTGTCAATGCCAATGGGTGTGAGGATCCTCTTTTCGATCGGTGGCGCCCTTTGCGGGTTTTCACCAACTGACCTCTCTGATTTCTTATCTCGCCATCGCCTTATAGTGCTCTTTGCGAGTTTTCACTAACAAGACTCTCATTTTGGTTTCTTTACTCACCATCGCCTTGCAGTGCCCGTGAGGGTTTTCACTAATAAGACTTTCTCATTTTACTTCTCTCATTTTGTGGTATCAGATCCAAGTGACTGTATCCTCCAATTCTTGAACATTCTCGTTGATTGATCGGGAGGACTTGAAAAGGATTTGGGTAAAAAGGATTTGGATTGAGTTACAACTTTGGAACCTTTCAGGCGAAACCATCGCCGAACCATTGTAACATCTGCCCCAGTTTCAACTTTTGGGAAAATGTGGATTTTTGTTTCGGTGTGACTGAACCCCAGAGAGAGGCTGCCTACGTATCCTTTCGGAATCAAGTCAAACGTAGTTCAATATAACAAGAACTGTTTTTTTTGTTTTTCTGTCTGTTTTGTTTTCTTTCTCTTTCCTTTTCCTTTTTTCTTCTTCTTTTTTTTCTTGTTTTTTTCTTTTCAATAACTCCTTCAGGTTCCAAAGAGGGTAATCAAAGAAAGGTAACCGGCTCAAAGGGTTGGCAAAAAGGGTTAATGGTGTTTGGGTAGCGAGAATAAAAGCCTTCGTCATTTCAATAAAAGAGCATTAAAGGTGCGTGAAGGGTCAAACATAGTACCTTTTTGACTGCATCAATTTGGAGCCAATTTCCTTTAGCTTCTTCATGATGCGGGAGGATACATCTCAGAACGAGTTGCTCCACTTCAAATTTTCTGGGCTGCACTTTCTTATTGTAGGCACTAGCCATTCTTTGTTGGTACAACTGCTCGTGACAAACTGCGACAATTTTTTTTTCATCAATCAGTGTCAATTGTTCCAATCAATTCTTGACCCAATCTTTATCCTCAATCTCGGCTTCAACAATGACTCGAAGAGAGGGAATTTCAACTTCTTCTGATTTCATTCGGACTTGGCCTGGCCTACTGTTCCAATGCTTTGTTTATTTTCTTACAAGCCTTATCTTCAACACATTCTGCTTCTTGATTCATTATTTCGAGGACTGGCAGCATTTTAGGATCTAGACATGAAGTCCGAAAGCATGTCATGTCATTAAAATCTGCATTAACAGAACTGAAAAGAGAATAAGAAAGGTGACAAGATTAATAAAAGAGACATTCAATGAAATATTAATTTTATTTGATTTGATTGTTTTTGTTTTTTTTTAAAAAAAATTTAAAGATAGAAGGGTTTACATCACAAAGTAAGACAATAAAAGTAAAACGTCCGCATTACACTCTGAAATAATCCGGACACAGAAAAGATAGCAAGACCGGCTACCGAGACTCCCATCTGATAGAGAACTTTTCAAGTTTGGCGCCCATTTTTAGGTTTCTCTTCTACCGCAGAAATGGCTACTGTGGCTTTTAGTGCTGGATCAAATTCCTCATCTTCACAGATCATTCCGACTACTGACCCATTGGTGTGAGTAGGCAGAGGATTGTTCATCATATTAGAGGCCTCTTCATTCCTAAGCACTATTGCCTTGACCTCGATGAGGTCTTCCACTGCTCTCTTAAGAACCCAACAGTCTTCTGTATCATGTCCCACTGCTCCAGAGTGGTATTCACATCTAGCATTAGTCTGGTGCGCCGATTCGGGGCTACTGAATGCAGTAGACCTAGCCTGACTAGCTTTTTGGAACAAGCTCGTGTATGATTCACCAACAGGGACGAACTGATTCCTTCTCGGGAGGCTCTCCTTTTTTTCTATTTTTTTTTTTGAATTTTTTTTTCATACCTTATTTCTTTTTTCTTTCTCTTTTTGTTGTTTTTCGCTCTTTGTTTTTCTTTGTTATTTTTTTTGTCACTCTTTTCTTTCTTTTTCACTCAATTTTTTACTTCTTTTTTTTTCGGTTTATTTTTTCACTCAATTTGTTTATGGCTATGATCGAATTCGATGGGGATTGCCTACGTATCATGACGCCGCATGAATAAGATCATTACGTAGTTCAGGGAGATCAGAAATAAAATAGATAAACTAACTCTTTTTTTATCTCATACAAATAATTCGACAAAATCTCCTAGCAACGAAAATATTTTCAATTTTGTTTTCCAACTTCGAATTTTTGTTTTGTTTTTGAGAATTGGTGTAAGAAAGACTACTAAAGAAGAAAGAAAATATTTTTGGATTTTGAATTTTGTTTTTTTTTTGGTAAAATTTCAAAAGAAAGAAAATATGTTTTTGGATTTTGATTTATTTTTTGAATTTTGGGAGAAAGACTTTTTTTTTTAAAAAGGAAGAAAATATTTTTGGACTTTTGGATTTGATGTCACAAAGAAAAACTTCTAAAGAAGGAATTAAAGGAAAATATCTTTTTGGATTTTTAAAAATTGGGGGCCGGAACCGATGAGGTTTGCCTACGTATCTCATATCCGGTGAGAATCAGACCCGCGTAGTTCGGTTAGTTTTGACACAACAGTGAAAACATAATTTTTTTGACTCATTTTGAAATGACTTTTATTTTTCTCTTTTATTTTCAAAATATTCGGCAGAGTTTTTAGATTTTTCAAATACCAAAATTTTTGGAAACCGGATGAATTTTCTCTCTCCTACTTCTCACTTCTACTTTTTTTTAATTTTCTGTATTTATTCTAGCAGTCGGTCAACATGCAAATCATATCAAACAAAATGCACAAATATTACGTAGGTTGCATCATGATGGTCTTTTATTTTTGGGTACACGTGTCATAGACGGACCCAACCCCTATGTTGAGTCCCCAAAGTTAAATGCACGTGATACAAACAAACGTTCCTACTAGGGATCCGGCATGAGGCTATGTTATTCTAGGTTTAAAATCCTGGGGGTTATTTTAGACCTGGCTTACCCAAGCGGACAACTCGAGCCGAGGTGGGGGCAACGTACCGGGAGCACGAAAGTCTACCCAGCCTAGTTACTGATCCAGCCTCGTTCTATTTGGTATGACTCGGAAGGGAGGCGTAAGAAGGCAGTTTATATAGTTCAAATAATATCAAAGCGGTAAATGAGCGGCAATTAGCACATTAGGCCCCAATAAATCACAATATATAAAAAATTAATAAAGCCAAATAAAAGTCAATATGTACAAGCTCGAATTCTAGTTGAGATTCCCCAGCGGAGTCGCCAGAGCTGTCACACCCCTTTTTGCCCCACAAAAAATATATGTGTTGTGGATTGTTGTGGGTTAAAGAATCTTTTCAATTAAAGTGACAAATTTGAATAGGGATTATTTTATTTACAGAGTCGTCACTTGGAATTGATTTTTTGGGTATTTCAAGTCACCTTTTATTTGAATCCCTAGTCAAAGGAAGGTTTGACTCTATTATTATTGGTCTGCGAAAACAAAGTCCGGGTAAGAAATTCTGTTGACTGGGGAGAAGGTGTAAGGCATTCCCCGAGTCCCGTGGTTCTAGCACGATCGCTTTATTGACTACAACTTGGCTTGAATTAATTTTAGATAAACTGTGATTTATTGGTTTCCATATTTTATCTGTCCGCTTTTATATTAAAATATGGAATTATCTTTGAAACGAATCACGTGTGTGAATCTGTTTTGTTTATTGTGCCAAAATCATGTCACGTGTACGTGCACGCAATTAATAGCATTTTTATTATATTTAAGGTTGTTCCGTCCAAAGTTGCGCGAATGCATACTTTGATTTTAGTTTTGGGAATCGTAATTATATCACGCGAACGTATACATAATCACGATGATTTAATTAATTGTGAGTACGCCTTAAGCATTCTAGCGCATTCATGATTTATTTCTTTCCTAAGTTTGAGATTATTGTGAAGGCCATGAATTATAGAATTACTTGTGGAAGAAGTGTATGATTTTAGATATTTGAATAAATAAACCATCATATACCAATACCCTACAACCCAACAATTGAAGCCCAAACTCATTAGGGTCCAAATCTTTCCAACTTTAAAGCAAGTTTGAATACCATATTTTCAAAAAATATGATTAAGCATATAATATTTAAGGACTAACTTACATTATTATTTATAAAGTTTAAAGGCAAATAAATAAAATCACATGAAATAAGATAAAAAGAACAGAGGGAAGAATAAACCTTTAATGCAAAATTTCTAATTAAATGAGTCTCCAAGAACAGGTACAATAACTTAGACGAACGTCGAACAAGCATAAGCGACGAATAACATCAAACCTGGTGAACGGAGCTCCAACGGAATCCTCGACCTCGACTATTGACTCCACTTTTTGGCGTGTAAAAAATGATGTTATGAAGTATTTTTGTTGGGTTTTGGGTGATGACTTGCTGGATTGTTTGAATCAAAGACGAAGAAAGAATGACACGAGTAGAAATTCCCTTAGCGTAGAAGAAGAAAAAATAATTTATCTAATTCTCTCCTCCCTTCTTTTTTTCTCCTTCTCCCTCCCCCTCTCTCCTCACATTTCTCTTCTATTTATAGAAAATGAATTTGGAATTTTTTCAGATTTTTTCTTTTATTTTATTATTTTATTATTGTTTTAATTTAAAAGAATTCTCACTTCCCATTTTTCTTCTTTTTTCTAAAAACAAATAATTCTCCACTTTCCTTTACTTTTCTTTTTTAATTTTCCACTTTTTACTTTACTTTTTTTTATTTTTCACTTATTTTACTTTTCTTTTTTTTTTTTTAATTTTCACTTATCTTACTTTTGGTTTTTTAATTTCTACTTTCTTTTACTTTTTTTAAAATGAATTTCAGCTACCTTTACTTTTATTTTTTAATTCCAACTTCTTTATTTTTCATTTTTTAAATTTCCACATTCTTTTACTTTAATTTTTTAATTTTCTATATTTTTTTACTTTTTTTAAAAAATAATTTCCACCTACTTTTAATTTTACTTTTTTTATTCCATACTTTTAATTTTCCTATTATTTTATTCCCATCCGAAAATTAAAAAAAAAAATTAATTTTTTCGTTTTTTTAATTTATTTTATTTAAAAATAAAGATAAAAAATAAAAATAATACTAATAGTAATAATTTGAACTTTTAAATTATTTTTAATTCTTACCCTATATAAAAAAATATAACAAAGCTAAATATATATATATATATATATATATATATATATATATATATATATATATATATATATATATATATATATATATATTAAATCTCTAAAATTAGTTACATACTTAAAATGGTAAAAATTTAAATATGGTCAAAAATTAGGTGCTCACAGGTGTTATGAGTCACAAGCAGGTTTAGTAGAGTCTTGCGGATCGGTACGAAGACGTCTGTACTTATCTTCAGGAGGCTATGGAACTGTTAGGAAAACATTCACTTCTTTGATTCCTTATCGTGCGCAATTGTTGAATTCAAAGTTCTAAGCCATTATAACACAACTGAATCCGATGATCAGACACCCGCACCCCCTGTTGGAGCCGCAAGAGGCCGGGGTCGGAGCATAGGCCGAGCCAGAGGCTGAGGAAGATCACGTGGTGCAGCCAGATAACCTGCACGAGCTGCTGTACCAGAGCCACCAGTAGCTCCAGTTGGAGAGCAGGCACCTGAGACGCATGTTACTACTCCTGCACTTCAGGAGACTCTTGCCCCGTTTTTGAGCATGTTTGGCACTCTAGCTCGGGCAGGGTTAATTCCACTTGCTCCTGCCACATCTCAGGCCGGAGAAGGAGCACAGACTCCTGTCACCCGTACTCCAGAGCCACGGGCCTAAGTTGACCATGCCCTAGAGGTTATACCAGTGCAACCAGTTGTCCCAGTTCAGCATGAGATTAGGACAACAATTTCAGAGGGGGAGCAGCTTAGGCTCGAGAGGTACAAGAAGTACCACCCTACCACTTTCAGCGGTTTAGCTTCAGAGGATGCTCAGGGTTTTCTGGAGGAATGTCACCGTATCCTTCGTACTATGGGTATTGTGGATTCCAGTGGGGTTTCTTTCACGACATTCCAGTTTAGAGGAGTAGCCTACCAATGGTGGCGGGGATATGAGTTGGATAGTCCCGCTGAGGCATCTTCACTCACTTGGACTCAATTTTCAGATATGTTCTTAAGGGAGTATGTTCCTCAGAGTCTTAGAGATGCATGACGCGCAAAGTTTGAGCAGCTGCGCCAGGGTTCTATAACCGTGTCAGAATATGCGGTCCGATTTAGTGATTTGGCTAGGCATGTACCAGCCTTAGTTGCTACTGTTCGAGAGAGGGTTCGCAGATTTATTGAGGGTCTCCACCCTAGTATCAGATACAGTGTGGCCCGAGAGCTAGAGGTGGACATCACATACCAACAAGTGGTGTCAATTGCTGGGAGATTGGAAGGTATGCGGCTCGGGAGAGGGAAGAAAGGGAAGCTAAGAGACCCCGAGATTCTGGCACATATAATAATTCTCGTGCCCCAGTTGCAGCCCGTCATGGTAGAGGTTATGTGAGCCATCCTATTCATTCAGCATTTCCAGCTTCTAGTGGTATTTCTGCTATTCCCAGACCTCAGGTTCCATATTATGCACCGCCACTGTCTACTATATGCCCTATACGGGGTGTTTTCAGCGGACAATCTAGTCGATCTGGCCTGAGCCAGTCCCAGCAGCCACGACCTCTGAGGGCTTATTTTGAGTGTGGTGAAACTCGTCATATTATGAAAGATTGCCCCAGATTTAGGATGGGTGCACCTCCACATATTTCTCAGGCCCCACCTATTCCACAGAGCCCTCAGGCTTCTCATCATGATTACTGCACCAGTTGCCACTCCACCTGCACAGCGAGCTAGAGGTGGAGGTCGGACAAGTAGAGGTCGCCTAGAGGGGGAGGCCAGGCCAGATATTATGCCCTTCCTTCTAGGACAGATGCTGTTGCATATGATTCTGTTATCACGGGTATTATTCCGATCTGTCATAGAGATGCATCAGTCTTATTTGATCCGGTCTCCACTTATTCTTATGTGTCATCTTATTTTGCCCCGTATTTGGGCGTATCACGTGATTCCTTGAGTTCTTCTGTTTATGTATCTACACCCGTGGGTGAATCTATTATTGTGGACCGTGTGTATCGGTCGTGTTTAATTGTTATCAGTGTTTTTGAGACCAGAGCTGATTTATTATTGCTTAGTATGGTGGATTTTGATATTATTTTGGGCATGGACCGGTTGTCGCCCTATCACACTATTCTTGATTGTTATGCCAAGACGATGACGTTGGCTATGCCAGGTCTACCGCGGCTAGAGTGGAGAGGTACCTCGGATCATGTTCCTAGCAGGTTGTTTCATTTCTTAAAGCTCAACGAATGGTTGAGAAGGGGTGTGATGTGTATCTGGCCTATGTGAGAGATGTTGGTATTGATACTCCTATTGTGGAGTCAGTTCCTATAGTAAGGGATTTTCCTGATGTATTTCCAGCAGATCTTCTGGGTATGCCACCCGACAGGGATATTGATTTTGGCATTGATTTATTACCGGGATCTCAACCCATTTCTATTCTACCATACCATATGGCCCTAGCAGAGTTGAAAGAATTAAAAGAACAGTTACAGGAGTTGCTTGATAAGGGTTTCATTCGGCCTAGTGTATCGCCTTGGGGTACTTCTGTCTTATTTGTGAAGAAAAATGATGGTTCTATGCGGATGTATATTGATTACCGCCAGCTGAACAAGGTTATAGTGAAGAACAAGTATCCATTTCTACATATTGATGACCTATTTGATCAGCTTCAGGCTACCAGAGTGGTTGCCAGAGTATTTTCTAAGATCGACTTGCGTTCAAGCTATCACCAGTTGAAGATTCGGGAGCCAGCTATCCCGAAGACTTCTTTTAGGACGCAGTATGGTCATTATGAGTTCCTTGTAATGTCATTTGGGCTAACTAATGCCCCAACAGTATTTATGCACTTAATGAATAATGTATTTCAGCCCTATCTTGATTCTTTCGTCATTGTGTTTATTGACGACATTCTAGTGTATTTCCGGAGTCGGGAAGATCATGAATAACACCTGAGGACTGTGCTTCAGACTTTGAGAGAAAAGAAGTTATATGCAAAATTTTCAAAGTGTGAATTCTGGCTTGATTTAGTGGGATTTTTGGGTCATATAGTTTCGTGCGAGGGGATCAAGGTAGATCCGAAGAAGATTGAGGCAGTGCAGAGTTGGTCCAGACCATCCTCCGCTACGGAGATCCGGAGTTTCCTTGGTTTGGCAGGGTATTATCGTCGATTTGTAGATGGTTTCTCTTCTATTGCTGCATCTATGACCAAATTGAACCAAAAGGGTGCTCCGTTCAGATGGACCGAGGAATGTGAGGAGAGCTTCCAAAAGCTCAAGACAGCTTTGACTACAGCCCAGTATTGGTATTACCTACATGTTCAGGGTCTTATACAGTGTATTGTGACGAGTCGCGTATTGGTCTCGGCGTAGTGTTGATACAAGACGGTAGGGTGATTGCCTACGCGTCCAGACAATTAAAGGTACATGAGAAGAATTATCCGGTCCACGACCTTGAGTTAGCAGTTATTGTTCATGCCTTAAAGATTTGGCGGCATTATTTATACGGTGTCCATTGTGAGGTCTACACCGATCACTGGAGTCTACAACTTCTGTTTAAACAGAAGGATCTTAATTTACGGCAGCGGAGATGGTTAAAGTTACTTAAGGATTATGATATCACCATTCTCTATCATCCCGGGAAGGCCAATTTAGTAGCCGATGCCTTGAGTCGTAAGGCGGAGAGTTTGGGCATCTTAGCATATTTACCGATAGCAGAGAGACCTTTAGCCTTTGATATTCAGGCCTTGGCTAACCAGTTTGTCAGGTTGGATATTTTCGAGCCGAATTTTGGCTTGTGTGGTTTCTCAGTCTTCTCTTTATGATCGTATCAGAGAGTGTCAGTACGATGACCCCCATATACTTGTCCTTAAGGATACAGTTCAACATGGTGATGCCAAGGAAGTCACTATTGGAGATGACGATGTATTACGGATGCAGGGCAGGCTATGTGTGCCTAATGTAGATGGTTTGCGTGAGTTGATTCTCCAGGAGGCTCACAGTTCGCAGTACTCCATTCATCCGGGTGCTGCAAAGATATATCAGGACTTGAGACAACACTATTGGTGGAGGCGGATGAAGAAAGACATAGTGGGGTATGTAGCTCGGTGTCTAAATTGTCAACAGGTAAAATATGAGCATCAACGACCAGGTGGATTTCTTCAAAAGTTAGAGATTCCAAAATGGAAATGGGAGCGGATCACTATGAATTTCGTTGTTGGGCTCCCACGGACTTAGAGGAAGTTCGATACAGTTTGGGTGATTGTGGATAGATTGACCAAGTCAGCTCATTTCATTCCTGTGATTACTACTTACTCTTCAGAGCAGCTGGCTCAGGTATATATTTGCGAGATTGTCAGACTTCACGGTGTACCGGTATCTATCATCTCTGACCGGGGTACACAGTTTACATCACGGTTCTGGAGGGCAGTACAACGTGAGTTGGGTACTCGAGTAGAGTTGAGTACACCATATCACCCTCAGACGGACGGGCAGTCCGAACGCACTATTCAAATACTGGAGGATATGCTTCGTGCGCGTGTGATAGATTTTGGGGATGCTTGGGATTAGTTCTTACCACTTGCAGAGTTTGCTTACAACAACAGTTATCAGTCGAGCATTCAAATGGCTTTGTATGAGGCCTTGTATGGTAGGCGGTGCCAGTCTCCAGTGGGTTGGTTCGAACCAGGCGAGGCTAGTCTATTGGGTACAGACTTGGTTCAGGATGCCTTGGAAAATGTTAAGTTGATTCAGGATCGACTTCGTACAGCCCAATCTAGACAGAAGAGTTATGCGGATCGGAAGGTTCGTGATGTTGCATTCATGGTTGGTGAGCGGGTATTGCTCCGGGTTTCGCCTATGAAGGGTGTGATGAGGTTCGGGAAGAAGGGCAAGTTGAGCCCTAGGTATATTGGGCCTTTTGAGATTCTTGAAAGAGTTGGAGAGGTGGCTTACAGACTTGCACTACCACATAGTCTCTCTGCAGTTCATTCGGTATTCCATGTTTTTATGCTCCGGAAGTATCACGGCGATTCGTCTCATATGTTAGACTTCAGTTCAGTTCAGTTGGACAAGGATCTATCTTATGTTGAGGAATCAATGGCTATTTTGGATAGGCAGGTTTAAAAGCTGAGGTCTAAGAACATTGCTTCTGTGAAGGTTCGGTGGAGGGGTCATCCGGTCGAAGAGGCAACTTGGGAGATCGAGCATGATATGCGCAACTGTTATCCACACTTATTCACCAGCTCAGGTACTTTTTCTAACTCCGTTCGAGGACGAACGTTTGTTTTAGAGGTGGAGAATATGATGACCCAAAATGTCATATTTAAATTTAATAATGAATTCTGTGTTCTAAGACCTCGTAAAACACTATTTATCATTCCTCGACTTACGTGCACAATCCGTAAAATTTTCCAGAAAGTTTTTATGTGAAAAATGGATTAAAATGTGAATTGGAGCTTTAAAACTCAACGGGGTTGACTTTGCTCAACATTTTGAGCAAACGAACTCGGATTAGTGTTTTGACAATTCCGATAGGTCCGTATCGTGATTTGGGCGTATGCCCAGAATCAGATTTCGAGGTCCCTAGCCTGAGATATGGAATTTTGATGAAAAATTGAAAGTTTGAAAGCTTAAGGATTTTTAAGAATTTACTGATGTTGGATTTATTGACACCGGGTCTGTATTTTGGTTCCGGAGCCCGGTATAGGTACACTATAATATTTAAGACTTATCTACCAAATTTGGTGAGAAACAGAGTTGATTTGACATGATTCAGACGTCCGATTGTGAAAATATAAGTTTTAAAATTTTCTTGAAAATTTCCTTCAATTTGGTGTCTGATTCGTAGTTTTAGGTGTTATTTGGGAAATTTGACCACGCGAGTAAGTTCATATAATGTTTTAGGACATGTTGGTGTATTTGATTAAGGTCCCGAGGGGCTCGGTTGAGTTTCGGATGGTTAACTGATCAAATTCGGACTTAGAAGAAAAATCTGAAATTTCCGCCTTCTGATGTAATCGCACCTGCGGAACTTGACTCGTAGGTGCGACCACGCAGAAGCGCAATGTACCTCGCAGATGCACAAGGTTCGCAGAAGCGGACAGGAAACTCGCACAAGCGAGCTCTCAGGTGCGAGCCGAGATGCGCAGAAGGGGAGGCTGGGCTGGTGACTGTGGAGCGCACATGCGAAAGACATCTTGCAAGTGCGGACACACACCTGCGTGTGGGTGATTGCAGAAGCGAAAATTTCCGCAAAAGCGGATGCGCAGAAGCAATTCAAATTCCACAGGTGCGAGACTCTTGGACAGAATCTTAAAAATAGAGGAGTCCGAGATTTTGTCATTTTTGACATTTCCAAAAGCGGGTGAGGCGATGTTTGAGCGAGAAATCACGAGAAATTTTGAGGTAAGTCCTTTGTGAGCCTTTCTACTCCATAATATTGAATTATCATCGAATAATCCGACTAGATTACATGTTTTTAGGTGAAATTAGAGGATTTGGGCCTAGGGATTTCAAAATGAGAATTTGAGATTTAGAGGTCAAGTTGATGTCGGATTTTAGTAAAAATGGTATGGTTGGACTCGTGGTTGAATGGGCGTTCATATTTCGTAACTTTCGCCGGATTCCAAGACGTGGGCCCCATATGCCAATTTTGAGTTAATTTCAGATTTTATTGAAAAATATAGTATTTTCTTATAGAATTGATTATGTAATTTTTGTTGATTGCATCGAATTAATTATGACTAGATACAAGTCGACCGGAATCAGAAAATCGAGGAAAAGGCGTACTACTTGGTTAAATTGGTGCAAGTCGAAGTAAGTGACTTGTCTAACCTTGTGTGGGGAAAATTTTCTCTAAGATTGGTATTAATTGTAATGTGATGAAAGTCGTGTATACGAGGTGACGAGTGTGTACACGGGCTAAATGTGAAGGATTATGTTTTTAAATTGTGTAGATCACTGTTGCATATTAATTAAATTATTAAATCTTGTTATATTCTCCATCATTGATTTGATTTATATACTTTAAATTTGCTTGACCTTTTTCCTGCTAATTGTTTTACCTGTTTAGTTAGAACTTGGTTTCTTTTATTCTGTGCATTATTTGAAGGTTGATTTTCTTTAAATTAAATATTATTAATATGAAGTATTTGACATTTTTAAATTTGGTATTGAAGTAACGTATTAAAGATTTTGAAATATTATTTTGCTGAATTATTTATTCCTGAATATTTTTGTAAGATTTTCGCACTCATTGTGATGGAGCAGTGATCTCTTTATTGTGTAAAAATATTATTGATGATTTATTTTGGCATGAGCCCTGAGCTATTTATTGTGAAAAAACATTGTTGTTGAATTATTTTGGCAAGTTAAATTATTTGAGCACTTGAGGTGTATATTGTGATATTGATACGCATGCGGTGGTATAAGGTCTGAGTATTGAAACGCATGCGGTGAGATGAGGGTGGCTTAATACGCGTGGCTAGTAGGGAAACTACTAGAAGTCATGCGGTGTGATAAGGATGGCTAAAACGTGGGATGCTATTTCGGAAAAAATAATTTCTTTAAAATAAATTATGAAGGCTCCCGTGGTGAGATAGAGGAAATGAGATATTGTGAATTTATTATGATTTGGGACTAAGAGGCGGTGCCTCGGGAGTGCCCTTGTTGATATTGATTTATGGCCGTAGTTGCCTTTGATTTTGTTGTGATTTTTCTTAAAGTTGAAAAGAAATTTTGTTTTGTTCCACGAGGTATTATTTACCATTATTTGTGTAATTAAATGGTGACATACTACTTGATTCATTTACATTGTTATTTTATTTTATTATATTGTGAAATATTTTACCATGCCATTTATTATTATTTTTCAGTAGGGCCTGACCTGACCTCGTCACTACTATACCGAGGTTAGGCTTGGCAATTACTGGGTACTGCTGTGGTGTACTCATACTATATTTTTGCACATCTTTTTGTGCAGATTTAGGTACTTCTTACCAGCCCAGATATCATTGAGTACCTGTGCACGGAGACTTCGAGGTATATCTGCCAGCGTCCGCAGACTCCAGAGTTCCCTTCTATTATTGTTATGGTACTTCCTTATTTTCTTAGACTTTGTTATATAGAGACATTGAGGATAAATCCTTAGAAGCTTGTTGTAACGACCCGACCGGTCGTTTTGAGAGTTAGAGCCTCGAACCCCTATTAACTGTTTTCCCCATATCTATTTCTGCTATTGTGACTTGCCGGGATGATTGGTTTTGAGTTTCGGAATGTTTTGGGACACTTAGTCCCTAAATAAGAGCTTAAGCCTTAGGATTTGGACCGTATCGGTTCCGTTAGCTCCGTTAGGTGCTTTTGGGTGTAGGGGCATGTCCGGATTGTGTTTTGGAGGTTCGTAGCTCATTTAGGCTTGAAATGGCGAAAGTCGAATTTTTGGAGTTTTGGGCCGGTAGTGGAATTTTTGATATCGGGGTTGTTTTCTGATTTCGGAATTTGGAGTAGGTCCGTAATATTGATTATGACTTGTGCACAAAATTTGAGGTCAATCAGATGTGATTTGATAGGTTTCAGCATCGGTTATAGAATTTTGAAATTTCAAGTTCTTTAAGTTTGAATTAGAGGGTGATTCATAATTTTAGCGTTGTTTGATGTGATTTGAGAGATTGACTAAGTTCGTATGGTATTTTAGGATTGGTTGGTATGTTTTGTCGAGGTCCCGGGGGGCTCGGGTGTGTTTCAGATGCTCAACGAGTCATCTTTGGACTTAGAGAAGTTGCAGATTTCTGGTGTTTTATTGCAGAAAAATCCTTCATCGCGTTTGTGAGAGGTGCCTCGCGATTGCTTAGAGCATCTGGGAAAGGCAGCAAAGTTGTTCTTCGCGTTTGCGATGTTGTTCCCGCATTCGCGAAGGTGTGGGACTTTAAGCCTATGCGTTCGTGATATGGTCCTCGCGTTCGCGTAGAGGAACGGGGCAGGGGAAGCTTCGGGCATTAAGCCTACGCGTTCGCGAAGAGGTTTCCGCGTTCGCGAAAGGTCCGTCAGTGGAAGGTACGCGTTCGCGAGAGTCCCCTCTCATTCGCAAAGGAGGAATTTTGGGCCAGTGGAAGATTGTTCATCGCGTTCGCGATCGTGATGTCGCGTTTGCGAAGAAGAACGCACGTGGGCAGAATTTAAGGTTCAAAAATGAGGGTTGAGTTCATAACACAAAAAATTGATTGAGAGCTCGGTAGAAGGCAAAATTTGGAGAGATTTTCGGAGGAATTTTTTGGGTAATGATTCCTAACTCCTTTATGGTTATATTCCACTAATCTATGGTTGATTTCATCATTTAATTTCAGATTTTACGGTTAAAATTGGAAAAACATTTGGAAGAACTTCTCCAACAAAGATTTCGAGTTTTGAAAGGGGATTTGTGGTCGGATTTGGGAAATTTTTATATGGTTAGACTCGTGAGTGAATGGGTGTT
The DNA here is from genome assembly GCF_000715075.1 of Nicotiana tabacum. Lineage (NCBI taxonomy): Eukaryota > Viridiplantae > Streptophyta > Magnoliopsida > Solanales > Solanaceae > Nicotiana > Nicotiana tabacum. The sequence continues at coordinate 90,123,464 of NC_134103.1, forward strand.
CGTATTTTGTAATTTTTACCCAATTCCGAGACGTGGGCCTGAGGAGACGTTTTGGGCGTTTTTCCTAATTTCACGCTTTAGCTTCGAATTAATTAGCTAAATTAATTACTTGTAGTTATATTTACATTATGCAATTAATTTGAATAGATTCGGGCCATTTGGAGTCGGATACTCGTGGCAAGAACGTGATATCGAGTTGATTTGAGCGGTTCGAGGTAAGTGGCTTGCCTAATCTTGTGTTGGGGACTTTTCCTTTGGATGTTTGACATTAATTGATGTGTGGGCGCCGTGTACGTGAGGTGACGAGTACGTACACAAGCTATTATTGCAAAAATCCCGTTTTTCCTTTCTAAATCATAAACTGTTTTTTCTTATTAAATTGCACTGATACGTTTAATTGTTAAACTTAGATTAGAGAAGCATGCTTACGTGTTTTAACTGCCTAATTGACATTCTGTGTGCCATGCTTAGTTAAGTCCCTATTTCCCTTATCTGTGTCCAGTATAAACTGTATAACTCGATGCCTTACCTGCTATTTCATCTTGCGTTGCATATTTAAATTGAGACTACGGATGTATTTCGAGAGATCCCCCTGTACTGCATATTTACTTTGGGACTACAGACGTATTCCCGGAGATCCCCCAGCACTGCATATTTACTTTGGGACTACGGACGTATTCCGGAAGATCCCCCAACACTGTATATTTACTTTGGGACTACGGACGTATTTCGGGAGATCCTCCTGTACTGCATATTTATTTGGAACTACGGGACGGTATCTCGGGAGTTTTCCCATTGTGTTTACCTTGTTCTGAGCCGAGGGCTCCCTTAACTGTTAAATTTTCGAAAATTTCTTTAACTATGTTACCATAAACCTTACTTATATCTTTTACTGTTTAATTTATTATATTTACCCCGGTAGGGCCTTGACCTGACCTCATCACTACTCGACCGAGGTTAGGCTTGGCACTTACTGGGTACCATTATGGTGTACTCATGCCCTTTCCTACACTTGTTTTCGTGTGCAGATCCAGGTGCGAGCTATCAGCCTTGGGGTTAGTGCGTGTTGCTGATTTTAGGAGACTTCAAGGTACTACTGCTTGTGTCCGCAGATCTTCGGAGTTCCCTTCTACTCCCTCGCCTAGAGACTTTCTTTCAACGCGATGTGGTAATCGGAAAGTGGACTTTGAGATGAGGTAAATCTCTTGTCTAATCTTGTGAGGGGAAAATTACCCCATAGGGATTAAATTGAATAATTGTTGCTAATTACGGGGGCTACGTACGCATGAGGTGACGAGAGTTCGTGCGTAGCTACTATTAATGCTAAAGTCCGGGTAGTTTAGGACTCAAAGCATAATTACATGTGTACATTGTATTCTTTGTTTAATTAATATTAATTGATATATATGAATATATTGTGAATTGTCAGATAAAGATATTAAAGGATGAAAATCTCATATGCTTGATTTTTCTGTTTAAATTAATTAATTATTAAAAGAAATTGTTCTTCCTCCCAAATTTATTATATAATAAATATACTCTCCTTCCGGAGGTACAAAAGAAAATGTCCTCCTTTCTTGTGGAACGGACCGAACGCCTCGGCAGGATAGATGCATCTATGGATCGCGTCGCACGTCCCTCGGCAGTGTACACGACACTCTGGATCGGGTCGTACGTCCTCGGCAGAAATCGTGCTTAATAATAATAATAATTACACAATACTTTAATAGCTTATTTCAGCTTGCGAAGCTAATTGATAAATTGGAGAATCCTTGAAATTTAATGAATTATTATTCCTGCTTGTGAAGGAATTAATTGTTATTCCTGTAAATGAGATTAATTGATAAATTTAAAATTATTTGAATTTAATTAATATATTGAGAATTGTTGCATTTGAAGGAATATGATTATTTCCGCTGGTTAAATAAATTATTGTAAATTCTGTGAATCATGCTGAATTAGATATTCTAGTTGTATTTCAGTTATTATTATTGACCCATAGTGAGGGTCAAAGTCGGTCATTTCGTCTCTACCACTTCGAGATTAGGCTTGATACTTACTGGGTACACGTTGTTTACGTACTCATACTACACTTGCTGCACTTTTTGTGGAGGACCTGAGGCAAGTACTAGTGGGGGACCTATCGTCTTAGACCCACGTTATCCAGGGGCATAGTGGTGAGCTGCACTTTCTGAGCCATTCTGTAGCTACTAGTGTCTCTCCTTGTATTTTTCATTCTGTCTATTTTTATTTCAGATAGTATTTGAGGTTTTGTATAATCTACTAGATGCTCATACACTTGTCACACTAGGTCTTGGCACACACATTGGTAGAATTTGATGTTTTTATTGTTTTTTTGGTTTTAAATTTTGTCAATATATGCTTAATTTATTAAGTTGGCTTACCTAGCTGTAGTGTTGGGCGCCATCACGACCTATAGGTGAAATTGGGTCGTGACAATTATAATTTTACATATTATGGATGTAGATTAATTTATTTTTAAAATTAACATTAACAATAATTCTGATTTCTAGAAATTTATACCTAAAGCTAAATCAAAACTCTTTAAAAATAAAAGGAAAAAAATTAACATGCATTGGTGATGTCTTTTAGGTAATCTGTCACGACCCAAAATCACACCTGTCGTAATGGCGCCTACATTAATACTAGGCAAGCCGATAACCTCAATAAACCACAAATTTCTTTAAGTTCAAAAATATATTATTTAAATTTAATAAAAAACCCCACAAATATTCACATAAATACGCTTCCAAAACCCGGTGTCACTGAGTACTGTCACACCCCCTTTTTCCCCCAAAAGATATGTGTGTTGTGTGAATTGTGGGTTGAAGAGTTTTTTCAATTAAAGTGACAGTTTTGAAATAGGGATTATTTTGTTATTCAGAATCGCCACTTGGAATTGATTTTTGGTGTTCCAAGTCACCTTTTATTTGAATCACTAGTCAAAGGAAGGTTTGACTCTTTTATTATTGGTCTGCAAAAATAAAGTCCGGATAAGAAATTCTATTGACCGGGGAGAAGGTGTAAGGCATTCCCCGAGTCCCGTGGTTCTAGCACGGCCGCTAAACTTGGCTTGAATTAATTTTTTTTGGATAAACTGTGCCTTATTTGATTTTTATGATTGCATATGTCCTCTTTTATTATTAAAATATGGAATTATCTTTCAAAGGAATCACGTGTGTGAATCCGTTTTTTTATTGTGCCAAAATCATGTCACGCGTACGTGCAAATAATTAATAGCATTTTATTATATTAAGATTATTTTGGATAACGTTGCGCGAACGCGTACCTTGATTTATTTTTGAAAACCATAATTATGTCACACGAGCGCATACATAATCACAATGACACATTTGTTACGAGAACGTGCCTAAAGGCATACTAGTATTTTTGAGTAATTCGGGGCTCTTGATTATTGAAGAAACAAGTCAGCGTTTAACTAAATAACCAAGGTGCAATGTGACTTATTTCAACCAAAAACATCATTCTTATCCCAAGCTTATATCAGATCTCCAATACTAGTAGCCCATTTATTTGGCCCAAATTCTATAGCAACTAGCATTTACGTCCTTTAACTCTAACAAATTTCAAATCGTTGTTTCCCTTTTTAGATCTAATAAAGGAAATAATATTATTCTATTTATACTTTAACACACTTGCAAATACAAATAATATATATATATATATATATATATATATATATATATATATATATATATATATATATATACATAATAACAAGAATATCATTTAACTTAAACATTCATAATGCAAATAAATAAAAGATTGGATTGGAAATAGACCTTTATATTGACTAGATCAAACTTTACACTTCTGTAACTCAACCATCCAACCGAGAACAAAGACCACGACCGTAAACCTTTGATGGAGGCAACCTCGATGGACCTCTCGAACCACAAACAGAAACAACAATCTGTAACCTCGAAACTCCAAAACTCCGATACTAGCACTCGGTAGTTATGGAGCTGTTTTGTGAGGTGTGTTTGGACTGATTTTCAGTTGGGTTCTTAGCTGGATTTTTGTGGCTTTTAGAGCTGATTTTGTGAGGTTTTTCAGCTGGGTTTGGGACTGATTTTCGTTGCTTTTGGGGGGCTGGTTTAAAGGTGATTTTCAGCTGGTTTTTATGAAGTTTAGATGGTGTTTTTCATGGTGTTTTTGGTGAGTTTCATGGCTGAAACTTGGTGCTATTTGGTTGAGCTTTTTAATGAATTTTTTGGGTGAAGTTTCATGGAGGAGGCTGACTGGGGGAAGAAGAAGTAAGTGCTAGGATTTTCCTTTTGCTCTCTTCCGTCTCTCTCTATCTTGTGTATTTTCAGATTTGTTTTTCTCTTTTTGTGTGTGTACATATATTAAGAAAAGACGAGAAGAGTAGTGTTGAAAATGAACGATGGGTCAAGGAATAGTGACACGTGTATAGTGTAGTGGGTGGGTGATGGGACAAGAAAATAGTGAAAGGGGAGTGAGATATGACACGTGAATAGTGCAGTAAGTGGGTGATGAGACAAAGAAATAGTGTAGGGAAGGTAGGAAGTAATTTTATTAGATTTGGTTCGTGATTCAAATAAATTCTTCTGCCCTCTACGTAATAGACTTTGTTAAAATATCACATATTCTCTAATAAAGCCAACTAACAAAAATAATATAAAAGTTAAAATATCAAAATTAAACTTAAAACTATTTAAATACTAAAAAAAAGTGGTAAATTTTTTAAATATAGTTAAAAATTAGGTGCTCACAGCATGCCCCTCTTTGCTTGGAAACATGAAGAGTTTTCAGGCAAAGACAAAGTGAGCCGTATGATTAATTTTTGACCATACCATTATTCAAAAGGGAAGAAACAAAGAAAAGAGAAGAGAGTGCAAGAGTGCAACCGAGTCCTGGTTTTGGACAACCTACATATCTCGAGTTATAGAAAAATCAAGTCGCGTGTAGTTCAAGTGGGTTAAAGGATGGAGTGATGAGTTCAAGAGTCGAGTGAGGTTTCATCGAGGCTCCGGTCCGTGGTCCTGTTATTACATCAAAATTAAAATCAAAAGAAACTAAACAAGCCTATCAGTTATGAGTTACAAGATTCCTATCTATAAGTTTTCTGAAACTTGGTTTTGAGTCTTGATTGGTTCTTCACATAGACTCTGATCTGAACCTTGATGCTTGCTAGCTACATATGTTAGTTCATTCTTCTAAGGCTTCTTCTGATCAAAACGGGAAATAGCTCGTGACTTCAGTCATGTCTGGAGCAATCCACATCATTTCATCTGCTTCTGCATTTTGGATTTATTTCTTTTTTCTTTTCTTTTATTCTGAATTGAGACTTCTTATTTTGGTCATCTCGAACCCTGTGCCTTGAGGTAAACCTGCTCAGATACCAAAACAAACAAATAAACGAAATTTTTCTGCCCCAGTTTTCACCAAGAAAATTCGTGAGTTATTATAACAAAATTCTAAACTACTTCTTTATTGAAAACAATAAAAGGTCGGGAATGGTGTACCCTGAAAAGATCATGATGATATTTTTTTTATTTTATTTTTATTTTTTTATGGTGTTCCTTTATTGTCAAAAAAATACCTCAACTAAGGATTTGTGTAGCTTATGTTTAAAAAATGTGGCCAGGGAATGGTATGCCCTATATTGGCGAAGATATCAGGGAGTGATGTACCATTTAAGATCAAATAAACTAGGGAGTGGATACCTATGTTGGAAAGGAGACTAGGGAGTGGAGACCCTATGTCTAAAATAAAAAATCAACTAGGGAGTGGAGATCCCATGTTGGAAAAGAAGACTAGGTTGAAAAGGAGACTATGGAGTGGGGACCCTATGTCTAAAAATAAAAATCAACTAGGGAGTGGAGACACTATGTTATAAAAGGAGACTAGGAAATGGAGACCATATTTCTAAAATAAAATCAACTAGGGAGTGGAGACCCTATATTGAAAAAAGAGACTAGAGAATTGTGTACCCTATGTTAAAACGAATCAAGAAGGACTTTTTTTTGAGAAAATCATTCTTTTAAACAAATTGCCCCAATGCTTATTTTCTGAGAGCATGAACAAATGACCCCTTTTTTTTATAAAAAAAATAGACTTCGTTTTTTTTTAATTATCCTAGGAGAAAATTCATCAGACTAGATTTTTTTATCTTAGGAGAAAAATTTGTCAGACTAAGATGTTTATCCTAGGAGAAAGATTCATCAGACTAAAATTTCTATCCTAGAAGAAAATTTATCTGACTAGGTTTTCTTATCTTAGGAAACAAATTCATCAGACTAAGACTTTGATCCTATAAGAAAGTTCATCAGACTAGGTCTCTTTGTTTTGTTATCTTAGAAGAAAGATTCATCAGACTAAGATTTCTATCATAGGAGAAAGATTCATTAGGCTAGGATTTTTTTAGGAGAAAGATTCATTAGACTAAGATTTCTATCCTAGAAAAAATTTATCAGACTGAGTTTTCTTATCTTAGGAGAAATATTCGTCAGACTAAAACGTTTATCATAGGAGAAAGATTCATCAGACTAGGATTTTTTTTTATATTTTATTTAGAAGAAAATTCATCAGACTGAGTTTTATTTATCTTAGGAGAAAAATTCGTCAAACTAAGACGTTTATCCTAGGAGAAAGATTCATCAGACTAGAGTTTTTTTATTATTATTTTATCCTAGGAGAAAATTTATGAGACTGGGTTTTTTTATCTTAGGAGAAAGATTCATCAGACTAAGACTTCTATCCTAGGAGAAAGTTCATCAGACTAAGATTTCTTATTAGGAGAAAAATCCATCAGACTAGGATGTATTACCCTAGGAGGAAAAAATATGAAGAGCAATGACTAGATTTTATGCACACTAGCAAGGCAAATAAAGGCAAAGATTTAAGAAACTTCCCTTTGTTGGCTCTTCTCTTCTTTTCTATTTCTTTTTTTTTAACCACTTTCCTTGCACTGTTTTGTTACTATTTCAAACAAAGAAAATTTTATCAGTTTTAAAAAGTGGTGATCAGTTTGTGGCCTTGAGTCTTGGGAAGCTTGGCTTTGTGATCATCTAGCCTTTGGAAGACTGACTGCATTGGTAGTTGGTTGCACTGCTGGAACACTCTGTTGTTGCTTTCAAGGGACCTTTACTTTCTGTATCAACCCTGATTATTTCGCTCCCAATGCCATTAGTGTTTTGTGGCTTAATCAGCCTTGTCTCAAAAAAGAGATTACTTTTCTTAGATAACCTTTTCCGATATCTTGAATGGCCTTTGCTTTTAAAGCAATTTATCTGTCAGAGAGAATCACAACTAGTAAGTGCCTTTTGCATGATGTGCACACTTCATAGTCCTTGTTTGGTACTACAGAGAATCCCTGATTAACCTTGAGGTTATCTCTGCTTGCTTTAGCCAAGTAGGCTGACAAGAGTCTTTTGGGGGAGCCTTTGCATGAATCCTCAAGGCATGTAGACTGTAACAACTGAGTGTGCTAGCCAAATTTACTTTGTGCAACTGAAAAAGTGGTAGCAGATTTTAAAATCTTTTCTTGCTTGTTTTGACAAGGAATGACTCAGAGTGAAGGACACAATGATGCACAGAAACAATATTAACAAGAAATGCCCCTGTTGGGAAGAACAAAAGGAAAAATTTTTTTAAACTTTTTTTTTGCTGTAACTAGCCTTAATGATCATGACATGCATTTTGGACTTAACGGCCTGATCTATCAAATTGATCAAATCTTCTCTTTTATCTTTCTTATGACCTTTGAAGTCGGGCTTTTTCGTGCCAATCCTTTGCATCAGCTTCACAACTCACTTTCGACTAGTGGTGCCCCGAGGAATTTTCACCAACAACTCTCTCTCATTTATTTATCTCTACTTACTGTCGCCTTATAGTGCCCGTGATGGTTTTCATTAGTAAGACTCTCATTTTTTTCTTTTTCTTTTTCTTTCCTTTTTCTTTTTGCTTTCTTCTGTGAGCAACTTGATAGTGTTCTATGTCGTGTGATAACTAATGCTCATTGCATGCGTCTCTTGGCATTCTTGAAGGCTGATCAAGAGGTCTTTATTTGGAAGGTTTTTTGATAGGGTTGAAAAAAAGTGACGACATAAGGCTCAAAGTAGATTCAAAATGAGGGGGTTGTAGACTTACAACTCTTGGAATCGACTTTTTCAAAAGTGAAATAAAAGTCTTGTCCTAGTTTCAGATACTGGGGATTTTTGGATTTGTTTTTGTTTTTCTTCTAAATTCTTATTTGGTGGGACCGAACCGCGTAAGGCTGCCTACGTATCCTTTTTTTAAGGAATCAAGTCAAACGTAGTTCAAACATCTCACCTAACTATATTTTTTCATATTTATTTTTTCTTTCTTTTTTTAACTTTCTAAGAATTGCCCCAGTTGTACTCTTGGGACATGGACCTTTTTGCCTCTTTTGTTTTGGACTTTTGACTCTAGAATTGATTTCAAGAGAGGGGTGGTCAAAGAAATTGACATAGGCTCAAAGGGGGTAACGAAGGGTATAAAGTGCTTGGGTAGCAAAAAAATAGCCTCCTAGCCTCAAGAGTACAAAACGTATTACCTCTTCGCAAATACATCATTGACGAACATGTTCACCTTTTGGTCTTGTAAAGTGCATATTTTTTTATTTTTTTATTTTTTAAATCATTTGATCATGATGTGTCGTGGTCGAAAGACACTTTCCCTCCACTAATACAAAATGTTTGACCAAGCTTCAATTGATTCAACATCCTCAAACCCGATCTTCATAATGATTTGAAGGTGAAGATCCTTAACCTCTACAGGTATGACAATTCTAGTTCCACGTGAACTTCACTCGGGCTTGTTTTAAAAGAACTTCCATTTTCTATTCATCCTCAAGCGTATCTTTCTCAGTTATTCAATTCAAGACCAAATCAATTTTTTAAGATCTTGCCAAAATTTTTGCATGCATGCCATGTCACTAAAACTAGCAGCGAAAAAAACTAAGTATAGAATGACACAAAAGGACAAAATGTATTTCATTGAATAGAGGATAGAAGGATTTGACAACAAAACAAGTAACCTAAAATCCGAGTTACAAACCTGTAATAACCCAGATAATGAAAATAGCAACAGAACAAACAGACAAGACTCACATAGACAAAATAGAGGGATAGAAGAGTTTGACTCAATAAAACAAATAAAATCTTGATCACAACCCTGAAATAAACCAGATAATAGAAAAAATATCAAAACAAACTACCAAGATTCCTTCATAGTGAGGAGGGAATGACTTTTCAATTGCTGAGCTTGACATTTAGCCACAAATTTGCTCATCACAATCACCAGGGCCTTCTCCAATTTCAATATCATTAACTTCAGTCAACAAGTTTCCGAGAGGATTCTCATGCTCCATGTCACCACGTACCATCCCCAAAAAGTGTGCATCATCATGTGCATGTAAAGGATCATGTATGATATTCGTGGCATCAATGTCCTGGACCACAATTAGTTTTTCCTGTACCATCCTTTCTATTTCTCTTTTCAAATCTCGACAGCTTTCAACACTATGCCCCTGGGCATTAGGTTTTAGAAGGGTCAAAGTTTCTTGAACGTGGATCCACATAATTTGGACGAATAGATGTAATCATGCCATAATATTTTAATTTCTCAAACAAGCTTGTATAGGACTCCCCTATTGGTGTAAAATTATCTTTCGTCCTCTGCTCCCCGCTATATTTTTGCCTTGGAGGTGGGTTATTGGACGCTTGAAACTTTTGTGGAGGCTGATGGGAATTTTGCGATGTTGGTGCTCGCCTTCTAGGGTGTGTTGGTACCTGGGCATATGACTCTGGATTATGGACGACATGCTGAGGTGGATCAACAGAGTATTGTGGATTCTGAAGTGGATAGCAACGCTCAGGGGAATCATAGAAAGTTTGATGAGGCTGCCCACATTTTTGAGATGTTCTCCTAGGACCTCTTCTCGACCCTGATGTCGTCATGGTCTCTTCATCATTCTCATTTGTGTCACTAAAATTACCAGATCCAATCTGGACAGCCTGAGTTGTGGCTTTAAGAATTGCTTGACTTATAATTCTTCCTGTCTTGAGGCCATTTTCAATCATTTCACCAATCTTGATTGCTTCCGAGAAAGGTCTGCCTATTGCGGACATCATATTTTAAAAATAGTCAGGATCTTGGGCCTGAAAGAAGACATTGATTAACTCGTGGTCATCCATGGGTGGCTTAACTCTACTCGCTTTCTCTCTCTATTTAATGCCATATTCCCTAAAACTTTCAGTTGGCTTCTTCTTCAGGTTTGAAAGGGAATTGCGGTTTGGAGCAATGTCGATGTTGTATTGGAATAGTCGGACAAAGTCCTGGGCCATGTCATCCCTGACATACCAGCGAGATGTGTCTTGATCCATAAACCATTCGGAGGCTACTCCCGTAAGGCTTTCCCCAAAATAAGCCATCAGTAATTCTTCCTTTCCTCCCGCACCTCTTAGTTGATTGCAAAACCTTTTCAGGTGGGCTATGGGGTCTCCATGTCCATCATACTTTTCAAATTTGGGAGTCTTGAAACCAGGTGGCAAATGGACATCGAGGAACATACATAGATCCTTGAAGGCAATACTCTTATGACCCGCCAACCCTTGCATGTTTTTTAACTGTTGTTCTAAGCTTTTCATTCTTTGGGTCATTTCTTCTTGTGCCATCTTTCGGGCAGGCTTCTCAATTTTTGTAGGAAGATCAAATAGGTACAAGTGGTACTCAGGAGAGTGGTACTGTTCTTGCTGGGTAGCAAATTGTGACTCATGAGTTTTCCTCTGCACTACCGTCGGCTGTGGGATGGTGAAGATAGGCATAACAGTAGTAGTTGTCTGATTGGTTGTCAATGGCACACTTTGGGAGCGCGCAACAGAAGTTCCAGCTGTCATCGTACAATTGGGATAAAGACTGAGCCCAGGTGGATGGGATTGATCAGACAATGAGACTGGAATGGTAGTAGTCGAGATTAATGTGAACTCTGGGAAACCATGAATAAGAAAAGGCGGTCCTTGGCCATTGGCCCATGCTTGACACATTTTAGTCATTTGCTGCTTCATACTCTATTTTCCTCAACCACGATAGACTCTTGTTGAACCCTCTGATCCTGAGCCTCTTGAGTACCCGTAACAACTTCAATGTCAGTTGTCATTTTTTCTTGGATCTTGTGTTGTCAGCTTATCACAAACCGACCACCTCAAACTTTCTTTACCATTCAAAACAAAGAACACGTTAGAATGGGCTGAGTCAATTATTATCAAGTTTTATTTTTTTGGATTTTGAATTTTTAAATATGGTTGATCGAACCAGATGTGGGTTGCCTACTTATCATGTGAAAACATGAATCAGATCTTTGCGTAGTTCGGGATACCGAGAACAAAGTACATAAGCTAGTTTTTTTGATTTTTTTATTTGTTCTTTGAGAATTTTTGAAAGAAAAGACTTCTAAAGAAAAAGAATTTTTTTTTTAGATTTTGATATTTTTTCCTTTGAATTTTCTAAAGAACGACTTCTAAAGAAGAAAGAAAATATTTTAAATTTTGATTTGAATTTTTTTTTCTTATTTTTTTCGAATGAAAGACTTCGGAAAAGAAGGAAAATATTTTTGGATTTGAATTTTCTTTTTTGATTTTCTAAGGAAAGAAGTCTAAGAAGAAATTAAGAAAAGAAAAATATTTTTGGATTTTGTTTTTTTGAAAATTGGGGGCCGAAACCGATGAGGTTTGCCTATGTATCTCACATCCGGTGAGAATCAGACCCGCGTAGTTCGGTACAAGACTTGATAGATTTTGACCATTTTTGATTTTTGTTTTCAAAATTGTTTTGTATTTATTTATAGTAAAATAAATCATTGGTACAAAACTAGGGGAATGATTTTTTGTTTTTTTCTATTCCGCTCAACTAATTTTCTAAAGCCAGTCCACAATGCAAGCAAGCCTTCCAAATGATGCAGCAAGTAGCACATACGTAAACAGGATGGTCTAAAAAAGGATACTTGTCTTATACGGACTCGGCCCCTGTGCCGAGTTTCGCTAAGTCAAATGCACGTGATGCAAATAAAGCGAACCTACTAGGGATATCCGGCATGATGTTTGTTCTTTTAGGTTTAAATCCTAGTGAAGAAGGTATCTAGACTGGCTTACTCGAGCGGACAACTCGAGTCGAGAAGAGTCAGCGTACCGGTAGCATTGGTTTCCGGCTTAGCTGGTGGTGCTCCCCGCCTAAAACATGTGTGACTAAAATCCTTTATCGGGTGACAAGCACCTCAGCTATCTCAAAGAAAGCGGGATATGTCAAGCAAATGCCCAATTTTAATTTCAAGAATACTTAGAGGGGGTACGTGAGATGACAATTTATAATATACAATTCTACAATATCAAAGCGGTATAAAGTAGACAAGTAGCACATTAGGCCCACATAAATCACAGTATATAAAAAATTAATAAAGCCAAATAAAAGTCAACATGTACAAACTCGAATTCTAGTAAGTTCCCCAGCAGAGTCGCCAGAGCTGTCACACCCCTTTTTACCCCCAAAAGATATGTATATTGTGTGGATTGTGGGTTGAAGAGTTTTTCCAATTAAAGTGACAAATTTGAAATAGGGATTATTTTGTTATTCAGAGTGACCACTTGGAATTGATTTTTGGTGTTCCAAGTCACCTTTTATTTGAATCCCTAGTCAAAGGAAAGTTTGACTCATTTATTATTAGTCTGCAAAAATAAATTTCGGATAAGAAATTATGTTGACCGGGGAGAAGGTATAAGGCATTCCCTGAGTTCTGTGGTTCTAGAACGGTCGTTTTATTGACTTAAACTTGGCTTGAATTAAATTTTTTTTGGATAAACTGTGCTTTATTTGATTTTTATGTTTGCCTATGTCCGCTTTTATTATTAAAATATGGAATTATCTTTGAAACGAATCACGTGTGTGAATCTGTTTTTTTATTGTGCCAAAATCATGTCACGCGTATGTGTAATAGCTAATAGCATTTTATTATATTAAGATTGTTTTGGACAACGTTGCGCGAACGCGTACTTTGATTTATTTTTTAAAATCATAATTATGTTACACGAATGCATACATAATCACAATGACATATTTGTTACGAGAACGTGCCTAAAGGCATACTAGTATTTTTGAGTAATTCGGAGCTCTTGATTATTGAAGAAACAAGTCAACGTTTAACTAAATAACCAAGGTGCAATGTGACTTATTTCAACCAAAAACTTCATTCTTATCCCAAGCTTATATCAGATTTCCAATACTAGTAGCCCATTTATTTGGCCCAAGTTCTATAGCAACTAGCCTTTACGTCCTTTTAACTCTAACAAATTTCAAATCGTTGTTTCCCTTTTTAGATCTAATAAAGGAAATAATATTATTCTATTTATACTTTAACACACTTGCAACTACATAATAACAAGAATATCATTTAACTTAAACATTCATAATGCAAACAAATAAAAGATTGGATTGGAAATAAACCTTTATATTGACTAGATCAAACTTTACACTTCTGTAACTCAACCATCCAACCGAGAACAAAGACCACGACCGTAAACCTTTGATGGAGGCAACCTCGATGGACCTCTCGAATCACAAACAGAACCAACAATCTGTAACCTCGAAACTCCAAAACTCCGATACTAGCACTCGGTAGTTATGGAGCTGTTTTGTGAGGTGTGTTTGGACTGATTTTCAGCTGGGTTCTTAGCTGGATTTTTGTCGTGTTTTTGGGGCTGCTTTGGGAGGTTTTTTAGCTGGGTTTGGGACTGATTTTCGTTGCTTTCGGGGGGGGGGGGGGGGGGTTGGTTTAAAGGTAATTTTCAGCTGGTTTTTATAAAGTTTAGATGGTGTTTTTCATGGTGTTTTTGGTGAGTTTCATGGCTGAAACTGGTGCTATTTGGTTGAGCTTTTTAATGGATTTTTTGGGTGAAGTTTCATGGAGGAGGCTGACTGGGGGAAGAAGAAGTAAGTGCTAGGATTTTCCTTTTGCTCTCTTCCGTCTCTCTCTATCTTGTGTATTTTCAGATCTGTTTTTCTCCTTTTGTGTGTGTACATATATTAAGAAAAGACGAGAAGAGTAGTGTTGAAAATGAACGATGGATCAAGGAATAGTGACACGTGTATAGTGTAGTAGGTGGGTGATGGGACAAGAAAATAGTGAAAGAGGAGTGGGATATGACACGTGAATAGTGTAGTAAGTGGGTGATGAGACAAAAAAATAGTGTAGGGAAGGTAGGAAGTAATTTTATTAGATTTGGTTCGTGATTCAAATAAATTCTTCTGCCCTCTACGTAATAGACTTTGTTAAAAATATTACATATTCTCTAATAAAGCCTACTGGAAAAAATAATATAAAAGTTAAAATATCAAAATTAAACTTAAAACTATTTAAAATACTAAAAACAAGTCGGAAATTTTTTAAATATAATTAAATATTAGGTGCTCACAAGTACATGAGCATCTAAATGATAACATAGTCTGACTAATAAAACATTGTCTGCAAATAGAGAATAGTACATACAACTGAAAGGAAAGAGAGACAAGGTCTGCGGATGCCAAGCAGCTACCTCGACAGTCTCCAACAGATAAAACTCCGAAATCTAGCAGCCGCCATATCCCGAAGTACCTAGATCTCCACACGAAGTGCAGAGTATAGTATGAGTACAACTGACTCCATGTACTCAATAAGTAACAAGACTAACCTTTAGGCTGAAAATAGTGACGAGCTCAACAGGTACAGTCCAGTATAGAAATAACAGTACAGAAATGTAGGCATTCTTTCAAGTTCAACAGTTAAACTCTGTACAAATAAAATAGATCAATTCTGAATGATATGAGGAATATGACATCTCTATATCTACATGCCAATGTACATGCTGAATGTGATGAACCTCAGTGGAAACCTCATGTACTCACACTCTCAAAATAATCAATCACTCAGTACTGTATATGGCCAATCCAGCCCAGGGAAGATCCATCCCATATATATATACATCAACTGACAGTCAGTCACTCAGTACTGTATAAATCCAATCCAGTCCAGGGAAAGATCCATGCCTAAATATAAATGATTCGGACAAGATACATGTCTAGGGAAGATCCACCCTTCAATATAAATGCTTCGGGCAAGATCCATGCCCAGCGAAGATCCATCCCTCAATGTAAATGCTTCGGGCAAGATCCATGCTCAGGGAAGGTCCATCCCTCAATATAAATGCTTCGCGCAAGATCCATGCCCAGAGAAGATCCACCCCACAATATAAATCAACCGCGCTCACTGTGGCGGGTGCAGACTCCGGAGGGACTCCTTTAGCCCAAGCGCTATAATAGCCAAATCCAGGCATAAATAATAAAACATGATGCGGCGTGCATCCCGATCCCATAAATATCACTCAAAATCTCCAGTCTCTCGGGCTCTCAATGACCCGAAAATCAACCTGACATGATGATATGATGTATCAATGAATGACAACAGAGACTGAGATATGATATGCAAATGATAGATGTGACTAAGTACAAAATTTTAAATTTAAACAAATAATTCAATAGCATTAAGACCTCTGTGGGTCCTAAATATATCGGCACGTAGCCTAAACATGATCTTTGACATGAGTCTTAGCTCAATTTCCTCTAACACGTGGGAGATATGTGGACAATGACATGATTATTTGATTATGCAACTCCACGGAATGAATTAAGTCACAATTCCTATGGTGCACGCCCATACGCCATCACCTAGCATGTGCGTCACCTCCAAACAATTCATATAACACGAAATTCAGGGATTCATACCTTCAAAACCAAGTTTAGAGGTGTTACTTACCTCAAACCGTGCAAGTTCTTTATTCCAATATGCATTTGCCTCGCGAATCGGCCTCTGAACGCCTCGAATCTAGTCACAATTAATTTGATGTAGTCAACACAAATTATAGGAATTAATTCCATATAAAAATATTAATTTTCCAACAAAAATCCAAAATTCAACTCAAAAATCGTCAGTGGGGCCTACATCTCAGAACCCGAAAAAAGTTACAAACTATGAACGTACATTCAACCACGAGTCCAACCATACCAAATTTACCAAATTTCGACATCAACTCGACCTTCAAATCCTCAAATCTTATTTTTAAATCTCTAGGTCCAAATCCTCGAACTTTACCCCAAAGATACGTAATCTAGTCGGCATACTCGATGATAATTCAATATTATTGACTAACAATGATCACAAGTGACTTACCTCAATATTTCTCGTGAATTATCTCTGAAAAATCGCCTCAACCCGTGTTAAAAATGTCCAAAAATGAGAAAATCTCGGACCCCTCTATTTTTGTACACTGCCCAGAGGTTTCGCTTCAGCGGAATTTTTAACCACTTCTGCGCAACTGCTTCTGCGGTCTTTCTTCCGCTTCTGCGCCCTTTTTGCTTCTGTGGACAAGAGTCCGCTTCTGCGAAGAAGTTGTCCACTTCTGTGGACCTTGCGCTTCTGCGACACCCCTTCCGCATATGCGGTCTCGCAGGTGCAGAAATTTTCTCGTACCTGCGACTACTGCCTTGCCAGCACACTGCCCGCATCTGTGCTTGCCAAGCTCGCTTCTGCGAGCTCGCACTTGCGAGAAAAGTTCTGCAGGTGCGATTGCATCAGTAGGTAGCAACTTCCAACTTTGTTCTAAGTCCATGTTTTGATCCGTTAACTATCTGAAACTCACCCGAAGTCCCCAAGACCTCAACAAAATATACCAACAAGTTCTAAAACATCATACGAACTTAGTTGAAGCCTCAAATCACATCAAACAATGCTAAAACCACGAATCGCACCCCTATTCAAGCCTAATGAAAACTAACAAATTCCAACTTCTACATTCGATGCCGAAACCTATCAAATCAAGTCCGATTGACCTCAAATTTTTTACACAAGTCATAAATGACATAACGGACCTATTCCAATGTTCAGAACTGGATTCCGACCCCGATATTAAAAAGTCAGCTCCTGGTCAAACTTTCAAATATTCCATTTTCTAATTTCGCCATTTCAAGCCAAAATCAACTACGGACTTCCAAATAATTTTACGGACACACTCCTAAGTCCAAAATTACCATACAGAGCTATTTAAATTATCAAAACTCCATTGCAAAGTCATTTCCACATCGGTCAACTATTTCAACTTAAGCTTTAAATCTCGAAACTAAGTGTTCTAATTCATTCTGAAACCTCTCCAACAAGTTACATAATTATAATTGAACACATGATAAGCAGTAAATGGGGGAACAAAGTTGTAATACTCAAAATGATCGGCTGGGTCGTTACATTCTCCCCCTCTTAAACAAACGTTCGTCCTCGAACAGGTTTAGAATCATACTTGGAGCCTCAAATAGGTGTGGATATTTGCTCCGCATCTCCCGCTCAGTCTCCCAAGTAGCTTCCACGACTGGCTGGCCTCTCCACTTTACTTTCACTGAAGCTATGTTTTTTGATCTCAACTTTCGAACCTGCCGGTCCAAAATGGCCACCGGCTCCACATCATAAGTCAAATTACCATCCAACTGCACTGTACTGAAATCCAAAACATGAGACAGATCTCTGACATACTTCGGAGCATGGATACATGAAACACTGGATGAATACCCGATAGACTAGGCGGCAATGCATTTTTATAAGCCACCTCTCCAATCTTCTTAAGTATTTCAAAAAGCCCAATATACCTAGGACTCAACTTGCCCTTCTTCCCGAACCTCATAACACCCTTCATAGGCGAAACTCAGAGTAGTACCTTCTCTCCTACCATGTAAGCAACATTGCGAATCTTTCGGTCGGCATAACTCTTCTGTCTAGACTGCGTCGTGCGAAGTCAATCCTAAATCAATTTGACCTTCTCCAAAGCATCCTGAACTAAATCAGTACCCAATAGCCTAGCCTCACCCGGCTCAAATCAACCCACCGGAGACCGACATCTTCTCCCATACAAAGCCTCATACGGAGCCATCTGAATGCTTGATTGATAGCTGTTATTGTAGGCAAACTCTGCAAGTGGCAGAAACTGATCCCAAGAACCCCCAAAATCTATAACAAAAGCGCGTAGCATTTTTTCAATATCTGAATAGTGCGTTCGGACTGGCCATCCATCTGAGGGTGAAATGTTGTACTCAACTAAACCTGTGTGCCTAACTCTCACTACACTGCTCTCCAAAATTGTGACATAAACTTTGTGCCCCGATCTGAAATGATGGACACTGGCACAACGTGAAGGCGAACAATCTCGCGGATATAAATCTTAGCCAACCGCTCCAAAGAATAAGAAGTACCAACTAGAATAAAATGTGCGGACTTGGTTAACCGATCAACAATCACCCAAACAGTATCAAACTTCCTCAAAGTCCGTGGGAGTATAACTACGAAGTCCATGGTAATACGCTCCCACTTCCACTTTGGAATTTCAAGTCTCTGAAGCAATCCGCCAGGTCTCTGATACTCGTACTTCACCTGCTGATAATTTAAACACCGAGCTACAAACCCCACTATATCTTTCTTCATTATTCTCCACCAATACTGTTTTCTCAGGTCCTGATACATCTTTACGACACTCGGATAAATGGAATACCGCGAATTGTGGGCTTCTCCAAGAATCAACTCACGCAATCCATCTATATTTGGTGCACAAATCCGACCATGCATTCTCAAAATCCCATCATTTCCAATAGTAACATCTTTGGCATCGCCGTGTTGGACTGTGTCCTTCAGGACAAGAAAATGGGGATCATCATACTAGCGCTCCCTGATGCGGTCATATAAGGAAAACTGGGAAACCATACAAGCTAGAACCCCGACTGGGCTCCGAAATATCTAATCTCACAAACTGATTGGCCAAGGCCTGAACATCAACTGCAAGATGTCTCTCACTAACAGGAATGAATGCAAGGCTACCTATACTCACAGTCTTTCTACTCAAGGCATCGGCCACCACATTGGCCTTCCCAAGATGATACAGAATGGTAATATCATAGTCCTTTAGCTGGTCCAGCCATCACCGCTGCCTCAAATTAAGATCCTTCTGTTTGAACAAGTGCTGGAGATTCCAATGATCTGTAAATACCTCACAAGACATACCATAGAGATAGTGCCTCCAAATCTTCAATGCATGAATGATGGCTATCAATTCTAAATCATGAACAGGGTAGTTCTTTTCGCGAGGCTTCAACTGGCGCGAAGCATAAGCAATCACTCAACCCTCCTGCATTAAGACACACCTAATACCGATCCGAGAAGCATCACAATACACTGTATAAGAGCCTGAAGCTGAAGGTAAAACTAGAACTAAAGTTGTGGTCAAGGCAGTCTTGATCTTCTGAAAGCTCTCCTCATACTCATCCGACCACCTGAATGGAGCACCTTTCTGGGTCAATTTAGTCATAGGCACCGCAATAGACGAGAAGCCCTCCACAAAGCGATGATAATAACCGGCCAAGTCGAGAAAACTCCGAATCTCGGTAGCTGAAGATGGCCTGGGCCAACTCTGAACTACCTCTGTCTTCTTCGGATCCACCTTAATTCCCTCACTGGACACTATGTGTCCCAAGAATGCCACCGAATTAAGCCAGACCTCACACTTAGAGAATTTGGCATAAAGTTTCTCCTCTCTCAGCCTGTGTAGTACAATACTCAAATGTTGTGTATGCTCCTCCTGGCTACGTGAGTACACCAGAATATCATCAATAAATACTATGACAAATGAATCAAGATATGGCTGGAATATATTGCTCATCAAGTGTATGAATGATGTTGGGGCATTGGTCAGCCCCAAAGACATCACGATAAATTCATAGTGACCATAGTGGGTCCTAAATTCCGTCTTTAGAATATCCGAATCCCGAATTTTTAACTGGTGATACCCAGACCTCAAATCAATTTTAGAGAACACCATCGCTCCCTGAAGCTAGTCAAATAAATCATCAATATGTGGCAAATGATACTTGTTCTTGATTGTAACTTTGTTCAACTACCTGTAGTCGATACACATCCGCATAGTACCATTTTTTTTTTCACAAATAGAACTGGTGCACCCCAAGGCGACACACTAGGCCTAATAAACCCCTTATCAAGAAGTTCCTAAAGTTGCTCTTTCCATTCTTTCAATTCAGCTGGTGCCATACGATACAGAGGAATAGAAATGGACTGGGTGCCCGACACCAAGTCAATACCGAAATCAATATCCCTATCGGATGGCATACCCGGCAGGTCTGCAGGAAATATATCCAGAAAATCTTGCACTATCGGTACAGAATCAATAGTAGGAGTGTCTGCATCAACAACTATCACAAAGGCCAAATATGACAACCACCCCTTCCCAACCATCCGTTGGGCCTTCAAGTAAGAAATTACCTAGCTGAGAATATAATCTAGAGAACCTCTCCACTCGACCTTCGGCAATCTCGGTATCGCCAACGTCATGGCTTTTGTGTGACAGTCCAGAATAGCATGACATGGAGATAACCAACCCATACCCAAGATTATATCAAAATCAACCATACTAAGCAATAAGAGATCAACTCTAGTCTCCAGTCCCCCAATAATTACCACACACGATCGATACACATGGTCCACAATAATAGTATCGCCCACAGGCGTGGATATATAAACAGATGAGACTAAGGACTCATGGGGCATATCCCGATAACGAACAAAATATGATGATACATACAAATATGTGGAACTAGGGTCAAATAATATAGAAGCTTCCCTGTGGCACACTGAGACAATACTTGTGATCACTGCATCTGAAGCAATGACATCTGGCATGGCAGGAATAGCATAGAATCGGGCCTGACCACCACCTGATCGGCCTCCCCCTCTTGGGCGATCTCTGGTTGACTGAGCCCCACCCCGAGCTAGCTAGGCGAGTGGTGAAGCAACTGGTGCTGAAGTCGTAGTTTGACTCCTCTACTGAGCTGAACCTCCCGTAAGGCGGGGCAATATCTCTTTATGTGACCCAAATCTCCACACTCAAGACAACCCTTCTCTAAAAATGTCGGAAAGTACTGAAGTGGACCCCAAGAACCAAAATAACTACCAGAAGAACCTGGTACAGATGAACCTTGAACTGATGGTGCACGAAATGAACTCTAAGCTAGAAGTGCACTAAGAGAAGACTGACTCGATCGAGCACTACATGAACCATGGTTAGCTGATGCGCCACGATGAGTTGAACGAGCCATCTGAGCGGGCCTATAAGGACGACCCCTGCTGTGATAGACCTGTCCCCCAGAAGGAACACCGCTGGAATTACCCGGACCACGAGACCTCTTGGCCTCCCTCTCCTCACACTCCTGAATATGGACCATCTCTAACCGTCGAACACTATCAACCACCTCGTCGAATTTAGCACCTGCTACATTTCCCAGAGTCATAACAAAACAGAACTGATGGTTGAGGCCATTAATGAAGCTCCTGATCTTCTCTCTCTCAGTGGGAACCAACCAAACTGTATGACAAGCCAAAACTGAAAACTGCATCTCATACTGGGTCACGGACAGGTCCTCCTGACGTAAATGCTCGAACTGCCTGCGCAGTTCCTCTCTGCGGGTCTGTGGCACATACTTCTCCAGGAATAATACGGAGATCTCATGCCATGAAAGTGGTGCCGCACCAACTTATCTGTTACTCTCGTAAGTCTCCCACCATCTGAAGGCTGCCCCGGTCAGTTGAAAAGTAGTAAATGAGACCCCACTGGTCTCCAGAATACCCGTTATATGAAGAATCTGCTGGCATTTGTCCAAGAAATCCTGAGCATCCTCTGACTCAGTTCCACTGAAAGATAGAGGATGGAGTCTCCCAAACCTCTCTAGTCTCTTCTGCTCCTCATCATTCATAATAGGACCCACTTAGGCATAAGCAGCTGCAACCGGCTGGACTGGTAGTGCCCCCGATATCTGAAGTCCCTGCACTACCTGCTCTGGAGTACGGGCAACAGGGGTATGAGTAACTCCTCCAGCCTGAGAAGTGGCAGGTGCGGCCTGAGCCAAAACCACCTGAGCAATGACAGTGCAAATAGTCAATATCTGTGATAAAGCCTCCTAAGGGCATGGATCACAATAGGCATAGTTGGTGCTTGAGCTGGCCCCGCCAGCTCAACTATATCTGGAACCTGCTCCTGAGCTGGAGCAACTGGTGGTTCTACAGGTGCTGCTCCAACTGCAATACGAGCTATACCTCGACCTCTACCACAACCTCGGCCTCTACCACGGCCCCGACCTCTCGTGGACCTAACTGGTGGCACTGGTGGCTGGCCGTCCGATCCAGTAGTATGTGTCCTCATCATCTGTGAGAGAATAGAATAACAGAAATTCAATTTCCAAAATCAACAAATTCGCACGACAGAATACAAGAAAGTAAAATTTTCCTAAGGGTTCGACAGCCTCTCGAAGGTAAGTACAGACGTCTTTGTACTGATCCGCAAGACTCTACTAAACCTGCTCATGACTCATGAGACGTATGTAACCAAGGCTCTGATACCAACTTGTCACAACCCAAAACCATACCTGTTGTGATGGCACCTATCTTAATACTAGGCAAGCCGATAACCTCAATAAACCAAAAATTTCTTTAAGTTCAAAAACATATTATTTAAATTTAATAGAAAATCCCACAAATACTGACATAAATACGCTCCCAAAACCCGGTGTCACTGAGTACATGAGCATCTAAATGATAACATAGTCTGACTAATAAAACACTGTCTGAAAATATAGAACAGTACATACAACTGAAAAGAAAGAGAGACAAGGTCTTCGGATGCCAAACAACTACCTCGACAGTTTCCAACAAATAAAACTATGAAATCTAGTAGCCGCCGTATCCGGAAGTACCTGGATCTGCACACAAAGTGTAGAGTGTAGTATGAGTATAACCGACCCCATGTACTCAATAAGTAACAAGACTAAGCTTTGGTCTAAAAGTAGTGACGAGCTCAACAGGTACAATCCAGTATAAAAATAACAGTGCAGAAATGTAGGCATGCTTTCAAATTCAACAGTTAAACTCAGTACAAGCAAAATAGAGCAATTCTGAATGATATGAGGAATATGACATCTCTATATCTACATGCCAAAGTACATGCTGAATGTGATGCACCTCAGTGGACACCTCGTGTACTCACACTCTCAAAATACTCAATCACTTAGTAATGTATATGGCCAATCCAGCCCAGGGAAGACCTATCCCAAATATAATATCAACTGACAGTTAGTCGCTCAGTACTATGTAAGTCAGTCACCCAATACTGTATAAGGCCAATCCAGCCCAGGGAAGATCCATTCCCAAATATAAATGATTCGGATAAGATCCATGTCTAGGGAAGATCCATCCCTCAATATAAATGCTTCGGGCAAGATCCATGCCCAGGGAAGATCCATCCCTCAATGTAAATGCTTGGGGCAAGATCCATGCCCAGGGAAGATCCATCCCTCAATATAAATGCTTCGGGAAAGATCCATCCCTCGATATAAATCAATTGCGCTCACTGTGGGGGGTAAAGACTCCAGAGGGAGCAGCGCTATAATAGCCAAATCCAAGCATAAATAATAAAATATGTTGCGGCGTACAGCCCGATCCCATAAATATCACTCAAAATCTCTAGTCTCCCGGGCTCTCAATGACATGACAATCAACCTGACATGAAGATATGATGTATCAATGAATGACAATAGAGACTGAGATATGATATGCAAATGATAGATGTGACTGAGTACAAAATTGTAAATTTAAACAAGTAATTCAATAGCAATAAGACCTCTGTAGGTCCCAGAAAATATCGGCACGTAGCCTAAACATGATCTTTAACATGAGTCTCAACTCAATTTTCTCTAACACGTGGAGGATATATGGATAATGATATAATTATTTGATTATGCAACTCCACGGAATCAATTAAGTCACGATTTCTATGATGCCCGCCCACACGCCTGCCACCTAACATGTGAGTCACCTCCAAACAATTCATATAACACGAAATTCAGGGATTCATACCCTCAGAACCAAGTTTAGAAGTGTTACTTACCTCAAATCATGCAAGTTCTTTATTCCAATATGCCTTTGCCTCGCGAATCGGCCTCTGAATGCCTCGAATCTAGTCACAATTAATTCGATACAGTCAACACAAATTATAGGAATCAGCTCCTTATGAAAATACTAATTTTTCAACAAAATCCGGAATTCAACTCAAAACTCGTCAGTGGGGCCCACGTCTCGAAACCCGACAAAAATTATAAAATATGAACACCCATTCAACTACGAGTCCAACCATACCAAATTTACCAAATTATGACATCAACTCGACTTCCAAATCTTAAATTTTTATTTTGAAATCCCTAGACCCAAATCCTCGAATTTCACCTCAAAAAACACGTAATCTAGTCGAAATACTCAATGATAATTCAATATTATTGACTCACAATGATCACAAGTGACTTACCTCAAGATTTTCTGTGAATTCTCTCTTAAAAATCGCCCCAAACCGCGTTTGAAATGTCCAAGAATGAGGAAATCTCGGACCCCTCTGTTTTTGTACACTGCCTAGTGCTTTTGAACCTGCGACCCTTTTAATCGCTTCTGTGAGATCGCTTCTGCGGTCAACACTTCCGCACCTGTGGAACTTCTGCTTTTGCGGTCCTAAATCCGCTTCTGCGGACTCGGTTCTGCGAGATGAGGACTGCTTCTGCGGAGCCCCTCATGCCATGCCCCTTCCGCTTCTGCGCTGCCTCTTTCGCATCTGCGATATCGCAGATGCGGAACTTCCCTCGCATCTGCGACCTCTGCCCATACTGCTCCAGTCCGCTTCTGTGATCAACATCTCGCTTCTGCGGTCAGGCACCTGCGACCAATTCCATCGTAGGTGCAATTGCACCAGAACTGGAAATTTTTCCAAAATTTCTCCAAGTCGAGATTTTGATCCGTTAACCATTCGGAATCCACCCGAGGCCCCCCGGGACCTCAATCAAATATACCAATAAGTCCCAAAATATTATACGAACTTAGTCGAGGCCTCAAATCATATCAAACAATGCTAAAACCACGAATCGCACCCCAATTCAAGCCTAATGAAAACTAACGAATTCCAACTTCTACATTCGATGCTGAAACCTATTAAATCAAGTCCGATTGACCTCAAATTTTGCACACAAGTCATAAATGACATAACGGACCTATTCCAATTACCAGAATCAGATTTCGACCCCGATATCAAAAAGTTAACTCCCGGTCAAACTTTCAAATTTTTAATTTCCTATTTTCGCCATTTCAAGCCTAATTTAACTACAGTCTTTCAAATAATTTTTTCGGACATACTTCTAAGTTCAAAATCACCATATAGAGCTATTGGAACCATCAAAAATCTATTCCGGAATCGTTTGCACAAAAGTCAAACTCCGGTCAACCCGTTTTATTTAAGCTTCCAACATAAAATTCATTCTTCCGAACTAATTCCGAAACACCTGAAAATCAAAACCGACGATTCACACGTCGTAATACATCGTATGAAGATATTTAAGACTTCAAATAGTTGGAAAGAGCGTAAATACTCAAAACGATCGATCGGATCGTTACAGCTAAGGTCCTTCGTGCTTTTAATATAATATAGATATAGATAGGTAATAGTACTACATGTTATATGTCAATTTCCACAAAACTTCTAAAAGTACTAAAGATATTGCGGGTGATATTGTAAACGTGTAAAGTATTTATCTCTCATAACTTCTTTTTCCTTTCCCTTTAATGCCCGCATAATTGAGTATCTACAGTACACGGTTCAATAAAAGACTGAACTAGTTGCTAAGTAGTTTCAATTAATGTTTAAATTGTACTAAACTTAATTACCTCATTTTGCCTGTTTGTTACCACTGACAATTAATAGGGTAGGTACAGAATATCTCCACTATCAATTGGTAGATTGAAATTTCGAATCACACGAAGAAAAAATGGAAACACTATTGATTATCCTTTCTCTTAGGGTGGTTTTGCTGTGTTTAATTTTCGCTTAAATAGTTGCAGCCTCTCGCAGATCTATGTAAGACTTTTCTTTAGCTGTTGAGTGTTAGAAGGTTATGAGCTGAGGCGGATCTATACAGGGAAGAGAGAGTGGTACGCCACCCGATCACTCGGATAAAATTTCATAAATGTACATGTATTTCACACTGAAACGAACTTATTCCAAGGAGTGGCACCCACAATTGCGAACTAGTCATAGGTGCCATGGTCAAGTTGCTACCTTTCCATAGTCTACACCCTAGTTCGATACTAAGTTCCCTCGCTAACAAACCATTTTTACTTCTCCTCCCCTTTTTCCATTTTCTTCTCTTTTTCTTAATTTATATTAGTTTTTTCCATCTTTGTATTTCCTCTCTTTGTACAAATCCATTTTATTATTTATTTAAACTTTAAAATTATATTTGCTTATGTTTTCTTCTTCTAGATCTCAAAATTTTATTTGAATATGATTTTAAGCATTTCTCTATTTTATTCATCTAATGTTATTTTTTTCTTTAATCTCAAATAAAAGATATTTTCGATTTGGTTATTACATATTTATTTATGCATCAAAAATCATATGAAGCCAACTAAGTTAATTCAAAATGGATCGATACGAACCGACCAAATTAATTCAAAATAGAACGAATTAACCAAATGTACACTCTAATTCAATCTCTTTAATTAGTGGCTATTTTGTATTAAAATACAATGTCACTCGTATCTATCGAATCCTGGATCCGTCTCTGGTCATGAGATACTTGAGTTCCTTAATTTAGCCATTTAATTTCTGTTGTATCTGAGAAATGTTCTCTAAACATCATATATAAGAAACTCTAGCACTTGTTGCAAGGAAAATTTTCTGTTGTATTGCCTTTTTCTGTTTTAAAATTCCAGAACCTTTCTCAGAAACACGAAATAATATAAGTATAAGTAAAAATATACACACAACAAGAATACAATCCTAATCTGAGACAAACTAAATTCTCTGGAATACAGTGTATGAGAAAACTAATAAGGTGTGGTTAGAGAAAATCAATTATAAAAAATTTATTAACACTTGCGTTTTAAAAGGTTAGAAAAATAGATTTCAAATAAAACTATATATCATAACTTTCTTTTAAAAATTTAAGTGTCACATTAAACTTTAATTAGTTTTAGGCCATATATATGCTTAAGCCGCCCTGTACTAAGTCGGCTAGGCTCGGCTTTGTTGGATCAAACGAGTCTCGTAATTATTACATTGACTATAAAAATTGGCAAAATACATAAACGAGCCATTTAAGTTGTCCCCAACGATTAAATGGACACCTCAATTGACTCCTTTACCATTTAGACACTTCAAATGACTATTAAGTGTATCAAATAAACACCCGAGTGGAGTAGATCATGTTCGTGAGTTACACTTGCCAATAATGTATCAAATAAACTAATTAAAAAATGACAGGTATAAATTATAATTAAAATATTTGGCATGTTTAATTAACAAAAAAAAAAAAACCTTTTTCCTTATTTTCAACTAGACCATGGCCCCTCCCCCCTCCCCCGAAACCTATCAGCACCTTTTGTGAGCCGTCAAAATCTCCTGCAGCTAATTTCTTCTTAGAAACCCTAACATCATCGCTGTCGCCGATTTCTTCGGCTCATTCAGCTTGAGCTTTTTCTTCAAATCCTTATTAAGACAAAAACTTGTCCCTCCATTCCGGTAACGTCTCTTCTATTTGATTGCTTAAGCTTTTTCCGAACTTCATAGCTTTCGAGATAATCCAATACACACAAAAATGTAAGGTTAGTGTGAAAATTTGATAGGAAATAATGATTCGAAATAAGGCAAGTGAGAATTTGAGAGGAAATAATCACTCAAAAGTGATTCCAAATAAGGTTAGCGGGAATTTGATAGAAAATAATCAAATTGAGTTCAGCTATAAAGTTTAGCAGCAGCGTTTAGCAAAAAAATTGTTCTCTCTTTTATGATTGGTTTTGGGAGAATATTTTAGAGGGTTCAATTTACTCTATTGAGTATTGTTGTAAATTTCATCTCAGATATGATTCTTCTATCTTAATGGTGTGAAATTTGATTTATCCAATTAATTATTACGGCAGTGCATATATTGGAACAAATTGTGTGCTTATTTTATGTTTTTCCCATTTGCTGTAATTTGAAAGAAACTTTTTAATTGTTCTTGTTTTTCTCAATGGTGAAAACTTGAATAAGAAGAAGTATGAAGATGAAGGCAATGGGGGGTCATTACAACATTTTTTCTTAATTTAAAAAGAAAAAAGAGAAACTTAATTTTGAGGGTTTCATGCGCCCATATGAATAAAAAGCATACACTTTGCCCTGTAATCGTGAAGGGTTCACGAGTAACACTTTAGCTTAGAAGAGATGTCTGCTGCATCGAGGACAACTTAAAGAGGCCGTTTATATATTTCGCCATAAACATTCTTCGTTAAACTCAATTATTGAGCAAATTAATAATTAAGAGTTAATATGGAATTTTAAAATTTGTCATTTTGTACTTTTTATATGGTGCCTCCTTTTAATATCAGTGTGGTGGAAGACTAAATTAACCTCTTCCAGTTATAATACTCCCCAAAGATGGAGTAGGTCACTTCATTATATTAGTAAAGTACTTTTGTATAGTATACATATACGATCTGTGTATAATCTATGTATACCTCTATTTGCGAGTACTATGGACTATGGAGTACTTTTTTGAGCAAACTTCATTTATGGCCGTTCAAACAATAAATTAAGACAATCGCTAACATATTAAATTTGATTGCAAGTTATAGCCAAAAACTTATTACATTGGCTACACAAAAAAAAATACGCTGACCCATTTGATCAACTCTTCAAGTTGCAAAGTAGAGTTTTTAATCTATTCTGATATACTACTCTTGTCACGACCCAATTTCCCCTCCGTGTGACGTCGTGACGGCACCTAGTCTCTACAACTAGGTAAGCCTAATATTTTGCGGAATAATAAAATAAAAATATGAATTTAACCAATTATTCAAAAATACACAATAAATCCCAAAACCCGGAACATCGTGAATCACAAACTACAGAAGAAAAAATCTAGTGTCTCTATACCTCAGAATCTAACAAGGAAAAATACAGAAGATAATGGACATGAGAAAGAGTAGAAGGGGACTCCGAGGTCTGCGGACGCGGCAGATATACCTTGAAATCTTCAAAGTTGTCCCGACTTACTGATAGTGCGGCTGATAAGGTACACCTGGATCTGCACACGAAAAACATGTGCAGAGAGTAGCACGAGTACATCACAATCGGTACCCAGTAAGTGCAAGCCTAACCTCGATCGAGTAGTGACGAGGTTAGGGCCATACTAGTAAATATAAAATAAAACAATATAGAGTGTAATACCGTAATAAAATAAAGGCTGAAATTTAACAACAATGAAATCATAGAAAGTAACAGCTCAGTACACAGAAACACAACAGGGGATCTCCCGAGATACCGTCCCGTAGTCCCAAACGTAAATGTGCAGGGGGATCTCCCGAAATACCGTTTCGTAGTCCCAAAATAAATGTGCAGGGTGATCTCCCGGAATACCGTTCCGTAGTCCCAAAATAAATGTGCAGGGGGATCTCCCGAAATACCGTTCCGTAGTCCCAAAGAAAATATGCAAGACAGGGGGATCTCCCGGAATACCGTTTCGTAGTCCCAAAGTGAATATGCAGCACGAATGATAGAAATACAACTACATCACGAAATTCTTACAATTTAAACTAAGTACCAGTCAGGGAAGAAGCAGAAAATTCATTAAGCATGCTGCACATAATTCACATAAACAATTAAGACACGTAGACACGTTGTATTAGACTAAACATGATAGCTACACATACTGGAATAACTCAATTAAGAATGAAAATAGATTAGTACTCATTAAAATGATATAACTCAAAATAACAGGAAAACATGTTGCTGCTCAGTAAGAAAATCGAGTTTTTCACAACTAGCCCGTGTACGTACCCGCCACCTCACGTACATGGCGCTCACATAGCACAATAATTCCAAATCTTAAGGGGATTTTCCCCATACAAAGTTAGGCAAGCCACTTACCTCGAACCAAGCTCAATCTATCGGTCGCAATGCCTTTCCCACGAATATCCGGCTCCGAATGGCCCAAATCTCGCCAAAAGTAATTACATATCATAAATGCAATAATAATAGACTCATCTAATTAATGAAATCAATACTTTAACAAAAATTATGAAATTAACTCAAAAATTGCCCGTGGGGCCCACGTCTCGGAATCAGATAAAGTTACAAAATAGGAACGTCCATTCCACCACGAGTCTAACCATACCAAAATTACTAAATTCCGATACCAAATGGTCCTCCAAATCCACAAATCAAACTTTCAAATCCCTAGCCTCCAACTTCCAATTTTTTATCTTAAATACACACTAACTAGGTGGGAAAATGCATGGCAAAGCAAGATTATTGATCAAAAATAAGCACTAGGGACTTACCTCAAGAAATGCCTCGAAAATGCTCTCAACAATCACCCTAAACCGAGTTTGCAAAGTCAAAAATGACAAAAATCACGAAGCCCTTCGGTTTTAACCACTGCCTAGGTATTTCCGCACCTGCGGAACCTGGGCTCGCACCTACGGGTGCGCTTGTGCGAAAATTGTGCTCATCTGCGCAATTCACTTGCCCCCTCTACCTTCGCACCTGCGATGAAAGGGCCGCATCTGCGCGTGCGCGCCTGTGGAATTCCCTTCCGCTTCTGCGAACCTTGCGCACCTGCGAAGACCCCTAACGCATCTACGGGCATCGCAGATGCGGAAAACACCTCGCATCTGCGACCCCTGGCACTCCTCCATTTTCCCGCTTCTGCACCAATTTGCTCGCACCTGCGGGCAGCCTTGCGCAGGTGCGATTACAGCAGAACCAACAAAAGCACCAGATTTTCCTAAGTCCAATTTCATTCCGTTAAGCATCCGAAACATACCCGAGACCCCCGGGACCTCAACCAAACCTACCAATCGATCCTATAACACCATACGAACTTAGTCGAGCTCTCAAATCACATCAAACAACGCTAAAATCACTAATCACGCTCCAATTCAAACTTAAAGAACTTAAAACTTCAAAATTCTACAAACCGATACAGAAATTTATCAAATCACGTCTGATTGACCTCAAATTTTGCGCACAAGTCATAATCAACATTACGGACCTACTATAACTTCCGGAATCGAAAAATGACCCCGATATCAAAAATTCCACTACCGACCCAAAACTCCAAAAATTCGACTTTCGCCATTTCAAGCCTAAATGAGCTACGGACCTCCAAAACACAATCCGGACACACCCCTATAACCAAAATCACCTAACGGAGCTAACAGAACCGACAAAATTTTATTTCAGAGTCGTCTTCACACAGTTCCGACTTCGGTCCAAATCCTAAGGCCTAAGCTCTCATTTATGGACTAAGTGTCCCAAAACATTCAAAAACTCAAAATCAATCATCCCGGCAAGTCACAATAGTAGAAATAGATATGGAAAAAGCAGTTAATAGAGGTTCAGGGCTATAACTCTCAAAAACAACTGGCCAGGTCGTTACAACTCTTCATTATTTCTCCACCATAAATTGTTAAATTTTTAAAAATAAATCAATTTTCTTATTTAACTCCATTTGATTTGCAGGATTTAGTAGACAACTAAAAGTTATTTCAAAGCCGACATCACTTCTTTTTTAATAAATGAAGAAATAGAGAAATGAAATGAAAATTTCATATAACTAAAACCAAAAGCATCAACTTACGGTGAAATGAGCAAGTTTTAATTTCTCTCTTTCTCTCTCTCTCTCTTTTCTTTATTCTTCTAAAGGCTTCGCCTTTATATTCCTCTAATCTGAATAAGTGTCACATTTTGCCTTTTAAGGTCAAGTTGGACCATTTTGAATCAGTCTTCTGTTTTATGTATAAAAATTAAAAGGTGTAAAATACCCTTTAAATATTCGTTAGAGAGATACCCAGTTTTTCATATTACGAATAATGAGTTCTTTAAATTTACAAACACTTACAATTAGCAAAAAGAAATTTATGCTTGTTTAATAGAAACTAAAAAATATCAAACAATTTATAAAAAAAAATAATTAGAGTAACATGAGTCTTGTGAGTTGTGATTCAATAGAATTACTTTAATCTTTTTGTGAGGTGGACCTATTGTTTTTGTTCATTACCGTTTTTTGATTTTTGTTTTAATAGAAATGTCAGCAGATTCTTAATTATAAATTTTTATACAAATAGTCTCTAGACGTTGGATAGACAAGGTTAATGTAAAAGAATAATATATATACACTTTCATACATCATACAACAGTCTATACACGTTGGATAGATAAAAGTGCTTGGGATACAAAATAGACTATCACTATACAAAATAGATTATCACTATACAAAATATACATAAAATAGACTGTCACTATACAAAATAGACTATCACTATAAAAAATATATACAAAATAGACTGTCTCTATACAATTTATATACAAAATAGACTGTCACTATATAATTTATATACAATAGACTGTCACTATACAAAATATATATAAAATAGATTGTCACTATACAAAATAGACTGTCACTATAAAAAATATATACAAAATAGTCTGTCTCTATACAATTTATATATAAAATAGACATTTCGGGCTATTAAATGTAATATATTTGGTCTGAAGGGACATTCCATGTCAATAAGAAAAACATGGGCTATTAAAATTTTGAGGGGCTATAGAGGGTCATTTTTTCGTAAAAATTGCATGAGGCCCCCTATTTGATCGCCCCATTTTAACATGTACCCGCTTTATTTTTCTGTTTGCATCCATACCCATTTTTTAAATTAAAAACCTTTAAAAAAGACGATTTTGCCCTTCTTTATTAAAAGACTACTTTCTCTCCAAATATACGCCATTCTATTGTCTTTGTCTCTCTTCTCCCGTTCTTCGCGTTTTTTGATTTTTTTCTCTCTGAAATCAAACGGTTTTCGATTTTTTAACTGTTTGTTCCCCAATAATATTATGTTTAATCACAGGTACATTGCATTAACTTTCTGGGTTTTATTTTAGTATTATTTTTACAATTTAATTTTTGGTTTTTTTTATTTATAGTCTTCTTAGTTGAATCATTTTCCTTTTTTTATTCATGATAAAATAGTTTCCTAGGTTTTACTTTGATTAGTGCATTAGTTTTCTAGGTTTTACTTTTAAGATTGTGTTTTTAGGTTTTTTGAACGTGTGTTTGTGTTTTTGATGAAAATTCTATAAATTCTTCAGTGATTTTTGGATACTTTGATATTTTTAACAATTTTGAGAGTAAAAATAGATGATGCTATTAAAGTGTGAAGTTTATAATACTCTAATGATAACTTAATTCTAGGAGCTGAAGTTTTGTTTTGTATTTTGTGTTTTTGTTATATTATTTTATGAACTTCAACATTATTTGGAGTTGAATTTGTGTTCTGTATTTGTAACTTCACAATTTCTAGGAGCTGAAGTTTTATTTTATGTTTGCTGAACTTCGAGTTTTTGCTAAAGTTTTTGTTTTGTAACTATTGAACTTCAGCATTATAGTCCTGAAGTTTTTATTTTTGTGTTTGCTGAACTTCGAGTTTATGCTAAAGTTTTTGTTTTGTAATTGGTGAACTTTCAGCATTCTGGGAGCTGAAATTTTATTTTGTATTTGCTGAACTTCAGCATTCTAGGAGCCATGCCAAGACTATTATAGTTTTTGCTGAAGTTTATGTTTTGTAATTGTTAAACTTCAGCATTATAGTCCTGAAGTTTTTGTTTTTGTGTTTGCTGAACTTCGAGTTTATGCTGAAGTTTTTGTTTTGTAATTGGTGAACTTTCAGCATTCTAGGAGCTAAAGTTTTGTTTTGTATTTGCTGAACTTCAGCATTTAGGAGCTGAAATTTTTGTTTTATATTTGCTGAACTTCAGCCTTCTTAGACCTGAAGTTTTAACTGATATTTTTGATAATGTTCTGACGTTATTTTTTTTATCTTTTATTTTTTTTTAACAGATGGCATCTATGAATCCTAAAGCACCTAAATCACGTAGAATACGCAAATCTCCTTCAGTCCCTATTGCTCTACCTACAAAACCAGGGGACAGATATTATGAGCTTGGAGATTGGTTTAACTGTCGTGCTTACTGGAAGGGGAACAACGGATTGAAGCGTTATATTGCAACTTTCTTGACTCCTACACAACAGGAGAAGCTGAATAATGGTACATTTCGGTATATTATGGCTATGGAGAATTTCCATTGCAGCATGAAGTTGGTTCATTATTTGATTCTTTTTCGCGTATTCACCAATGATCGAGACTCCATTAGTTTCAAGATTTTTTGTCATAATGTGTCGTTCAGTCTTGAAGACTTTCACATTATGTGCGGTTTGAGGATCACAACACATAATGTTGAAAAACCAGTTAAACAAGAAAGCAAGATTCTGAAGCGCTATTTTGGCAAGTCTAAGGGTATGACCTTGAAGGACATTCGAGATTATATTACCCGGAATAAAATTCAAAAGGATTATGTGAATTTCAAACACGTATGCGAGAGTGATGAAGATGCTATGAAGCTTATGAAAATTCTTGTTGTGGAGTCTGTTTTGTTTGGAAAAAAGAATGAATCAACTGTGTCGGCGGATTATGCAGGTATTGTTGAAGACGATAAGGCTTGTGCTGATTATCCTTGGGGTAATGTGTCTTATGAAAAGCTCATTACCTCAATGAAACATTCTTTGGACAACCAGGACAAAAAGAAACCAACTGAGTATACTGTAGGTGGATTTCCATTTCCACTATGTGTTTGGTTCTATGAGCGCTTCCCAGATATTCAGGAGAAGTATTTAAAAGAGGAAGACTTCCTTGATGCCCCTCAGGTTCCCGGGATGTTATGTTATGTATCTTTGGGAGAGCCTAAATATAAAGAACTTTATGAGGATTACTTCAGTAATCATGGTGTAAGTTAATATTTTTTATTTTTCCTTTTTTTTTTTTTCTGTAGTTGTGTTAATATGTTGACGTATCAGTTTTATTTTATTTTCATAATATACTTTTTATATTAAACAGAAATATCGGACATTTAGTATAGTGGATATAATTCCTACCGAAGAAGAATTGAATTCAATGCCTTTAATTGGACAACTACCATGCAGTCGGATTCGTTCAAAGGTACTGAATTCGGTTCCATCAACAGGTGAATCACCACGTAGTCGGAGTCGATCAAAAGAAGTCAATCGAACTCATGTAATTGGTGAATCATCACGTAGTCAGAGTCTATCAAAAGAAGCCAATCGAACTCCTATAATTGGCGAATCACCTCGTACCCAGAGTCGTTCTAACCGTTTTACAATGGCGTTTGACAATGATGAATTAGTCAACACAATATGTCGTGTAAGTTTTGAGCTGAAGTTTTTTGTTTTTGTGTTTTGTAAAACTACAACATGTTTTAGCTGAAGTTCTTTGTTCTGTTTGTGATGAACTTCAACATTCTAACAGTTGAAGCTTTGTTCTGTATTTGCTGAACTTCATCATGTTTTTAGCTGAAGTTTTGTTCTGTATTTTGCTAAACTTCAGCATGTTTTAGCTGAAGTTTTGTTCTGTATTTGCTGAACTTCAGCATGTTTTAGCTGAAGTTTTGTTATGTGTTTGCTGAACTTTAGCATTCTTCTAGACCTGAAGTTTTGTTCTGTGTCTCTATACTAGAGGGTAACGAGGGAGGTTAAAAGTCATGTAGAAGAAGAAAGACGCATGATCGCGAAAAAAGTTGTTGAGGTGTTTCAACAGGATGAGCGATCTTCTATTGTGGATGAGGTTATGATAAAAGTCAAGGTAAGCTTATTTATAGAGAAGTATTTTTTTCTGCTAATGTTATTCAGATTAATCATTGTTAGTAATTTTTTTATAGAAATATTTTAATGAGAAGTTTGAAAAGTTATTTAAGATTGTCCATAAATCAAAAAGAATGGACGATGGTGATGCAGATTTTGATTTGATGAACTATAGACAATATGATAGGATGAACGACTCGTTCGAACCTCTATCGGATATTAATGCTGCTCATGATCCACTGCATAAAGTCGCAGATGAAAATGTAACAGGTGGGGAAGCGGCTCTTGAAGGTGATGTTCAAGTATTTGAGGAAGTTCAACGTGTTGAACAACAAGTTGAAGAGGAATGTAGCAGTGTTGATAGACTGGGCAAAGATGGATATGATGAACAGTTATCAACCGAGAATGTAGGAAGCAAGAAAGGTGCAGCTGATGAAGTTGTCGATACTGAAGAACATGCACTGAGTTGTGCTTTGGGTAGTGATATTGCACAAGGCACATCATGAACCTGTTGGTACTGAAGAACTGACACTGAGTGATGTGTGTACCACTATTGGGAAAGGCAATCCGTTTGCGGACGCAATAGCTATTTGCCAGGAAATTTTATATATATGCAGTGGAAGTTGAAAATAATGGTGCTTCAATTGATACAACTCAAAAACTCTCTGATGATGCTGCATTGCATGAAGATAGAATTGAGAAAATCCTTCCAGAGAATACTCAAACGCTCCTCGACGTCATTGTTGCACAATTGAATGAAGCTGGAGCTGCTGAGATTGACAAAGGCATACAGTCTGGCGAAATCGCAGTGGAAGACAAACGTCAAGGTATTCTATAGATCACAAATTTATTACATTTGATCTAATTATATATTTTCAGTTTGAAATTTTACATACTTTCTTTTCCTTTTTATGCTTTTTGATGATTATTTAGAAAGACTCAATGCTGCTGAAAAAGAAATTGGTGAGATCATTTGGCTATATGAAAAAGGAGAAATACATCTATTCACACATGTTGGCTCATAGACAAGTGTGAAGTGTGTTTGTATATTTTTAAAATTTAGTCAGTATTATTGAATATATTATTTTTTTTGCATGAAGATATAGGCGTATCTGAAGGTAATGGAAGTGGATCCGTTGGAATGCAAACACCATCTGTGTCGCAACACTTAGATCATGTAGTTATTTTCTGCAATTCGATTACAAGGTATTTTTTTGCCTAATGCGTATTTTATATCAGTTATATTTTATGTATATATTTTCCCTGCTTTTGCATATCTCATCTGATGCATCACAACTTCTTCCAAATCCTAAGAGAAGGAAGATGTCCAGTTATCCTAATGTTATGAGTGATACCAGTGATATCCCCAACTTCAAGTTATGTTCATTTTTCCTAGATAGTACAGAAGTGACTGGTTCAGAAGGTAATTCTGCTGCTATTGTTGTTGGTGAAGAGAGACAAGAATATCGTGAACAGCAGAGAGTTGGTCAAGTATTTGCCACCATGGCTGTGGATTTTTCCCCTGTTGCTGAACCGCAACAGTTAGTTATGACGGAACAGCAGGAAGAGCAAGCAAAAAGAAAACCAGATAAAATAGGGAAAAGGATTCGTATGGAGATTATTTGATTGAAATCTCCTTACGTTATTCCTAAACAAAAGCGCAGGGGGCAAGATTGAAAAGTAGGAAAGACTACACGAAGGTGTCCCTTCCATTATGTTAATCAAGATAGTGCATTGATGCAAAGATTTACAGACTAGTAGAAGACAGATGCCAGTGAATATAATTCCAAGCCATTCAGATTAGCTGGAATTGATATTCCAAAGTCATTTTTACTGAGCTTGTGGATCCTACCTCTGATCTTTCGGATGAAGTAGGTTATTAAGTTTGTTTTTTGAATTGATTTTCAACTATATTTTCCAAAACTTCAGCTTATTTTTGTTTAAAAGTTTTTGTACTATAATTTGGTAAACTTCAGTTTTATGCATGGTAAAACTTGCCGAAGTGTTTGACATGACATGCAGTCTCTAGTTTTTTTTCTAAACTTTAAATCAAACATGCTGAAGTTTTTTAGGTTATTTCCTAACACTTCATACTGAATATGCTTAAGTTTTTGTCATGCAGTTTGTAGTTTTGTAATATATTTTTTCTAAACTTCATACTTATGCATGCTGAAATTTTTTATTTCACATATTTTCTTTTGTTGTTGTTCATTTGTAGCATATTGAAGTGGGCGTATATTTCTTGCACAAAACATATTGCTATCACCTTCCAAGTTATCCAAAATCAAGATGTGCAGTAACAAATTTAATTTTTTATCAGTATATGACTAAGTTGGCTAGTGTTCATCCTTCAGATGAACAGAAGGAGAAAATTAGAATAAGGAAGGAAAAGAGAATGGAGGAGAAAAAGAAAATGGAAGGGAAAAAGAGCAAATCAAAGAGAAAGAGGATTGCCAAAAAACAGGAATATGAGGATTATGAAGAAAAAGAAGTGGAGATTGAGGATCTTATCGAGTTTACTTGGCTTATTGAAGAATCAACTGGTGAAAAGGTGGCCAACTACGTAAGAGGCATTGACCTTTCATGTGGTATCACATGGGCATTTGCCGAAAAAATATTCTTTCCATTTCGACTTAAGCCAAGGTCGGGCCAGAGATCTATGCATTATATTTTTGGAATTCTGCACTTTAAAGATAAAACTATATATATGTATGATTCCATGAGCAATACACCATATGAGAGTGCGATAGAACATGTCCAAAATTATGCCCGGTTGATCCCACACTGTCTCAAATGCTTGGACTTTGGCACACATAATAAAATTTATGGGAAAAATCATGTGGAAAAATTTGCAATTAAGTGGATGAACACACCCCTACAGGATAACAAGTATGTGTTTGGCATATGTCTACCATGCATGTTATGTTTATTATTTTTTCTTCTTGTGTTAACTATTCTTCAATTCTTTTTCATGTTCTTTTTGTAGTGTTGATTGTGGTATATTTGCTCTTAAGTTCCTTGATATGCGGTTGAAGCAGGAAGATGTCTTCAAATTCAATCAAAGTTATGCATTGATATTCATGAGAGAATTGGCTGCAAAATTTTAGGCTCATGGAAAGTGGAAACAAGATAGCGGTTATGAAACTTCAGAAGAGTAACTAGGACATGACTATGGAGAATATGAAGACACTCTATGTGAATTTTTTCGATATAGAATAACTTGTAAATGAAAAATAATTTTTTTCTTTTTTTTCAAGGATGTAAGTGAAAACAAAATTGGATTTGTGAATATACATCAATTTTTATGAATTATGGGATGTCTGTATTTTAAATTTCTGTTCTATTCACGTTAATTAGTCTTTTAGTTGTCTTGGATTGTATCAAATACTTTTGTCTCTTTTATCATGAACTTAAGTATATTTTTGTGAAAATTCAGCACACTAAACTTCAGCATGAACTCAATAACTTCTTGTTTAGGCTGAAGTTTTGGATAAAAAGTGTCGACTGTAGGATAAAAAGTTCATTAGCATATTTAGCATATTAGCATATTAGGATATTAGCATGAAGTTTTAAGTTCTGCATGTTTAGTGTAAAGTGTTAGGAAATGAACAAAAGAACTTCAGCATGTTCAGTCTGAAGTTTTAGCACATGAACTAAATAACTTCAGCATCTGTAGACTGAAGTTTTAGCACATGAACTAAATAACTTCAGCATATTAGCACATGAAATAAATATTAGCATATTAGCATGAAGTTTTAACTTCAGCATGTTCAGTCTAAAGTTTTAGCACATGAACTAAATAACTTCTGCATCTGTAGACTGAAGTTTTTATGGAAAACTCATTGCTAACCCTTAAAACTTCAGCATGTTTTGGTATTTTTTTAACTTGATACTTATCTTTTTTGTATTTACTAGCTACTTTTTATCTTTTATTACCTACTTCATCTATTTTGCATTTACTAGATACTTATCTTTTTTGCATTAAAATTTGTCTGACCATATAGTAAATGAACTGAAAAGTTAATTTTGAATTTAAAAATAATATATGAAAACTTTTGTCACGATCCAAAAATCCATTAAAGGTCGTGATGGAGCCGGACACCGCTGTCAGGCAAGCCAACAATACATACTTAACTTAACTACCCATTTTAGAATTTTTGAAATCAAAATTTCTTCAATGAAATAGTAAATATAAAACTCATAGAGTAAGTGATAAATATTTTTAGCAACTAAATTTCTAAACAATTCATAACCATTCCCAAAATCCGGTGTCACAAGTGCATGAGCATTTACTAGGGAGTGAAAATAAAATACAGC
Source organism: Nicotiana tabacum (assembly GCF_000715075.1). Classification (NCBI taxonomy): domain Eukaryota; kingdom Viridiplantae; phylum Streptophyta; class Magnoliopsida; order Solanales; family Solanaceae; genus Nicotiana; species Nicotiana tabacum. The sequence continues at coordinate 90,163,715 of NC_134103.1, forward strand.
ATCTGTCCAGAATACAAATTATACAGGAAAAATATAAATAACTCTGAAGGAGACTCTGTTGGCTGTGGATCGTAATATAGAATACAGCTCACCTAAGTCCTCGCATTTTAACTACACCATTGTGCCCACTAGCCCGCTAGACATATATGTACCTGCACAATAAAAATGTGCAGCAAGTATAGCATGAGTACTTAAACAACGTGTACCTAGTAAATATCGAGCCTAATCTCGAAGAGGTAGAGACGAGATGGCTGACTTTGACACTCACTAAGGTTCAATAATAATAAATAAAATAAAAATAGAAATATTTAAATCAACATGATTCACAGAGTTAACAATGATTTTTATTTAACCAGAAGAAATAATTAAATTCTTTCAAATGCAACAATTTCCAATCTATTAATTAAATTCACAAACTACAATTAAAATATCAAGATATTGTGTAATTATTATTATTAGGCACGATTTTTGCCGAGGTCATACGGCCCGATCCAGAGTGTCGTGTACACTGCCGAGAGACGTGCGGCGTGATCCATAGATGCATCTATACTGCCGAGACATTCGGCCCGTTCCACAAGAAAGGCGAACATTTTCTTATGTACCTCCGGAATGAGAAAAATATTTATTAAAAGATTAATTCAAGAGGATGAATAATTTCTTTTAACAATTAATTGATTTTAAGCAGAAAATTAAGTATATGAGATTTTCATCTTTTACTATCTTTCCCTAACAATTCACAATATATATCAAATAATTTAATTAATTAAAGAATACAATTTACACACATAATTCATGCTTTGAATCCTAAACTACCCGGACTTTAGCATAGATAGTAGCTACGTACGGACTCTCGTCACCTCGTGCGTAAGTAGCCCCCATAATTAGCAATAATTATTATTTTAATCAACTATGGGGTAAATTCCCCCTCACAAGATTAGACAAGAGACTTACCTTGCTCCGAAGTTCCATAGCCGGCTCCCAAGCCTTTCAAACAACTCGATTGATGCTCAACGCTCCAAAACTCGCTTTCGCTTTATTAACATTCACAAGCTTTTAATCCTTCTCCGACATCGTAACATTGAGTAAAATGCTCATACGCCACCAATGTGATGACTCAAAATATCATCTTTAAATTTAATAAGTAATTTTGTATTTTAAGATCCCGAAAAGTACCATTTATCATTTCTCAACTTGCGTACGCAGTCCTTAAAATTTTCCGAAAAATTTTTATGTAAAAAATGGATTAAAATGTGAAATAGAGCTTTAAAACTCAATTGAGTTGACTTTAGTCAACATTTTTAGCAAACAGACCTGGATCAATATTTTGACAGTTTTGGTAGCTCCGTATCGTGATTTGAAACTTGGGCGTATGCCCGAAATTTAATTTGGAGGTTCCTAGCTCAAGTTATGACCATTTAATGGAACTAGCAATTTAAGGCTAAAGATTTCCAAATTTAACCACGGGGTTGACTTTTTGATATCGGAGCCGGAATCCGATTTTGGAAATTTGAACAGCTTCGTTATGTCATTTATGACTTGTGTGCCAAATTTGAAGTCATTCCGGATTCATTTAATATGTTTTGGCACGAGATTTGCAAATTAAAAATTTTAAAACTCAAAGTTTGAATCGGGGTGTGAATTATAATATCGGCATTGTTTGACGTGATACGAGACCCCGAGTAAGTCCGTATTATATTATTGGACTTGTTGGTATATTCGTACGGGGTTCCGAGCACCCCAAGAGTGATACGGATTGAAATCGGATCAAGAATTGGACTTAAGCAAAATTTGAATTTTTCCTTCTGTTGTAATCGCACCTGCGGATTTTTTGACCGCAGGTGCGAGCTCGCAGAAGCGAGCCTTCCATCGCAGATGCGCCTAGGTGTGTCCAGGCTCTGATTGTAGAAGCGTGTCCGCAGATGCGCACCAAATCATGCAGATGCAAAACTGGGCTGGCCTGGGGTATTCGCAGGTGCGGCCATTTTGCGCAGAAGCGGATGTCGCAGGTGTGACAGGAGTGTCCGCAGATGCGAAACTTCACCTGGCAGCCTGGCATCGCAAATGCGAGCTTTGTCTCGCAAATGCAAGTCCGCAAATGCAGAGCTTTCATCCGCAGATGCGAAAATGACTGGGCAGAGCCCATAAATTCGGAAGTCGTCATTTTACTCATTTTTGAGTTTCAAGTCTCGGATTTGGGAGATTTCAAGGGGGATTTTCACGATTTTGAATTGGGTAAGTGTTCTATAACCAAAAGTGATTATATTTCACAAATTCATGTCTATATTCATCATTTATTTCAGATTTAGATGGAAGAAATTGGAATTTTTGTAAAACTTTCCAAACAAAACAAAATTTAGATTTAAAGGTCCACTTGACATCTGAATTGGATAATTTTTGTATGGTTGAACTCGTAGCAGAACGGGTGTTCGAATTTCATGATTGTTTCTGGGATTTGAGACGTGGGTCCTACTGTTGAATATTTTAATGAATTTTAAATTTTTATCCCGAAAATTTATAAATTCATATGGAATCAATTCCTACGATTAGTATTGAATATATCAAATTGTTTGTGAATAGATTTGAAGCTTTCGGAGACAAATTTAAAAGGAAAAGCTGTGGTTGAATAATTGATTGGAATTTGCAAAGTGAGGTAAGTATTGTGGTTAACCTTGAATTGTGGAAATAGAACCCTTAAATTATTTGTTATGTAAAATGCATATGAACGATGTATAGGCAAGGTGATGAGTGCCTATACGTCATCAAATTAATTGTTTGCATAATTATTTAAAAATCCTAAATTTGTTTTAATACATGTATTAATTGTTATAATAATTGTTTCTATCTTATTCTTTGCCAAATGTTAATTCTTAAATTCCTGTAATAATTGCTACATGCTTGTTTGAATTATGTACACTAATTGATACTTGACATTTAGCATATTAAATATTAAACTATCTATTTTCTCCCTGATTTCCATAATAATTTGCTATTTGTCATTGTTTGTTTCATAATTAAATCATAATTATTGTATGGTTGTTGTCTTATAATTTTATATTAATTTTTGCATTTATTGGGGAAATTTCTTCTATAAGAATTGGTAAATGAATATATTAGAGGATCGGGTTGTACGCCACAACAAAATTTATTGAAATGGATATATTGGAGGATCGGGTTGCACGCGGCAACAGACTTATTAAAAAGTCCATATTGGAGGATCGGGTTGCACGCCGCAACAGACTTATTAAAAAGTCCATATTGAACGATCGGGTTGCACGCCACAACAGACTTATTAAAAGTCAATATTGGGGGATCGGATTGCACGCCGCAACAGACTTATAAAAAAGTCTATATATACTTGATTGAAATAAATATATAACAGACTTATAAAAAAGTCTATATATACTTGATTGAATATATTGGAGGAGCGGGTTGCACGCCGTAACATAACCGAATGTGAATATATTGTGAGAGCGGGTTGCACGCTGCAACATAATTGAATGTGAATATATTGTGAGAGCGAGTTATACGCTGCAACAGAATTGATGGAAATGATAATTGGTTATGACTGCTGAGTTAGCTTCTATTGTTATAAACGAGTTACTTGATTTATTTCTATTATTTGTTATTGTTACTAATATTGCGTACAGATTAATGTAAGTGAACCGCCTCAGCCTCGTCACTACTTCGTCGAGGTTAGGCTCAACACTTACCAGTACATAGGGTCGGTTGTACTGATGCTACACTATGCACTTCTTGTGCAAATTTCGGAGTTGGTCCCAGCGGCGTACCATAGACTTTCTCGGATTTCAGCTACTCAGAGGAGACTTGAGGTATAACTGCATGGCGTCCGCAGTTCTGGAGTCCCCTTCTATTTTACTTTAGCTGTGTGTTTATTTCCAGATAGCTTTATTTTATTCAGACCTTTATTTGTATTATTCTAGAAGCTCGTGCACTTATGACACCAATTTTGGGATGGTATTTAGACACCGTTATTTTATGGATTAATCACTATATTTCAGACCTTACTTCCGCATTTGTTTCTTTGTTATTAATATATTTAAAAATTGTTTTAAAAAGGATAATATTATTCTAAAGTTGGCTTGCCTAGTAAGTGAAATGTTAGGCGCCATCACGGTCCGAAGGTGGAAAAATTTGGGTCGTGACAGTTGGTATCAGAGCACTAGGTTACATAGGTCTCACGAGTCACGAGCAAGCTTAGTAGAGTTTGAAGGATCGGTACGGAGACGTTTGTACTTATCTCTCAGAGGCTATGAAGTTTAGGAACAATATCACTTCTTTCTTATTATATCGTGCGATTTTATTCTATCATCGATGATTGAACCATTCCACTCTTATTCTCTCGTAGATGGTGAGGACACGTAATACCTCTACCGATGGACAGGGGTAGAGGTCGAGGTCGTGCTAGAGGCCGAGGTAGAGCTCAGTCCGGAGCTCGAGAAGCTGCACCTGTTGAAGAACTTCAGGTGGACCTTCAGGAGGAGGTTCCGGTTCAGAATGTACCAGTTGGACCAGTTCAGGTCCCTGAAGGATTCATAGCCACTCCAGTACTTCAGGACGCTCTAGTCCGTTTGGTAAGTCTTATGGAGGGCGTGGCCCAGAATGGTACATTTCCAGTGGCACCAGCCGTCTCACAGGCTGGGGGAGGATCACAAACTCCCACTACTCCCGCTCTGGAGCAGATAGCTCCCCAGAATCAAGCTCCAACAGCCCCGCTAGTTGGGGTAGTTCAGCCAGTTATTGCGGCACAGACCGGTGATAGGCCCGCCATGTCTTTTGAGGCCTTATTGAGACTGGATAAGTTTACTAAGCTCTTTTCAGTTCATTTCAGTGGTACACCTTCTTAGGACCCACAGTATTATCTTGAACGCTACCATGAGGTGCTGCGGAACATGGGTATAGTTGAGACCAATGGGGTTGATTTTGCTGTATTTTAGATGACGGATTCCGCCAAGGTGTGGTGGAGAGATTATACATTGACCCGGCCAGTCGGATCGCCTGCACTTACCTGGGAGTAGTTCTCTCAGCTATTTCTGGAGAAGTTCCTCCCTATCACACTAAGAGAGAAATTCCGCAAGCAATTTGAGCGTCTACAGCAGGGCAGTATGACTGTTACTCAGTACGAGTCCCGTTTTGTGGATTTGGCCCGTCATGCTCTCCTTTTACTACCTACGGAGGGAGAGAGAGTGAGGAGGTTTATTGAGGGACTCACTCACCCTATCAGACTTTAGATGGCCAAGGAGTCCAGAAGTGAGATTTCTTTTCAGGCGGCTACTAATGTCGCAAGGAGGATCTAGATGGTTCTTGCACACCATAGAAGGCAAAGGTCCGATAAGAAGCCTTGTCAGTTCGGTGGTTTCAGTAGTGCCTCGTCTAGAGGTAGAGGTAATTTTGTTAGGGATCATCCTCCCAGACCGTTTCATTCAGCACTTCATGTATCTCCTGATGCTGCAGGGAGCCACAGTCCTGTTATGCCTTACTCTGGGCAGCCAGTATTCAGTGCACATTCAGCTCCTATCAGTGCATCACCACTCCAGAGTTACTACAACGGTTATCCGGCCCATTTGGGTCAGCTTCAGCTTTAGCAGCCACGGCATCAGGATGGGTGTTTTGAGTGTGGAAACATTGGTCACATCAGGAGGTATTGCCCTAGATTGGCAAGTAACAGATCTCGGCAAGATTTTCGTGCCATCATACCAGCACCGGTTTCTTCACCGCCTGCTCAGCAAGCTAGAGGTAGGGGTCATGCAGCTAAAGGGGGAGGTCAGGCCATTAGAGATGGAGGTCATGCCATTAGAGGTGGAGGTCAGACCGTTAGAGGTGGAGGCCAGCCAGTTAGAGGCCGTCCCAGAGACGCAGTTCAGAGTGGTGGGGCCCAGCTCCTATTTTATGCTTTTCCAGCTAGGCCTAAGGCCGAGTCATCTGATGCTGTGATCACAGGTATTATTCCAGTTTTCCATAGAGATGCTTCAGTTG